>NW_009953786.1:4463762-4510585 GCF_000747805.2 Chaetura pelagica | reverse complement strand
GGGGGGGGGGGCGGGGGGGGAAGGACTGCTGTATTTGCTATCTGGAGCAGTTCAATGTAGAACTAGAGGGCTTTGATAAAAATTATTTTGGCAAAACCTATGTGGCTTATGGAAGACTTTGCTTTCTCTTCTAGCTGGCCTTAGATCCTGAACATTTGCAGTAAACTTAAGTATGCCTGTTCTTAGATGCAATGAGGATTAACCTCCTGCTTTGTATGCTCACCTGGCAAAGTACCCAATAAAAAACACCCTTACAAGTGACTCAGAAAAATCCAAGAACAATTGGGGTAAATCAGGGATTACAGCACACAAGTCTCACTTGCCGATTACACTCAGTAACACTAACACAGGCAGCATGATGTCTGTTAAACTTATGCTAAACATATTCTCACCTGAGCAGAAGAACATGTCATGTCCTCAGTGGTTAAAATTATTATTAACTTGCATTGGACAATGAATATCTAAGGAAAAGTAGCTCAGTGGTACTTTGTACGTTCTGCATCCTAACACCATCAGGTTTCAATACCACAAAGACTCTTGTTTCGTGGGTAGCTTCTCAGGCAATAGTATTTCCTTATTGCACGTGGATTATTGTAACACTTCTAGCATAAACTCAGAGGGGCGAAAATGCTTTCCACAGGGCTTGGTTCCATTCCAAAGCAGAGAGGAAGAAAAACAGTCACTGGCCCACTTGAGTATTGAAATAGGTCCTTAGCAACTGGAGCCAACATGACCTGGAGTTTGTCAGCGCTGAACACAAGCATGCAAGTTCCAGGGGGCTTACATGCTTGCTGTTCCTCTTGCACCTAGGAATAGTTTTTGGATGGCTCATCTAAACCCTTGCCACATAGTTTGGCAATGGATTCCAGGCACTGAAACTGCAATGGAATTTTAGAAACAGAGGTTTAATTCACTTGGGTTTCCCTGGAGTTTTAGACTCTTACCTGCCACGTGGGTTGACAGCAGATCTCTGCTCAGCACTCAGCCCCTACCACTCCTGGTACTGACAGTTCATCTAGGCAACAAGACCAATGATTACTGCCTATGATTTTTTTTGATATAACAGATAAGCAGAATATTCAGATGGCTATTCTGCAAAGAAATGAAACACAGTTTCTCCACATCAAATATTAGCACAAACTGCTTACCCACAACATTAAACATGCTGACAAAGTATGGGCTGAAGTTAGCATCATTTATTTGTTTTTGCACAGCTAGAATACTAGAGTGACCTGCCAAATCAGAGGATGGAATTAGCAATTAAGAGTGTCACTTGGCTTCACTGTTCAATACATATACATGATGAGGCATGACAACAGATCCAGACGGATAACATGAGGAAACAGTCGATACATGGTGGGATCAGGGAGTTGTGCAATTTAAACAAAAACAGTGTCTAATATCAAGCAGGATGGGGCACGAGCATGCATATGATCTCCAAAACTTTTCAGCGAGCCAATGCAGATCCCTATGCTTCTTCCACAAGTGTGCAAGTATCTTTAAATGCAAAAGTACTCAATTTTTTTTTTGCATCATGTAGAACACATCAAATGGTGGTACAGTCCTTCATGGACAACGTATTAGGCACTCTATGATGACATTTGACTTTCTGTAGTTTTGCCAGAAACAAAGCAGATCTTGTATTGTGGCATTGTGCCCAAAAGTATAGCCACTCAGTACTGCAGGGCAGCAGTTTTTCCACTCCTAATTCCATGTGTGAAATTACTGGGTAGGCAGAAACACAGGGTAGATAGGAAACTAACTCCAATGACAGCTAATAACTGCTCCTTCCTATTGATTTAATCCTCACAAATTACACTTCTGTAGATTACGTTATACAATTGTCATTAACTCAAACCAGAGGGAAGACTTAACACTTAAAGTAGAGGAGAATGAGATTCTGAATTCTGAGATGTCAAACCCTTGAACAAACAGTTAAAACACAATTTCTCAGTCCTGGGAAAAAAAAAAAAGAAAAAATTAAAAGCAGCAATGCAGTTTGATTAGAGAGTATTTGACTTTCCTAATGTATCTCATACTTATTTCAAGGCAGACTTAAAGCTTTCAAGAGAAGCTGGCCTATTTTTACTTGAATAAACTCCTTGTGTTCTAGTTTGGCATTCCACAAAAAATGAAGGATAATACACACATGTATGTGAATGTCTGCGAATGTCAACATGGATTTACCCCTCAGTGTACAAAGATCATGTGTTTGTACCTGAGTACTACATGAGAGATTAAGAAGAGAAAATCAAGTAATTGACAATGAGGGATAGACAGATTCACTGCCTGAAATATTCTTGGTTAACCATCTATCATGTGTTTCAGAGTTCTGGTGCATCAGCTTTTGCAAGTAGACATAGAATCACAGAATGGTTACAGTTGGAAGGGACCTTAAAGATCATCAAGTTACAACCTCCTGCATGGGCAGGAACACCTTACAGTAGAGCAGCCTACACAAAGCCTCATCCAACCTGGCCTTAAACACCTCCAGGAAGGGGACTTCCACAACCTCCCTGGGCAACCTATTCCAGCACCTTACGACCCCCATGGTGAAAAATTTCTTCCTGATGTCTAACCTAAATCTCCTCCCTTTCAGTTTAAAACCATTAGCCCTTGTCCTATCACTGCCCTCTCTGGTGAAAATCCCCTCCCCAGCTTTCCTGTAGTCCCTTCAGGTACTGGAAGGCCACTATAAGTTCTCCCCAGAGCTTTCTCTTCTCCAGGCTGAACAGCCCCAAACCTCTCAGCCTGTCTTAATAGCAGAGGTGCTCCAGTCCTTTGATCATCTTGGTGGCCCTTCTCTGGACCCTCTCCAACAGCTCCATGTCTTTCCAATGCTGAGGGCACCAGAACTGTACACAGTATTCCAGGTGGGGTCTGAGCAGAGCAGAGTAGAGGGGCAGAATCACCTCCCTGGCCCTGCTGGCCACACTTCTTTTGATGCAGCCCAGGATGCAGTTGCTCTCTGGGCTGTGATCACACACTGGTGGCTCATCTCGAGCTTCTCATCAACTACCACCCCCAAGAATTTCTCCTCAGGACTACTCTCCAGCCATTCTCCCGCCAGCTTGTCTTTGTGCCTGGGGTTGTGCTGACCCAGGTGCAGGACCCTGCACTTGTCCTTGTTGAACTTCCTGAGGTTGGCACTGGCCCACCTCTCCAGCCTGTCAAGGTCCCTCTGGATGGCATTCCTTCCCTCTTGGGTGTCAACCACACCACACAGCTTGGTATGATCAGCAAACTTGCTGAGGATACATTCAATCCCACTGTCCTTGGCTCCAACAAAGATGTCGGACAGCACTGGTCTCAATACTGACCCCTGAGAAATGCCAATTGTCACCTGCCTCCTCTTGGACACTGAACCATTGACCACAACTCAATGGGTGCAGCCATCCAGCCAACTACTTATCCATGAAGTGGTCCATCTGTCAAGTCCATGTCTTGTCAGTTTGGAGACCAGGATGCCATGTGGGACAGTGTCAAATGTCTTGCACAAATCCAGGTAGACGACATCAGTTGTTCTGCCACCATCCACTATCTCTGTAGCCTTGCTGTAGAAGGCCACCAGATCAGTCAGGCATGATTTGCCCTTAGTGAAGCCATGCTGGCTGTCACCAATCACCTCCTTATTTTCAATGTGCCTTAGCAGATTTTCCAGGAGGATCTGTTCCACGATCTTGCAGGCCACAGAGATGAGACTGACAGGTCTGTAATTCCCTGGGTCTTCCTTTTTCTCTGCGTTTCCTTTTTTCCAACCAGCAGGAACCTCACCAGACCACCATGACCTCTAAAATATGATGGACAGAGGCTTAGCAACTGCATCTGCCAGCTTCCTCAGGACCCATGGATGGACCTCATCAGGTCCCATAGACTTACGCACCCTCAGGTTCTTTAGATGGTCACAAACCTGTTCTTTTCCTACAGTGGGGGGTGCTTCATTCTCCCAGTCCCTGCTTTCATCTGCTGAGGCCTTTGTGATGAGGCTGGAGCACTTGCCAGAGAAGATTGTTGCAAAGAAGTCATTGAGAACCTCAGTCTTCTCAACACCATGCATAGCTAGGTCTCCCAGTTCCTTCAGTAGAGGTTGTCTTATTATCCCCAACATACCTATAGAAGCTTTTCTTACTGCTCTTTACATGCCTGGCAAGATTTAGTTCCATCTGTGATTTAGGTATTCTTACCTGATCCCTTGCTGCTCAGACAACCTCTGGGTAATCCTCCCAGGGTACCTGCTCTAGCTTCCACCCTCTGTATGCTTTCTTCTTAAGTCTGAGGCTTTGTAGGAGATGCTTGCTCATCCATTCTGGCTTCCTGAAGTTTCTAGCCAGCTTTCTCTTAGTTGGGATGCAAATACCCTTAAATATCAGCCAGCTCTTATGGGCCCCTCTTCACTCCAGGATGTTATCCCATGACACTCTCTTGAGCAGATCCCTGAAGAGGCTGAAATCTGCCCTCCTGAAGTCAAGGGTAGTAAGCTTACTCTGAGGTTTCCTTGCTGCCCTGGGGATCTTGAACTCCATTTTATGGTCTTGAAATGCCCTTGAGCTTAGCATCCCTCACCAGCCCTTCCTTTTTGGTGAAAACAAGGTCCAGCATAGCACCTGTCCTTGTTGGTTCCTTCTTTACTTGGAAAAGGAAGTTGTCATCAACACACTCTAGGAATCAACTGGATTGTTTGCACTTTGCAGAGTTGTCCCTCAAACAGATATCAGGGTAGTTGAAGTCACCCATGAATACCATGGCTTGCAAATGCAAAGCAGCTTTTATCTATCTGTAGACTGCCAGGTCTATACTGCCCTCTTGGTCAGACAGCCTGTACAAGACCTCTACTGTAATGTCACCTGTCCCTGCCTTCCTTTTAATCTGAACCCATAAGCTCTCTGTTGGCTCCTCATCTGTCCCCAGGGAGAGCTCCATGCACTCAACTTTGACATAGAGGACAACACCCCCACCTCATCATCCTCCCCTGTCCTTCCTAAAGAGCCTATAGCCCTTCTGATGCTCCAGAAGTAGAAGCCATCCCATCATGTCTCTGTGATGCCAATAAGATCATAGCCCTGCAGGCACACATACATCTCAACTCCTCCTGTGTGTTCCCCATGCTGCCTGCATTTGCATAGAGGTATTTAAGCTGGGCCTCAAGTGAAAGGAACTGACTAGCTGGAGGGGCTGATATTTCATCAGAAGAAAGACCATCAAAAGACCATCTGCAGGAACTACTTCTCTTCTACATAGAACTACTTTTCTACATAGTAGAAAAACCATCCTTTGATTTTTGGCAGCAGAGATTTTGAAGGCATTGTAAAAAATTAAAATCTTTCTGAAAACCATTAGATTATTTCTAGATTCATCTAGGAGAAAAGTGCTTGTAATCTGCTCAAAAGAGCTAAAGAAATACAATGGGTTTCTATATGATCTGGATTCTTCTACATGTTTCATAGCTTTCCAAGGTGAACAACACAAGCTTCTGGGCTTGCAGAGTTTGACACTATTTTGTTTGGCCAGCTATGATAAATGCAAAGGAGTTAATTTCAGTCTTTGGCATGCGGGTAGCTAATCATCCATGGACTGCTGTGGAGATGGACTCCACCAAATGCAGCTCGTACAAGTGGCTGTTCTAGCTATGGTGCAACACAGCTCTTTCCAAAAACCAAAAAAGACTGCTGAAAAATTGGGCTAACAGCACTAAGCATGGCATGCTAGGAGTCCAAAACTATAAGTTCTGATTAAGTCTGAGTCCAAAGACTGCACCTGCCATCTGTACACCATAAAGAAGGTACAGTAAGATTGATGAGAGAGGAAATAAACCCAAGAGCAAGCATGCATAAATTATATATATCAATGTATCTAAACTAGAATTGCTTAAAACAACATGCTCTCCTAGAAGCTATGTATGATGCTGCACATCTTTCTAAGAGCAGAAATTCCCAAGTAAGCAGTGGAAGCTTGGGGACAGGGCCCTGAGCAGGGGACTGAGCAGTATCTATTTCTGCCACTCCCACTCTCCTAGACAGCACATCAAACACAGCACGTTCTGCAACCCTGAAACTTCACCATAACCTTTACCTTCCTAACTACGGATTTCAGGAAACAAAAACAGTTCCTCCAGGGTGGCTCTGCTACAGTTACAAGAATCTTTGGGATAAATTCTGCCTAATGCCCCAGAAAATCCCACTCTCTCCCCCACATAGGGAAAAGGAAGGCAGGCTGTGGTCTTGAAGGCCAGTAGTTATTGTCCAGCTTCTCTCTCTCTTAATTCTACAAAGCCAATTCCACAAGTGCCCATGGGCATCTCAAGCCTGGCCATTCATTTTTCATCTGGGATGAATGCAAAATCATGTGATAAAAGCAACTCAGATTCGGTTTTACCTCTTACAATGGTCTGCCCACAAGCAGGCTGTGGTTTCCTCACAGATAATTGATAATTGTGAACAATTTGCTGTGAGTAGCTGGTATTTGTAATTCAAGCTACATGTACAGAACACCTGGAATACTATGCTTCTCTTCCCTGATGAATTAACTCCTAGAAGTTGGCTTCTGGTGGGAATACTCGTTCTGCATTCATCATCTGTGCTAAACACTCACAGCTTTCTCGAACATTCCTGACAGTAATCACTCACTGGAGAGCTGGAACACAAAGAAAGAAATTGTTGAAAATTTCTAATGAGTCTTTGATATAGTGAAAGTCATTTGCTTTGTATTTATGATTAGTACTTTGAGTTCCTGACCTGGTCAGACCTGAAGGTGGTACCACAGAGTAGATGTTAATTTGCAACAAATAATGCATAAGAAAACTCATCTAGTTTGACTCACCCAAACACCACAAGAAAGGGCTGGTACTAGTTCTCTTCCCTAGGGCAACACATCAAGAAACCTGGTGCTGTGTCACTTTCATCCACATTTCTCTCTGTATCTTCAGCCAGGCTACAATCTAAGTGAAGAGTCTTCCCTATACATTTGCATTAAACCTTAGTACTAAAACATTTGCTGAGTAGAAGATCCCCCATCCCTCAAGCCACTTCATTCCCCATGCTCTAGTTGTCTGCTTTTCAGCTAAATGTATTAACTGGAGAAACACAGGGAGAGACCTAGATGCGGTTAAAAGGGGGACTTGTCTCACCTAGTTTTAACTGCTGTCTGGTTTAAACCAGCTGTCCAGACTCCCTCTCTAGTTGCTGCAAATAGCTGTCTTCAGGAGCAGATTCAATCCTTGTATTCCAGAAAGGCAGAAGCCCACTCCCATCTCTTTTCCGTAGCCCTGATCAAGCTTCCCAATGAGACAAGGCCTTGAATGTAGAGGTAGTACTCACTCTACACAATGACTAAAGCAGCCCAAAATGATGCCTTACCTATCCAAGAGAACAAGAATACAAAATCTCCAAAGCCAGAAATGCCAAAGGGACAATCATCTTCTCAACAAGTACAACAGTTCTAAATTCCATGAAATACAGAACAAGCTTCTTGGAGGAAAAAAACCTCAAAAAGTGTATGGAGGGGGGGAAAGAAAAAAAAGGCACAACAATTTTCTGTAAGACAACAGTTCTATCAGAAAATCAGTCATCATACAACTGCAAGCCTAAGTATGCCTTTAATCCATCATTGCTACAGAGTGATAACACTTTCAGCCTGCTTCCCTTTGAGTCCCAGGAGGAAAATAGATATTTTTGCCAAGTCTCCTGCTGCTGTTTTTTTATCCTGAGTGTTGGCTTTCATCATTACAGAATGGGAATTCTGCCACTGATTTCAAAGACTCCGTGATCATAATTGTAACTTTAACTTTATATTAATGTACATGTGTTTAATTTAATTGTTTTGTCTAAAGATAAAAGGAAAAATGGATTTCAAATCTCTCAATTGATTTCAGTGCACATGTTCATAGTTCTGTAGTTACAAAACTTAGGCAGCCTTTTCCTCCCCCCCATGGGGAAAGAGCACTATAAGAACCACACCTATCTGTGTAATGAGAGTAGCTATTAAATATTTACATTTTCTCCATTGTAATGGAAATTTCACACTGTTCTAGTGTAAAACTGATTTCTCAAGTCCTTGTAATCTAATGTTTTACGGGTAATTTTATGCAAATCTCTCTGGAGAGTAGGCTAGAGGCTTAACCACCTTACGAAAAAGAAAAGAATGCTTTAAGGCTATAACACTGCATTGCAAGTATAAATCAGTGAGGTTCCATTAATGCAGTTGCATTATCTTACATTTGAGTAATTTTTTTAGAGACTTAGTCATTCTGAGGCAACGTGTGACAATCTGCAGTCAATTTTACAAAAGTATTATATTCATCTTCACATAGATTGAAAGAGGGTGACCAGATTGTGGTCATGTGCACAAAGAAGAATCCAGCTCTAGCAGGGGGGTTGGACTAGATGATCTTCAGAGGTCCCTTCCAACCCTGACCATTCTGTGACTGACTGTGATTTATCTCTGATCTCAGCTCATGCAGGGATTATTTCTCTCCCAGCCCTCTTCAGAATGGGAGAGGTTACACAGAAGCATGTACTGTAACCTCTTAACACAGTTGTAAACGTGGGGTTGTGTGCAGCAGTAAGCATGCTCCCCACCCTGGCTGGAGGCCAGGAGAGCAGGGATCAATCTGGAAAAATCCACCCCAGCCTCCCCTACCAAAAAAAAGTTGGTTTATTTCCTGCAGCTAGTAGGCGTTCACAGTGGGGGCAGAGGAAAGGTGTTCTGTTGTTCTGGGTTTTTAAAATCCTAGTTCAGTCTTAAGGATTTAAGAATTTTGCCTAAAAAGCTGTGGTGATCTCCAGAAGTTTACACAATCTAATGTCTTGATTAAAAACCCCAAGGTTAAGACCTAAAGGATGTTAAAGAAGCTATCTTATTTTAATCACAACAACCCACCCATGGGATTTTTTTTTTGTTGGGGTTTGGGAGGTGGGGTGCAGTTTGTTTTTGATGTGAACACTTAGCTTTTGCTTTACTTTGCTTTGGAACTAGGCCTTCATTTTTGTAATTAACTGAAGTCAAAGATAAATTCATGGCAGTTCCATTGCTTTCACCTTGAAGCATTCTCTTCAACTCATATTAATGGATTGATCTACTGGAAAGATACGTAGATGAGAAGAACCGCTTTGTACTTCAATAGAAACAGCCATCAATGTTAACCTGAACCCAGGCAGAACCTGTGAAGGAAGTTTGAGAAAGTTCACAACATCTGCCCACCTGTGAAAGGGCTTCTGCACTTCTGCACACTCCTGCAGATAAGCAAATTAAAAACTAAACAAAGCGAAAACAACCAAACAGCACACACACACTGCCCCCCCCCCTTCCCCCCCACTAAAAAAAAAATTTAAAAAATCAAACGAGAGAGATCTTATAAGTTTCTTGCTTCCTTCCACTCATACTTGGTATTACACAGAGAAAGCACTATTTGGTATATGCTAAAATACACTGCTAATGGAACAAATGGCACTTAAAGATCAGGAGAATCTAATTATTCTAGTTACATCATTAAGTGTGTATTAAAATAATTGTTGGTGTTTAATTCATTATGTATTTATTAGTTGTAAAAGCTTTCTTATTGCCAGAGTGAGTCAGAATATGAAGAGGCTGCAAACAGAACCTAATATAGTTACATCAGAAAAAGACTAAGAAGTTCAAAAACCAAACTACCTGTTTTTTATGTACTCTGCTCTCGACAATTATGGGGTTATTGCAAACCATGATAATGACCATCAAATTTGCTTTTTCACTTTGCTTTAAGCAAGTATCAAGAACAGGTTTAAGCAACTGGAAATCAAATGCCATCTTACAAGCTCACAACAAAACTACTCTAAATCAGAATAACAGAATTGTCAGAGTTGGAAGGGATCTCTAGAGATCACCTAGATCAACTGCCCCGCTAAAGCAGAATCCCATAGAGCACATTACTCAGGGCTGCATCCAGGAGTGTCTTGAATGTCTCCAGAGAAGAGGACAGTTCCCCTGGGCAGCCAGTTCCAGTACCTTGTTACCTTTACAGTAAAGAAGTTTTCCCTCATGTTCAAATGGAACTTCCTGTGTTTCAGTTTATGCCCATTGCCCCTTGTCCTATTGCTGGGCACTACTGAGAAGAGCCTGACTCCATCCTCCTTACACTTGCCCTTTGGATATTTATAGTCATTGATAAAGTCTCCCCTCAGTCTTATCTTCTCCAGGATAGAGTCCCAGCTCTCTCAACCTTGCCTCATAAAAGAAGTGCTCCAGTCGTCTTCATTGCCCTCCACTGGACTCTCTCCAGCAGTTCCCCATCTCTCTTAAACTAGCAAACCCAGAATTGAATACAGTATTCCAGATGTAGCCTCACTAGGTCAGAATAAAGAGGAAGGATGACCTCCCTTGACCTACCGGCCACACTCTTCCTAATGCATCCCAAGATACCACTTGCCTTCTTGGCCACATAAACACTGCTGTAAATGGTTGCCTCAATGCTCAACAGCCAAAGATAGCCTGAGCTGATCCTGGCCACGTCACTTCACTTGGCTCCTTTGTTTACTGAAAAAAATCACGCACCTAATCTAGCTGTGGACTGCTTAGACTCAGGGGAACCCGCGATTCATTTCTCTTATCCTCTGGTGATCTTGTAAGAAAATTTTGCCACCTACAAAGGGTACAAAATTCCAGTGTCTGAACCAGTAATTATTAAAAAAATGCTTTAGAAGGTCCCAAATATTTCTGAAAACAACTGTTCCTGTATTAGCACACAGCTGGCCAACATACCATTACGTGGTGCAACACAAGACCATATTTGTACGGATACAAAACATTTCAGAGTGGCAGAAGTATTCCCATTGGCATTCAGCTGCCTGTAATGACCACTGACTGGCAAGTGAAACTACCTTTGAAATATATAATCTTTTGCTTCCTCTCTTACTTAGGTTATATTTAACCATCTGTTCTTCTCTGGCATTTAAAAGATGACTTAAAGGAAAAAAAACTCCCTTCTCCCTTTTCAAGTCAGAGGAAATCTTGGAGCAACTTGCCATTTTGTTGGACAAGCACCTTCTTTGAAAAAGGGGAGATATTACCATAATTTCCTGGCTACTCTGCATCTCTACATACATCCTGCATTTAAAAACTACAAAGCCAGAAGTAGTGCTAGTTGTGTTCAAGTTTCCACAGCTAACTTCACCCAGACCTCTCACCCTTTCTGGTTGACAGAACACATCTGGGTAAGCTAAGGGCAATTGTGAGTTGAAAGTCATGTGCAGGAGTCCCTTCTGGACCTGTGCAGGAGGAAAGCACTTGGTGCTGTGCTGCTGCATGGGCAAAGGACCCTTCTCCAAGGGTCATCCCTCCTGTTTTCTGACCTCACATCAGGCACAACCTAAAGGCACAGAAAATATAGGGCATTGGGCTGTTCATACTCTGTGGGTGCCACAGAGGCCTGCAGGAGGTGGCAACAAACTGGGTGCATCTTGTGATTAAGGCTAAGGTTTAGCAGCTCTGTTTGGAGGTAAAATGGTGGAAGAAAGTTATTAATACAACACAGCTTGAAGCCATTATCGTCTTCTTAAACGCAGAATCCTATTCCTGTAAAATATTGAATTATTTTGGGACTGCTGTAATCAGAAGCAACAAAGACAGAAACCACTGGGAGACTGTTCTAGATTCCATAAGAGACACAGTAGTTTCATTTTGTGATGACTGTAAGTTATGTTTCCTGTACTGCCCACAGACCTGCACTCATCATGGCACCCTCCCCTAAGCCCGCTGAGACTCAAAGGGAATTAACATAGTGTGACTGACAAGCAGAGATGCCAGAAGGCAGTAGCTTAAGTGGTTTCACCTAATCACCTTCACTTGATATATCCACTTCCTGGTTCTTCAGCAAAAAAAAAATTGTTGGGAGAGTTAATTTCTGCATCTGAATTCATAACAGCTACTTAAGAGATCTTTCTGTACTTACAGAACATGACTCACCCATCTCTTAAAAATATGCTCATAATTCTTCTTAATCTTTATTTATCATGGGCCATAAACCTCATTGCATGAGTAGTGATCATTTAGCTAACATAATTACTACAAGCGTTAAAATAATCAGTGATGGACCCTGATAGACAGGATTATTCCTCAACTCAGTTCTGTTACCAGGATTTTATTTAAATGAATGGTGATCCATTTCAATGCAGCCATACAACAGGTGACACCTATAGACGCAAGGTCACACTTCACTTGCTGTTTGAATTCTTTTTGCCCATCGGGCTGTGGTTGTTTTAAGCTCAGTGATGCAGTTCACTTTTCAGTACTTCTCCTCAGGTAGCTGGGCATGCTATTAGACAGCCCCCCCTCCTGCTAAACACCAGCACATTCTTAGACAACTTGTCATCCTGAAAAGCAGCTGAAACAAATAAACAGTCTGACTGAGAAGCAGAAAATAGTAAACTAAGGGCCAAATAGCAATAGATGTTTCCGCCTCCCTGCATACTGATAGTTGTGCAGTTTTCTGCTTACTTGGGTTTTGGCAATTGCTCTAGAGGAGCAACTGAGCTCTGTCCTTCATATGTTTTGTGCTTTTATGTCAGCCATCTCATTTCCAAGTGTCTGTGTTTCCACATCTATAAGATGCAGCGGAAGATCCTTACCATTTTTTACTCATAAATTATTAGTGCATGTAACAGTGACCCATTATCAGCAACTAATCAGCCTCCACGTATCTGTCCCAGGGAGAGCTTTAGCCCAAACAGGTTTCTCCAGGATAAACTAGAAAAAGGAGTCAAGACTTCCTCAAGGACTCTGAGTGATAGGGCAAGAATCTTTCATAATGTGGAACTGCATCAGGCACTGCACTACACCTTCAAACAGCCACTCTGTTCCTTCTGGATTGCAAAAGTGAAAGCCAAAGGCTTGTCCAGGCTATCCACGTGACCATTTCAACCCCTGACAGCCCACATGTAAATGGCAACCCCACCTTCAGTAGTGTTCAACTCAAGGCATGGGCAATGGAAGAGTACACCTTCCTTCTAAATCATCTTTCCATATCCATCTTTTATATATAGATATAGACACACACAAACCTATATACGTATATAGGTATATATACACATATACCTTAGGGACCTGGTAGCTGTTTCATATACATGGATCAAGGCCAACATTTCTTGTTCAACCTGAGCATATGGATGGTTTGTTAACACTTACGAATTACAGGACAGATTTTGAACAGAATATTTAGAAAGGCTGCACCAACTCAGTGTATTTGTCTCCTAGCACCTCATATTAAGTCTTATTTAGCTTTTTCAGTTAGTGCCCATGTTCTGCAATCATTGCTTCTGCCTTCAGTTTTCCAAAAGATCCCAAAGTCACACCATGTTTCTTCTATAAAGAACTATGGTGATGCTTCCAGGTTGCAGGACCAGCTTGCTACATTAGGTACATGCTTTCTCACATGGTTCACCTCTTCAGGGGACACTGACTTCTTTCCCTTATCTGCTTGGGCAGCTACACAGCACCTCTCAGCCCTGCTGAATCAGCTTGCCTTAGAATCATTTTTGTTGCACAGAAGTTTCTGCACAAACCTTGTGACTAAATTTGGGGGGAGAAGCAGGTTAACAACTAAGACTGAAATTACCCACATCTGCTATCAGTCTTCAAATTTTTCTCCATGATATTTTGGAGTTGAGAAGAATTTGATTATTTCCTCAGTGCATTGACAGACAGCTCTGCAAAAACTCATTACTTAATGCACTTCCTTGGTCAGGTGTGTTCAGATTATTAGAACACAGATGGAAGAAAAGCAGTATGACATTCAGCTGCTATCTCCTATCTGATAGCACAGGATATCAGAGCACTGCATCTCATAGCCAGTGGCAGTTATTCATACAAGAACAAGGCAAACATTCAGCAGCCTTTCTGGATTTTGGAAATCTGCAGTTCAGAGATACTGCAAACCCAGGGGTTGCATCCAGGTGGTCTTTTGGGTTAAGGAGTCCCTGACTACTACTTCATGATGAGATATCCCAATCTTTTTTAAACTGAATGACAGAAATAGATAAGCATTAAGCCTCTTCACACTAGCATGACTTTGGTATAATGGTTGTTTGCTGTGGAAGATAGTGTGAAATAATGCCTATCTGCTCTGTATCTTAATTAAGATGAAAGCTAGGGGGTGTGAAGAAGAGGAAGGGATGAGTGATGTCTCTATTTGCAGATGAATTAATCTGAGACAAGGCTCTTCAGACTTCCATGGTTAAGAAATACAAAACAGGTAAACAAGGTAAAATCTTTCCAAATTACACTGAAGTTAATAAGTGAAACTAATTAAACACCAGACTTAAATCAGCAGTTCAGACAAGTGGCACATTGTATACCATTTCTGGTTTTAGTTTTCTAAGGCTAAATCCTCATTACTGAGCTCTTGAAAAAAGCAAACCATTGCCAGCACTACTCCATGTGTGCAATTTAACTTTCTGACAGCTTTATTCCTTTTTTGCAGATTCCCATGCTGAAACTTTTGGGCTTCACGTTCCTATCATGGCCACAGCACACCACATTTTGTTTCCTCAGTACCCGTACAGCCTCCCAAGCCAAACCTTCATCACTTGATGTTTTGGTTAGTACTGCATCTTCCGTGTGACCTGTCTCAGGTCTGTGCACCACAGAGGTCAAAACAATTGCCTAGGTCACTTCCTGAGCTCTGCCCGTGCCATTCCCCTGCTCACCCAGCATTCTCCATCTGTCACACACAACCTTCTTGCCTTGATACCTAACATGAAAGGTCCCCAACAAACCAACTTTATGCTGTCTGCTCTTTGAAAACCTTTTTGTACGCTACTAGTTAGGATTATTCTCCTTCCACCTCCTTGTCACATTCTTCTAAGTCCTGATATGCACAATGGCTCTATGCAACTCACTCTGGAAAACTCCTAAATCTACTGCTTCCTCTTCCTTCAGAGCCTTCTTCATGACAAACGGGTAGAGCAGATGGGAAACTAGGGTCTCAGCTAATAATCTACTATCATTTTTGTAAGTGTCTGCACATGCATGATGTTCATATCACTACTTCAGGAGAATATATTCTCATGTTACCATTCATGGATTAATTCCAAACACAAAGACCTTCTGTATTGGAACAACAACAACTGAACTGCTCCGGGTCAACTGGGAACAAAGGCCAAGCATAAACTATGCAAGATCTGCATATAAATTATCTTGAGAAGAATGAGAGTGACAGGAACAGCCTTCTAGAAATTATTCTACAGTTCTCGAGCCTGATAATTTTTAGAGATTCCCCATTAAGCCAGAGTTTTGAGAGACCTGGTTAATCTGACACTGGTCTGTTTTAGGTAAGAATGGCTTAGGGCTAACAGGAATGTTTAAACTATCTCAAACAGAGCTTAGTGTAGACTATGACACTGATACCAGTTTTACACTGGGCATGCTGACATAGTTTCCGTGATCTGCAGAATAAAAAGCGAAGGAAACCAGTAATAACTTATGATTAGCACTCTACCTCCTTTTGCACCCCAATTATTCTTGCTTCTTTATGTCAACCACCTCCTGTGACAAGCCACAGTTGAGACTTCACAAAGAGATAACACTAATTTAACTTTACAAAGTTTTAGTTTTGCTGTCTCCCCCAGAATGGCTCAAAAATTACAACTTCCACAAACTCCCATAGGATCAGAGCAGAATACCACAAGTAGTACAGACATCAACTTTGAGCTTTGTCCTATAGAATATTTGGGCCAAGGTTGTTTGGATACTACAAATGCCTGTATAAGTCCAGGACAAAAAATTTCACAACACTAAAAATGAAATGCTGTCTGTAATTTTCAGGTTAACCCATGCAACATTTCTGTAAGCTCTGTGTAAGGAAGAATTCCTATTAAGTTCTTTTCAATAAATACATCATTTTAGAGATTCTCAGTTCTAGACACCCCCCAGGCTTAGAAACACATTCAAATATGTATGATCCAGAAATGAATGAGACCACTGGAAAGCAATCTTGTATTACATTTGAAGGGGCTTGAAAAGACCAAACATTATGTGATAGATAAATGTGATAATAGGTTAGCACAGCAGAAGAAATGCGAGGCTATCCTGGAGGAGGGGACAGTCTGCACTGACATGTCCTTCCAGTCATACTTCTTGGCCTGCTTAAAATAAAACTGGAGCACGGAGGAAGACACATCAAAACAGGAGCTAGGAACAGAGATCTAAGGGCAGCTGGAAGGGGAAGTAAGTCTTGATTTAGAGTTTGGTATTTCTAATTTTGTCAACAAAAATACCACCTCAGTAATCAGGCAAGTTTGATCTTGCTAGCTGTATGGGCAACATCTTTGCACCCATAATAAAGGTCACCCACACACAGTTCAGATTTGTTGGGCAAACACAAAAACTGTCCACATCTTCTCATGCAATTTCGCCTGAACAAATTTAGCAGCACAGGAGCAGACTTAAATTTTTCTCCTTTTCCACACACTGTAAATGCCTGCCCCCTCCTTTTGGACAGGATGAAATGCAAAGGTACTAAAAATAAATGACTAAATGAAGCTGTCCCCATCTCCCGCCACCCACCCATTCCTGAGGTATGAATGACTGTTTCATAATCAGGAAATGTGTGAACTCTTGGGGGGAGAACAAACAAGATCTCATGAGACCGCAAGCCTTCTCCAAAGCCTTAAAAACACTTCAGGGGAGAATCTAAAGAGACAGGAGAACTCCAGACATCTTGAGCTTTACCCTTCACTAGTTTCTGACTCAACTAGTTTAGGTGCTCTCTTCAAAAAGAGGAAGAGAATGCACCCATGTGGACAACCTAATTCCATTATGTACCATGTTTCAGCTTGAAAACTAATTTTTTTTTTTTTTTTGCTGCGGAACATCTCAACTCTGATTTCCCTGCTTTGTCACTCTAATTACAACAACCCCCTATAGAAAACTATATCTAAGTCAACTCAACTAGTGGTTTTAGGATACCACCTCAGTAATCAGGCAAGTTTGATCTTGCTAGCTGTATGGGCAACATCTTTGCACCCATAATAAAGGTCACCCACACACAGTTCAGATTTGTTGGGCAAACACAAAAACTGTCCACATCTTCTCATGCAATTTCGCCTGAACAAATTTAGCAGCACAGGAGCAGACTTAAATTTTTCTCCTTTTCCACACACTGTAAATGCCTGCCCCCTCCTTTTGGACAGGATGAAATGCAAAGGTACTAAAAATAAATGACTAAATGAAGCTGTCCCCATCTCCCGCCACCCACCCATTCCTGAGGAATGAATGACTGTTTCATAATCAGGAAATGTGTGAACTCTTGGGGGGAGAACAAACAAGATCTCATGAGACCGCAAGCCTTCTCCAAAGCCTTAAAAACACTTCAGGGGAGAATCTAAAGAGACAGGAGAACTCCAGACATCTTGAGCTTTACCCTTCACTAGTTTCTGACTCAACTAGTTTAGGTGCTCTCTTCAAAAAGAGGAAGAGAATGCACCCATGTGGACAACCTAATTCCATTATGTACCATGTTTCAGCTTGAAAACTAATTTTTTTTTTTTTTTCTTGCTGCGGAACATCTCAACTGGCATTTCCCTGCTTTGTCACTCTAATTACAACAACCCTATAGCAAACTATATCTAAGTCAACTCAACTAGTTGGTTTTAGGGTTGGGTTTTTTTTTGTATTATTATTTTTCCTCTTAACTGACATTTACTTCTTTCATTATTCCATAGTCACAAAATCTTCTACTGTCTCTTTAGACCCTTCTGCCCTTAAACTGGTGAAACTTCTCCTCCTTTCCACAGAGCTCTAGGAGAACATTGCTAAAACTTGCTCAGAGTCTGGTCATTTATATCTGTATTCAAACCAGCTTGATCTATACTTTTTTGCTCACAACCTGTGAGTGCATTTGCACCTGAGAGTTATTAGCACAATCCCAACACTGAAGGTACTAACATGTGTGAATGCTCAATTCCCTCATTTGTCTCCCACTTTGTGATCCAAGTAACTCACTAATTAGCATTCTGCTTGCAGCATCAGGGAGCAGAAATACTTCCAGGCTAGAGCAGCTGAGCAAAATAGAGCAGATGCAAAGACACAGAGCGAGAGAGATTTTCCACGAGAGAACTTGCCCAGTAACAAATCGGCTTGAAAAGGAGCAAAACATTTGGAAGCCACGTGAGATGTATTATCCACCCTTTCTGCCTCACATTTCATGCTTGTACTGCCTGACTAAGATACTCATTAATCCCAAGATCCTGAGTTTGGCAATTTTAGCTGATGGGTGAATTGTCATAAAGTCTCCTGTCAGCTGCTATTTGTAGTGATTGCGCTATGAGCTTGACATGCATTGCATTGTTCAGGCTGGTTTTGTTCTTTTATTTTGCTTGGGCTGGCTGCCTCCTGGAACCTCTACTCTGCCTGCTTCCTGAGGATTAAAGCATGTCTTCTGGGCAAGGAGACACAGGGACCACCTGCAGATTCTGTTTATACATCCAGCCTTGTAGTCTGATTGATCTCACAATAGGACTGCATAATGTAAACACTTCATTATTCCACTAAAGGATATGTGCTGTACCACCTAAGGTCCCCCCAACCAAGAGTAAATTTTAGATGGTTAAAAATCTGCTAAGCCACACCAAAAGAGGCTAAACAAAGGAAAATCCAACCTAGGCATTTAGAAATTAAACTAATTAAATGCTATTAAGCTGGGAACTTTACCCATTTATTCCAAGATTTTGCCACCAATCCTCAGCACTGCTCAGCCCATTGCTTCTGATACGCTGTGCCTAGTAACAACCAAAACCCAGATTATCAACAGGATTTATTCCCACTCTGGGACCAAGACACCACAAATTCAGCCTTGAGAAATCTGTCTCGGCATGGGTGACTGACGGGAGATGGAGGTTCAGTTTTGGCTCTGCCCAGCATCCACCTGTACAGAAAAGAAGCAGGAAGAGACACCTCTCCTTGGCTGTTTTCAACATGGCACCTGTTAACTGTGCAGCAGGGGGCAAAGGGAGAAGGTATGTGAGGGGGTACTTTTCTGTTCCTCCTAAACCACAGAAGCGAAGAGCACCAATGCTTCAAAGTATTTCCTACAGGAATTTTGTATTAGCATTCCCTTGTGCCAGCAAGAAACTGAGGAAAAGAGGCCAATGGCCACCCTCAGATTTTGGGAGGGCAATCATGGTCTGTACCCGAGCCAGCACCAAGCAGCTCTCTCTGCTTCCCACACTGAGCCTTGTATCACCTCTCCCCCTCCTCTTGGGAACAGATGCCTTAGATGTCTTAGAGCATAAAGGACAAGTCAAGGGCAGAGTCATGGCCATAACATTGCATATCCTGGGATATGCAATACATAGCTGGGTTCAGCTCTTATGAGTATTTCAACATTGCTCTTGTGGTTCATTTCCCTTCGGGAATTGTTTGTCGGTTGTTTTGTTTATTTAACAGCGTTAATTAAAAACTAAAGGCACACCCAGCTGAAGCAAGGAGCAGTAATCTGAGGAACTGCCCAAGTTCCTCAAGAGGGAAGAGAAATTTGCCCTGAATTTAGCTAGGTAGCTATAAGTAATAAAAGAATTTACAGAAAATACAGAGTACATCAATGTCTTTGCACACATCTTAGACTGCTTCTGAAAGCATAAACCAAAATGATCAAATTCATTCAACTTCAAAGAAACCCATCCCATTTTATTTAGTAAACAAAGCATGAACATGCACAGATTGCCATTTTATCTGTTGAATTGGACATTCACAGTTTCAGTAGAAAAAAGTAATCATAAGGTCCTGATTGAATAAAAGACATGAGCAAGGCATGCAACTACTTACTAAGGTCAGCGACACTTAAAACATACATATTTACATGTTTTGCAGCATCAGAGCTTAATTGTTCAGCAAATTGCAATAATTTGGTCTTTTCACCAAACAGATTATCAACTGAAATACACTTAAAAAGAAAAAATACTTTTCTCCACTTTGGATCACACTGTAGGTCCTCAACAAGATAATCTGTGGCACTTAGACCACATGAGTCTGCTTGAAAAATGGAGGTAATTACCCTGCTGCCTCATGCTAACCTCTTTGTATGACGGGCACCTAAATTTAATTCCCTAATTTCACATATATATTTGCAAATAGGAATAGTTTGAACACAGAATTCTCTGAAGTCACACCGAGAGCATTCCAGTCCTAAAAGAAGTTTCCTGTCTTTCCAATCTAGACTCCAAAAAAGAAAAAGACACTTCAGAATTGGAGAGGGGGGAAAAAAAAAAGCAACAACAAAAAAGGCAAACTCAGAATCTAGATAGAAAAACTATACATTAGAAAAAAAATAATTATTTAGATTTGACAGGACAGATACAGCCAAGACTTTAAACCTGGCAAAAGCACTGGTCCATGAGAAGGACTTCTACCTACAAGCTTTAATGGATAAGGCAGCTTTAAAAGACAGTTGGAATTTTCCTTGGGTTTCTCTTAGTAAGCTTCATCCTTGAAGGTTTCTTTTTATGCACAAAACTATACAGTTTATCCTATCTTTACTAGCAGCTTCTTGGAGGAACAGTTTCTTACTGTGTTAATTGTTCCATTACTTTATTCAAAAGAAAGCCCTCATTGTCAGAAAGGAAATTGAAGCTTACTCTAAATTCCTATATGCATTGTGCTGCCTCTTGCTCCTTTAAATCAATGGAAGTTAAAAGCTATCTAAACCAAGAGCCAGACCAATCCTCTATTTTTAACAAAACTCATCAAAATGTCAAAACCACAATTTTTTCACAGCTGAATTCCTCACTAGGTCAGGCCTGCTTCTGCCATTGCATGTAACTACTAGTGCACCCAAATGGTACCTACCTCTGTTACTGCAGGAGCAAAGGGTTTTCTCCTGGACTCTCCAGGCACTGGTCAAACACAAGAGCCAAAACAGCAGCTCTCCTTTAAAACTTTGTTAGCACCATCCTTACACTAACAGAACACACTTGACATTTTAAAAGGCACACCTGTTGCCTGCAACAGATTTCTTGTATTCTGTGTTCTGCAGAAACACAAAAGCAGTGTGTTGGAGAAGTAGGCTCTTCCTCCTGCACCTGCCCCAGCAGATGAACCTCATCAAGTCATTAGAGCTCTCTGGGCCTTGGCTTCTTCCTCTGCGAGCTGATGGGTAAATACCTCAGCACAATAGAGGAGTCTGACAAGACTATGCTTTACAGTATTCCTAACACAACCTGAAATCTCCTGCACAGTAGACATTCCT
The DNA here is from genome assembly GCF_000747805.2 of Chaetura pelagica. NCBI lineage: Eukaryota > Metazoa > Chordata > Aves > Apodiformes > Apodidae > Chaetura > Chaetura pelagica. The sequence goes on along the minus strand of NW_009953786.1, from coordinate 4,489,377 downwards.
CTTAGGGAATAGGTCTGTAGATCTTAATGAAGATTTATTTATTTTTAAGAGTTGCATAGCTGTAATTCAATTCATTCTGACTAATGTGTCCAGACTTGTACTTTGTGGTCTTTTCTTATGCCCAATAGCTTTTAACCTGTTTTCCCTTTAAAAACTTTCCCACCTTTTCAGGGTCTGTCTTGCAATCTCAAAGCAGATATATTTTGATTTGTGCTCTCTCCTAACTTTGCAACAGTTTCCTTTATTGGGCAAAATAAGTCCTTGTTTTGTGGATGACCCTCCCCTGGAAACATTCAAGGCCAGGTTGGATGGGGCTCTGAGTAACCTGGTCTATCAGGAAGCATCCCTGCCCATGCAGGGGGGTTGGAACTAGATGATTTTTAAGGTCCCTTCCAACCCAAACCATTCTATGATTCTATGGTTACCCCTTTCCCCTCTTTCCCCTGACATGCTGTGCTGGCAGAGCAGGTCAGTAGGACCACGGTTCTCAGCCCCTGTGTAACACACAGCAGAAGGAGCAGCACTGCCAGGTTGGCAGCCTCTGCTGGAACAGCATCCCTCTTACAACACACATCTGGAGGAATGGTTGGAAATCCAAATCTGTGAAACATCAGTGTTATTACAGATGAAGCTTAACTACAGGTTTGGAATCCAAATCTGAATTTATTTCCAAATTGAAGAACCAGGGACTTGTTTCAATGCTTTATAGAAACAAAGAGCCATGAGGTTTTGATCTGAATCAGAAAACTCAGGCGTGTTCAGAGCCTGGCTTTTGGTTTGGGCTTCGTGCCTAATCACAGCTGGTTATAAACTGATTACTCAGTACTGCTTGTCCAGGTCATTCATCTTGGAGCCTCTACTACTTCTGTGCTGTTATGTATACTTGGCATCCTTTGCCTGTTTATGTCCATGATCAAGTAAATCTAAAAGTATTTTTGCTTTCACGCTAAGGAGCTGAAATGGATGGGAGGTTGGGGGAATCACTTCAGACATTATAGCTTCTCATTTCTGACATTGACAGAGAGCCACAAAATGTAGGTGCTTTGTACTAAAGCAGAGCTCCCAAGTTACTTGAAGTGAGCTGCTACTGGTACGTACCATGCAGAGTTTTACTTTCTTGGTGCTACTGCTTTATAGTGTTCAAAAATAACCCAAACAGGTTAGGTAGTAACTGAGATATTATCTGAGTAAATTTTACCTCAGGGGATTCCTTCAGAGTCAAAAATGTTTTAGTCTGTCTGCACGAATGTGGCCCCAAGGAAGATTTTGCAAGCAAACAAGTTGAAGAGCACAAAAAAAAGCAGGTAAATGTAGAAAGAGAGGGGAAAGGAACAGAAAAAGAAATTGCTACACATTTTAGTAGCAACATTTTTTAATACCTTAGTACTGATATTTGTCTGCCTTTGCAAAAATGAAAATACATCTGGGCTTTTGTAAAATTGACAGCTTGCTTGTTTTGGTTTTGTAAGAGGCACAGGCAGGTCCAAACAAAAATCCCAGATCCAAACACCATTTGTGGTAGGAAGAATCAAACTCCCAGAACACAAGCACTCCTTTAATTTGAGTACTTCACAATCCAAATCCTCTTGTGTCTCTGGATTACACTGCTGGGCATTGTCTGACCATAAAGCCAATTTAATTTTCCAGGGCACGGATGATCTTTCAGTGCTTTTCAGTTGATCTAGAGAATTTTACATCACTTCTTCGACCGCCAGTTTAATAAGGAAAATAACTTAAGCCAGAGGTGTTTATGTCCCTTGGTAACCTTGATCTGCATATATAGCCTTTTGTGTTCACAGCAGCCTGGTCTAAAGTAGAAGAGAAACAGCCAGCTCACTGTCTTCCTGTCTTCTGAACCGCATGCTTTTCATATGTGTAGATCCCATCTTCTACCCCTCAGATAAGCAAGACCTAAACTTTGGGATGGTCACACACACACACAAACTATGTGAGCTCTCGTATACTTTGGTATGCAAAATCAAGATAGAAAATATGCTAAATTACCCAGCCATACTTCTTTGTAGTAGCAGAAATAAGCAAGGAACCTACCTATGAACCCAGACCCAACAGATTCAGATCATATTACATACAGCCTATCTAATATGCATGTTGTAGCTACTATTTTCCCAGCAGCACAAAACAAAAATGAACAAATTTGGAACACATTTTGACACTACTCCCTTCATATCTTCTCTTCACATGCATGCTAATATTAATAAATATTTTCTCTTCACCTGTATAATTGTACAGATGCTTACAGGCAGGCAGGCAAATGTTTCTCTCTGTTTATATACAATTTATAATTAGTGTTATAATGCATATATATTTTTAAAACTTTTGATATATCCTACATATTTGTAACATATTTTTGTGTATTTATCCAGAGAAGAATATATGTTGAACTATGTTTAAACATGTTGAAATGTGTCATGCTAAAAATAGTTTGCCTGTTGTCCTACTGTCTCTTGTAGGGTTCAGAATGGAACAATTCAAAGTGGGAAACAAGATTAAAAGTGTGTTTTAGCAGAAAACCTCCCACATTTTACTAGCCAACCAGGGCAGATGAACAAAGCCTTGGGATTTAGATGACCAACCATAGTGGCTGCACTAATTTCACTGCAAGCTGATGTTATGCACAGTTTTGTAGCCAATTCACTTCCACTATCCCCATTTAGTTTAGAACTGTGCATAGGGTTCACCAGGTCTTGCAAGGAACTTTTGCACTAAATATGCCACTGACACTAGGTCAACAGCAAAAGAAATTCAGCATATAATACTATCAGAATTATTTGTAGCTAGCCATTCACAGATAAAAAATGCTGAAAAATATTTGTTCCTGGTAAGCAGTGACCAACATAATAAGCACACCTGTTAAAAATCTTGCTCTTCACTGCATTTCTTCAAATCACTAGTTTCAGCAGGGCTACACCAAAGCTGAACTGTATGAATGTACTGGTGAATCAAGTCCAAGATGAGACCCGTGAGAGAGAGGTAAGCAGCAACCACCAAGTTAGGACTCTGGGCAGGGATGTGTGTCAGAGGCTTCTAGCTAGGTTGGTGTGAGCCCAAATGAAGCCCAGGAGGTGAAGAAGAGAGCAGTGGGGTGATCAGCAGCCCAGAGCTCCCTCCTTGACATTTGGTCAGCAGCAGTCACAGCCTGTGAGCAGGACTCCAACCCATGCAAAACTGGGATATTGGCTCTATTCTAGGACATTAGTCCAAGCTGTTTGGGGAAGTGCTCTAAATATCCCCATTGTATAGATGAGGAAATACAGTATGCAAGGACAAAATGCTTTACTATGAGCCAAGGACATGTAAAGATTAAAATATAGAGGGTCATATCAATACTTTAGGTTGAGGTTTTCTGGTACTGAAAAGATCAGCAGTCTTACTCTTCTATTAGTTAGAGAGGAATAGACCTTCATAGGATCCCTCGGCACGATTGAAGGTGCTTTAGATTTTCATCCAGGGAAACAACAGAAACCGGGCTCTAATTTCAAGCTAGGTTCTGCCCCCTCTCCATGATGTTAACTGCAAGAGAAACAGTTCTGAAATACATTGATGCTTTCTAGTGTGTCGAGAGTTCCTTGGTGTGATTTAGAGCTACACACTTACCAGAGAAGCAGCCTTGCTTGAAGATGAGAGCAATGCAATGAGAACTGCTGCAGAGCAAACTACCATTACTCTGTAAGAGTGGGAAACTATAGTGGCAGCTCCAGAGAAAACTTACATACATTGACACCATGACAGGACTTCTCCTTAGAGCTGAAGGCAACTTCTTCATGCATATTTTGCTCCTCTCTACTTCTTCTGTAACAGTGAACCAATACTTAAAAGCCATACTGAACCTAGAAAGGCTTTGGGTCTCCCAAACAGAGCAGCCCTTAGAAGACTCTCAGAGTTACAACCGTGTCATCCTCTTCTCACATAGACCATCTAACTGGCCAAATATCTTACTTCTGCTTCTCGAACCAATAACAGCTTTCAGGGACACCCATTTCAGTGGGTCTAGCAGCAGAGATCTCTCCAGCCCACAATATTTACTGTCTCCAGAAAATAGGGTGTGGAGGCAGTGATGGTCTGAAAGCCTCACAACTGAGGCTCAACAACCACCTCAGCAGAGGCAAAGCTTCCTGAACAGATTCAAAATAGCATAGAGTTGTGTTCAAGGTCAGCTGTCAGGCAGCAGAGTCTGCCAGCAAGCAAGACCTTTTGTATTTGCAAAGCCTCATGTGTGAACTGTTTCATTCACCTGGGATAAAGTTAAATAGGTGCTGGCTTACATTTGAAAGGTGGTTTACCTGAATGGTATTCATGTCAACAGAGCTTTATCACCTTTAAACTGTTTTTGTTTCATTTGCCTACTCATAAACCATTCCAGGGAGTGTTTATGGTTTATTTAAAACCTGCTGGTATTAGGACACCTTGTATTGCATAGCTATATTTTGCATTTCCTTGATTGGCTTCACCTACTGCACAGAATGAGGTAGGTCTGCCTGGCTTTAGCCAGTTGTAACAGAAAAGCCTTTTATCCAGTGTCCAACAGACACAGCTACAAAGCCAGTAAATGCCATATCAATGCAGTTATTTGAAAGTACTTTCAGGCTGCTTTTGCAAAAGGTACAGTCTGACACAGCTAGCACAAATAATTTTACTAGCTCCATCTATAAATTTGCTACATTTTTTAGCCAAAGATATTTATTGAAAATGGTGTTACATAGAAAAGGTTGAGAAATTTTGGTCTATTACACTAAGCTAAGCTTAAGTACTGCGCTCAACTATGGCACATTTCTGGGGAGACAGCTGATCTCATGGTCTTGATTTGTCTATCTCTGGAGACGGAGAGTTTAGTACTGCCCTGAAAATCTTTTGTCATCACATGACCTCAACCATAGATGTCTTGGTCTTCTCTGCCCCCTTCATGGTTTTCACCTTTCTTTTGGATCACGAGTTGCAGAAGACATGACATTCTATATGGTCTTCAGCAGTAAAGCACTCCTCACACAGGTGAAAATAAGCCTTAGGCCTCTGCTTACTTCTTCTGCCTGGTTTTTACATTCAAGGGCTGCTTTAATCCTTTTGGCCAGGATACCATCTTGGGAAGGCCTCTGGAGCTACCTGCCCCCAGTCTGAAATCCTCTGCAGAATCACTGTCCTCCTGCACACATGTCACACCTCCTCACAGCACTAGACCCATTTTGTAGGCATGGCCCAGCACTTTCTTCTCAGATCCATCCATTTGCATTTGCTTGCATTCAAGTGCAAGGTGGTTTCTCAAGAGAAACATAATTATTCTAATTATTGATTATTCTACACACTTTGTCCTTAAAACAAAGCCATGGTTTCCTGTGTTATGCCACACCCTCTCAGGCTGCACTACAGCTGTCTTATCTTTTCGGAAACGATTGGTTTATTTCACATTTAGACTACATAACTAAGACAGCACAGGCCTTCACTACACTGGAGCAACAGCTCCGATATCCCTAGGAACCAGGCTGTAGCCTACTATCTGACCTTCTGACTTAGTGAGCAGTAAGCAACAGAGCTAATGCTTGTGTGCAGGTGAACGTGCTTGCTGGAAACGGCCTCTTGCACACGTCATGCATATTTTACTAACACATCACTGTGGAACATAATAGTCTCACCAAATCATTCCCAACAAACATGACTCTCCTCTCCCTGGCCTATTTGAATGGACACCTTTCGGGTTTGGAAGCCTCACTGCATACACAGAAGGAAGTTTTGAAACACTTCATGTCTCTGAGAGTGTCTGTGCTGAGTAGCAGCTACTCTTAATGACTTCAAAACAGAAAGGCTGCCAGCTGCTGACTACTGGGACTGCCCCTGCCAGCTGCTGACCGCTGGGCTGCCCCTGCCCGCAGCAGCACAGCCAGCAGGGGTGAAGCTGCAGCTGCCGTCTCACCTGCCACTCCTGCACCCTGCTGCCAGGTCCAGTGCAGATAGACGTGTTTATGGAAACATGATGGCAAAGAGATTTCAAAATGCAATTGCCCAATCCTGAATCCAATATTCTGGATTTTTTTTCAGAGTAGTTTAAATAAAGCACCCTTTTATTTTGATTATTTTCCTGCATTGGAAAAATCCTTGAAAGTTTTCCTATTTTGCAGAAATACCTTGCAGGAATCAATTTCAGTGAGTTTTCTAATATCCTCACACAGGCATAGTGATGAGACTCACTTCAGTTACTGTTAGTGTTTCTCTGTGCCAACTACTGTACATAACAGATCTCATACAACTCTTTCTGTCCTTATGGACGACCTATTCACTTCCTCAGACACAAAGAAGCAAGTTAAAAGGGATTAGAAAATGGTTACATGAAGATGACTTTTTAGGATCTCACAAGATTTATACAAATAATAGTCCTAGGCCATTAATAAAAAAAATAATCCAATTTTAAGTGGCTTTGTCAGTGGTGGGAGTTAGCAAGGAAGACAAGGAGCTCAGCTTTAGCCAGGTTAAACAATAACTTGCTACTATTTGTGGCTGGCTCCCAGAGGGCCAAAAAAATTAACTCGTGGTTAGTTAAATAATAGTTTTATTAAAACAATGATCAGATCAAATAACTGGCATGTATGTGCAGGAAATCTTTCAAAGTACTCAGGTTCTGAAAAAAAGTTAGATCAAGCAAATGTCTTTTAAATGCCTGATCCCTGAAGTAACTGAAACCCATAGAAACTGGATGCCTGAAAAAGAAAAAGATTTTCTTAAACCTTAATCCCAACATTCTTGCCTAAGAATAACACAGCTTTCTACTTTCAGTGTTTTCTCTTCATGCAGATGTTTTCTTTCCCTCGTTAGAGTAGAGAAATTATTTTTTTTCTGTGACCACAGCTCTCTTTTAACCTTTTATTTTATTTTTGAAAAAAGAGAAATAAATGTAAGATCTAAAGCTGTGTGGTTTCACATCCCCCAGTTGAGTTGTGCAGTGAAAGGAGCAAGTAACCAGAGAAGAGGAATGTTGAGTGAAGGACAAGTCTCCAGATACTCCACAAGCTGCGGACAGATACAGAGGGTCAGCTCTGAGAGCCACTGCAGGTACATCTCCCGAGGGAACCTAATCCCTTTTCTGTGCCACCATGGGTTCATGAGCCACCTTTGCACATTCCCATATTTGCAAGGGAGAAGAGCAAATTCAGCCCCAAGGTGTTGTATTGCATCTGGACGATGGGACTAGATGGAGAACACCATGGCTCCCTTGAACCCCCACCTGCCACAGGGAGCAGTGCCATGGGCTTGGTCACTGCAGAGTCGGGTCCAGGGTGGGTTTGCTCTGAGCAAAACGACCAGCTTTGGTGTGAGAGGATCTCAGCGTATGAAGCAGACTGTGCCTGAAAAGGGCCAAATTACCTCACAGGGTTCAACGAGAGTGCACAAAGGCAGGGTGCCTGCAGGCAGTCTTTGGCCCCTATTCTCTGCACCTCTGATCCTGAGACAAATTGCCCAGTTGATGCTTTGTGACTTTCAGGGTTTGGGAAGGTGACTTGAGGTACTAAGAGCTATTTATACAATCCATGGTGCAAAGGGACACTGTCAGCAGAGCAATGCGTGTTCAAAGAGAGCAGCAACATAAAGAGTGCCTGACTTCTTCAAAACTGAGAACGAGTTCTCTTAAGTGTAAACACATGCACACAGTTGTGGCAGATATCCATCTAAAGGTGGATTGCTGCCCCAAACCTGTGCTTGCATCTATCAGTTTGCATTATATTCAGGTAGCGGTGAATGCTGCCTTTTGGGTGGGTATAGAGTACTTGATGAGCTTTTTGGATGAAGGGCAGGTAAAAACTTGCTTCATCTTGTATCCAAGATTCGAGTATTTACCTGTTGGAGCCCTGCATATTAAGGCCCACGCATTTACTCTGCAACACAACATGGAATTTTAATGAATTCACATACTCTGACGGCCCCCACCCACCTCTTCTCAAACAACTGAAATCCTTTGCATTCCTCTCAACTATAGCTGCTCTGCATGCAATGCACATGCAGTGGCACTGGATCAGACTGGGAACTAACAGGCCCGCTATTAAACATAGAAAAAGAGACAGACATTTCCAGGTGCCATCTCAGCCAAAGCAGAAAATATTCCTCCGCTCTCGAAACACAAGAGGATTAAAAAAATAACTCTCAGGTCTCCCCTCCCGTGACAAGCCAATATGGCATGAAGGTACGCAGCATCACAAGCCAGGCTTGATCACTTTAATCTTCCTATTAAGAAACCATTCTTGCTCAAACACAGAATGTTTGTGGTGAACATAATCAACTGCATATCTAAAGGAAAAATCAAAAGCAGAAGTGAGGTGACCCTTTAGCAGAGCCTCAAACAGATTTACCATGCTGCACATCATTGCCATCCAAGGGAAAAAGGAGAGCAAATGGAAGTTAACTCCAAGTATGTAGCTGATGTTGTAAACCTCCAGGTATAAAGCATTGTTTCAGCCTAAGGGGGGGGACTATGCTGCCCACCAGAGAGAGAGATAGCAGCAGAGACAGTTTCTATTGCAGTACCTCAAAATGTGATGAAATACTGAAAAGATAAACTCTAGATAACATCAATCTCCTGTATTATCTTGACAGCTACTACTGGAAAGGAAAACAAAACATGTCCTATGAAGAAGAGAGAACAGCAGCAAAGAGAAATGGGTAGCTGGGATGAAGACAAAAAAATAGAGGCTCCAGCATTAGAGCTGGTAAATCTTTATCTGCCTCTATCTGGAGCCCAAGAGACTCCTCTCTCCATAGACGGCAGTGATACATCTTCTCATGCCAGGACATCCTGAGTGAACTGGCTTGACAAATCCCATAGCAGGTAAGAGGATTTCAATTTGGATGAGATTTGACAGACATTTCAAAGCAGGCTTCTAAAAAATACAACCTGCCAATGACAGTCAAAACCAAATTTTGGATTAAGAAACATTGACCAGATCTGTGCTCTTCTAAATCCCAGGCTCAGCATCAAAAGAGAAGAAGCAGGGTGAGTAATGCATGCAAATGGCTGTATTCATATTTGAACACAAATCAGAAATGCCTGTCAAAGAAATCCATCGGTTTGCATCCCACTCAGTGTTAGACTGTGTAACTGAGCACAACAGCATTTATATATGTGCATGCTGAAAATAGCTTGCTTGCTACACTCCAGGATCTGGATGTCTGTTTCACCAACACACAGACACCACTGGTAACATTTGGTTATCATTCATCTATCACATCAGTGCTTTCTTCCTCTTCAGATACTCCTGACTGGTGAACTTTGGGTAAAAATCCTTTTAGCAAGAGCCTCGAATTTCCTTTTACTATGACTGACCTCATGTATGTTGCTCTCCATGTCTCTCATTTTAGGCCTTGATCTGCTCTCCAGATATTCTGTCTGTCTGACATTACCTCCCAGCTCTGCTACAGCCACTTTCACCAGTACACTTCCACTGTCTGGGTGATAGTCTCTAGAAAAATTAGCACAGAAGAGTGCTACCAAGACCAATCCTCGAGAGCTTTCAAAAATAACTTCTCTCTAATCTGAGAGGTCTATTTTCACTTAAAACTGCCCTTCGACTTACCCACTAGTCACAATTTTTCTGTCATTACTGACCTTCTCTCACAGTTGTACATGCTACCTCATAACTGGAAGCTAAGCCAGAAGGACTGCTTTCCTGTGACTAGAAATACCAGTGCTTTTATCAAAGGTAGTGATTAGGTTTACCTAGACCATGCTAGATCTACCTTCTTGTGGGTTTTTTTGTTTGTTTTTGTTTTATTTTTTATCATATGCCCTATTCTTTCTTTTAGAATAGTTGCTACCAACAGCATGCCCTCCAACAGGGCTGTCCTTGCCCCTTCTTCAAAGACAGACCTACATTCTCCAAAGGAACAGTGTCTTCCTTCCTTTAGCTCTGACCAAAACCATTGTTCTTGAGCCTGCAATTACCTGTATCAGTTCTTTCCAGGTACCAAGATTATGATCCAGCCTTCCTCTAACTGAGTTTTTCTCTAAAAACCTGCTATGCTTGCATATTCAGAACTGGCATCCTAACTGAAATACAGAAGCAAAGTATCCGATAAATTATTGGGCCATTGCCCAACTACTTACTTTTTTCCCTTTTATTTATGTGGCTGAAGGACCTTTTGCTATTTGTTTTAATTTTCTTTGCAGAGTCAAACTGAGCTTGACTCCTGCCATTTCTCATTCTACCCATACATTTCCTGACCTCTCACTTGTGGCTTTCTTTGTTGACCTGTTCTTTTTTTCTACTCCATATAGTCATATCTGATAACATTTCTTCCATGTTTTTCACTTTGCAAAATATGCCTGTTCCAGACATTTTTTTACACCTTTGACTCAAAAAAGGGCCAGTCTTGCCTTACAATCCAGCTCTCTAGGGCTCTTCAGCTTTAGCTAGCTCCATAAATGTCAACCACGTGGAACTGAGAAGCTTAGCTATACATCTACTCTAGTTTATCCTTCATTTTAATTGAAACTGAAATAACTTAAACCAATGTTGTTTTCTACTTCATTCTACCATTTAACAGTGTTAGATCTAAAAGAGTATTGCCTCTTGTTGCTTCAATGACTGGTGAGGAACTCTGTTGGTTATCGCATTCAGAAACATCTGACTTTAGCTATTTGTTCCCCTGTATAATCTGGGAAGTCAAAGCCTCCCATAATGACAGACTTCTAACAAGCAAGATCTCTGTCTACCAAATCCAGTTCTCGAGGTCATTGGCAGATATACCACACTGCCTCAGCAATCATACTTCCCCAGAATGTCTTTGGCTCTATTAGGTTGGTTGTTTAAGTCATTATCTCTCCTCATATATCTCATTAAGGGCTTACAGTACCATCATACTGTTTATATGTACTTCTTCCTTTCTTAAGTATGGCTCCAGTCTCTGCATTCCACTCAAAATTTGTTACTATTCCTCTTCTTTCCATCCTCTCCTTCAGTTATCGTTTCCAGATCTACAAATACATACATAGTCTCCTGCCCCATCTTCTTTGTCTTATGCTTAAATAATCACTTAAACTTCTCTCACCCTTTCCAGGTAAAATGGAAGTCTTGTGATTTACTCTTCTGTGATTTCCATTTAGTAATATGCTATATCAGAATACTTCCTGTGAAGTATCTACTCAGGAAAAATATGCAACCAGCAACCTTCCTAGTTATCTTCACAACAGTTTTGCCTTCTCTCTTGCACCACACTGGTCATCCTCATCTATCATTCCCTGTGAGAGTTTTGAGTGAAAAGAAAAGGGAGCATCCTTCTGGCCCCCAGGTATCCAACATCTAATTCCATATCTGCAGGATCTCTTCTTAACCTTAGCTATTGACTATTCAATTTCTTGCCTAGTGCAACTACAGCCCCTCATTTAAACACAATGTCCATAGACTGATTCTGACACTACAAACTGCAATTTATTTTGTCAGATTTCATATTTTTTAAATGGTTAATTAACAATTTGTATTTTGATCTCCATCTTCTGCTATATTAATGTCCTGGTTTGAGCCAGGATGAAGCCAATTTTTCTTTTTACTGATTTTTTTTTCTTCAGTAAGCTCTCTTGTAACTAGCAACAGTGTGTTCTGCTAGGCTGATAAGACAGTGGAATGTTTTTCTAACTACTGAGGCTTCAAGGCTGCACCTGCACTCTGCCAGCTCAGACACTATGGGGAGATCTGTGACCCCCCCCGTAGGAGGCTGAGTTAGATGGACAGCAAAATTGGCCAAAGATATTCCATTCCATATATCTACGTAAGCTCAGAGGAAGGTCAGAGATCACAGAAGACAACTTCCTTCCTTCTTCTTCTCCCCTTCTCTTCCGTCCATGGCCGGCGTCCAGGGAGGACTCTGTTCATCCATCACCGTCGACCCTTAGGCTCAAGATCACCTGACCTCCATAACTCTCTGCTTTCTCCAGCAGCAGCTCCGGGATTCCTTGGGACTCTTCTCAGTTCAGGGAAGTGCTGTGGGAGTTGCTGGGGTGGGGGGAGACAAGAGGTTTTTGCCCACACCTGAATATATCTGTATATAATTGTATATATTTTCTTGTATCATTCGTTAGTGTTTTAATTAAAGCTGTGTAGTTTAGTTTTCAATCCAGCCAAGTCTCTCTCTTTTTCTCTCTCTCCTTCCCTACCTGGGTTGGGGGGAGGGGGGATCGAGAGCATTGTTGTCGGACCTGAGTCAAACTGTGACAATTCTCTTCCTTGTTATTCACAAGTATTAGCATAATGGAATATAAACTGTGCAGAAAGAGGAGTCTTTTCTGTTCTAACCTAATAGATTCAATCCAGGTTTCTCAGGATATCTTCAGAGAGGGATAATATTTCTTACATAATAGCCTTAAGCTATAATCTTCCTTATTCCTACCTTAAATCAAACATGAAAGTGCCCAAACTCTATCAACTTTCTCTCTTTTACACAAATAAAAATAACTGTGTTTGGCAAACAGGTTGTATATTCTCATCCTCTCCTGCGTGCTGGAATTTCACCTTGCAGGAGCTCATGCAAACCATTTTTTATTGGCTTTGGTTAACATGAGTTCAAATAAACTCAACACTCAAAGCCAAACTTTCAAAAGGTGTCATATATTTTGCCTACTTTGAACTCAAGGATTTTGCAGGCTTTCCCTGTAGATCTGCCAAGGTTAGCAAAGTTCAGAGAACCTAGCCCATATTGCAAGGTTGCAATAAAAGCTGTAATGGTGATTCATCTAGTTTGAACGTTTATGGCAATTGTTTTACGTGGCTACTTGCTTGGTCCTTCTGACACTCCAAAGAAAAGTGACAGAAGGGGATTTTCCAATATTGTCACCAGGAGAAAACTGCACCAGGACTTCTTAAGAACTGCATGTTACACTATTGCTACTGCTTTAGCCATCCCTGTTTTTGTTTTACAAGGAGCTGGTGCTGGTGTGAAATGAGCCACAACTCAGGTTCCAAATTTTAGCTCTCTGAATTCCCTGTGTGACTCAGTTTCATACTTGTTCTAATGACATTATTTCCAACATGGGTCCAACCTCTCCCTGTATTTCCTAAACCATATTAAAACATGATATCTTGCTCATGTGGCTGGACTCCTGGTATACTTACATAATTCAGGACACAAAAACCACACAGTGATAATTTTTTTCCGCACAATAATTCTCAATGAATTACAATATTCCTGGGCTACCCGCACATTGGAGGTCAAGAAGTGATACATACATATACACATATATATATGCTTACATACACAAAATTATTCCCTCAAAGCTCTACGCTGAAAAGAGGCTGAAAGCTAGTTCATGTATAGGCTATGTCCCACCTCTGACTCTGAAAACAAGGATTATTACCAGCCATAGCCAGAAACACTGCTAAGGATGTATGCATATTATAGGCATTTCTTCCTTGTTCTCTCCTTCCTACATCCTGTACCGGCCATCTGTATCTGCAGTGGACATAAAAACCTACGAAGTGACCCAGGCTATCAGTGAACCTGTTATATGATGTACTTCCATAAATAATGTATTATAAGAGGACTGCCTAAAAAATAAAATTAATTTATCTGTTACTACAAAAATATTACTCCAGGAAACAAAAAAATGTAAACTCCAAGGACCATAGTAAGCCCAGATACTTTTACAATACACACACAGGCAATTCAGACATACTCTGTAACTAGCATTTAGTCAGAATATCTTTGCTCTGTGTCTGTTTCCACCAAGAGCAGACACTACAGGTTAGTTATATAAAGTAACAGCTCAGCCCTTCAACCTGTCCATAGAATCTTCAGTAAAACTGAGGCCAGAAAGCCTCAAGATTCCTCAATGTGACTACTGGGATCTCTACTTCCAGGTGGCATCTCTGCCACACACAGCAGGCTTACTCTGCAGGACTTTGCAAGAATAGACAAAGCAATTTAAAGAGGACAGGAAACTGCCAAGGTACTGGTTAATCACATCTAAGGCCACTGCCACTGATGCATTTGCTAATCCCTTAAAAATTAAGGTGGACGAGGAGCAAAAAAAAGCATCAAAACAAAACCAACAAAAAACCCCAAGGAATAAAATGTCCTGTTGGAACACGGTTTCAGACGATAAGTGGCTGGTTGCTGTGTGTTTATAGGAGTTAAGGCCCTTCATTAGGTTCTTAAATATGGACATAAGTGACTCAAGAAAGTACGCAGAAATCCCCTGTGAAAGGTGCACTCTGCCAATCCATCGACCTCCACATCCTTTCTGCAAGACATTCTTGCTCACTCTCACTCTCTTCACAGATTAGTTCTGCCTGCTCCTGGGTGCCTACTCTCTCTTTCTCTAATGTGATTAAATATGCTCCCTGTCTCTCCAGGCTTGTGCAACTGCCTCTTAGTCACCTAAGCGCTCCACAACACCCCAAAGGAGTGGAGTCAGCTGAAACAGGAGCATTCCCAGCTCTGACATGTAAAGTACTTGCACTCAGTGCTAAATAAACTTGGAAAAATGTTCACAATGCAGCTGTGTGCTCAAGACGCTGCAACCTCAGGGCAAGAATAATTATACACAAACAAGATACTTAGGATTTATGTTCCCCTCAAATAAAAATGTGCGCTGCTCATGCCAATCCAGCACTTCATGGTATGCCTGCAATCTGAGGCAGAGGAACAGATTCTCTGCTAGGGTTAACAGATTAGATACCATCGCTGCTTTATTTTTCAATAAACTTTACAGGCATTCTAAGCATTGTGGGTACACATTGATATGCTTTTCACCATAGGAGGCTGAGGATTCATGGGAGGTCTTTTAAACGCTCTGCTGTCTTAATGGTATTTATTTGAATAATTTTCTATTGGCATATAGTGGAGATTCCTTTGCAAAAGTTACAGGGTTAGAGCTGAAGCCCACAGGAAAGCCAGGCCAAAGGAAAACTGAAAAGATTTCAGGAAACAAGAACAAGTATCCCCAGACTGTTCCAAGCAAAGGTTTATCTAACTTTCTCCTTAAATTCTCTCATGCCAGCTGCTTGTGCAAGTAGCTTGCTGCAATGCTTAAGCATATGTCAGAAGATAACTATTAGTCCTAACAGTCAATGTCAATTAACTTTATTGCTATCAAAGTCAATCTCTCCTTTTCTCAGTGAACACTGCTAAGACTGATCACTGTCATGTTCATAATGAATTTTTAATCATGGTCATACTTATCTTCCTGAGAAAAAAGCAAAGCCAATTCCCTGATCCTCTCAACATTCTTCTTGTGCTTTGGATGTCTAAGTCATTGAATGTACCACACCAATGGGCAATGCCAAATAATCAAAGAAACACATGGAAAGGAGTCTTGACAGCAATGGGCCTGAGATTTCTCAGCAGTCATTCTCCTGGATCAAACTCAGCCATGAATATATGCAGTGGTACTCAATTACACTCTCATGTTCTAACTAATCTCACCCTAAAAATCAAGGGAGACTCTCTTAAAGTTGTTTTTATACCTTCTTACCTTTGTGTGGTGGGACTTGAAATGGTATAACTTAGAGAGTTGAAAGAAGCATTCTAAGCTTTGTTAAAGTTACTGCAAACAAGGAAAACTCAACAAACAACTTTCAGGAGTAGTTTAGTAAGCAATTGCTTGCTGACTGGAATGCAAGTTACACCATGTTGGACCCACTTCATATTTTGCCCTAAGGAGTCAGCGAGCTGGGTGGGAGACCAGCGGGCATTCCCACCAGCCTGTCAGGCTGGACAAGCTGCAAGAACAAGCAGCCTGATATTTCTACCTTCCCTTTCTCAACCACAACAACAAGGAGGAAAAAGTTAATTCAGCTTTTAACCTTCATATTTAGGTCAAGTTCAGTCAAAATCATGAGAGAAAAAGGTTCAAGAGTTCACTGTTTTCCTAGCCAAATAACCATGAAAATTGCATTCCTCTACTTGGAGGACTTGCAGAGAGTGAAGAGAAGCTGTGCAAGTGATACATGAGCAGTAGCTGGCTCCTCACAGGAGTCATCTGGACCCAAAGGAGAGAGGGACAGGAAACGCCTGCCACACTATCAACTTGAGACTGGAGATAGCTCTCATGACCTTTTTAAAAATGTTTTGTTGCAGGTGACCATTATTTCCATGGTCCAGTTCTGCCTCTGCCATACCCTTCACTTCATGAAAAAAAGAAAAATATTAACCAGACATGGGAAAAAGATGCTACTCCCAAAACCTGTGGCACGGAGGAAGATGTTATTTCTCCTGCTGGCAGTTTTGTTTGGGTTGGCAGAACATGTCATTTTGACTGTGAAAAGGAGCACGTGTACTGAGCTCTGTGAGCTCATTTTGGTATCCCTGTCAATGCCAACTGGTAGCAATGCAGAGCTCAGCTTGTTATTGAAGATGAATCCATTACAGCTGTCAGGTACCTGCCAATTAGAACCTTAGTGAAAACTGGTCATAAACTGAGTGACTTTAGAAAACAGTACATTTTTACTTGTTTTAGAGGCTCAAATGGGCATGTGCAAAAGATGCTATCTTCCAGCAGCCCATTTTGCAATTGATTAGAAATTAAATCCTTTGTGCTTGAATCAGGGTGGGGAAAATATTTTGAGACTGCAGTTTGATCTAAGTGTTGCTCTTACTTGTGGTTTGGCAAAAGACTCTGAAATGCTGTTAAATCAAAAAGGCAAAGAAAACCTGCAATTGCCGTGTCTCTGCTTATAAAAAAACATTTTAAAATAACCACATGCATCATTCACTACACAGATGCCACATTCTTCCCTACCCTTATTTAATAGCTAGCTGTCAATCTGTGTTGAAGAGCAGTTACCTGACATTACCATAATAATGCTTCAAAGCTTTGTATTAAAGATGAGTATCTTCCTAGGCGAGGAAAAAAGCATAGGAAAAAAAAACAAACCTTCCCACTGTAGAGTTGCAAATATGCACTTTTCTAAGAGATAATAGAGTGTAACCAGGCAGGAATGATGATCACAGATACCCTTGACTTTTCTTTACTGTAATTAAGAAGAAAGATCAACAAAGCTGGGTCTGCATTAACAAGTTTTCTCATCTCTGTTTCTATTTGCTGTGGCAGAGAGGAAAATAATTGTGAACTGAGACCTCTGGCCACTAACACAACATAAACACTTCTGCCATCTTCCAGGATAAGCATTACACTTTTCAGGACAGCTCACAGATAACCACTTTAATGTGCAGTCATTCTAGAAACATACTCCTTCCACATGCTCCCGCTGTGAGCAAACACCGCAATGGGAACTTGCCTGTGTCACAGGTTTGGGACATGATACTCTGTGTACAAGCCAAAAAACCTCAAAAATCTTTCAAGTTTTGTTTACTGGATATCAAGTATGGGGAACTGGAGTTGACATTAAAAGCACCATTTTGCAAGCAGAATTAGAAGAAGATGGTGGGAGCCAGAAACCATTTCAACCTCTGTGATATACAGTTGTCTCCTCCAGTTGTGAGGAATGGTGAGAAATCACACTACAGAAACCCTGTGAAAAAGGGACCATGTGTTTAAGTGGCTTACCAATATACAGCACCTTGCATTCCCTCTGCAAGAGAGAGGCCCAGGTCCAGAGGGCAGTTAGAAAGCAGAAGCCAACAGGTGCTTCATAGGAGACTCTCCAACAGCAAACACACAGCAAGCACCAACCATGTCCTCTCTCATGTATTGTGATCCCATCAGATGAGTCCCAGAGCAGAAACTTTCCCTAGGAACTCTTGTCAGGAAAGTTATTGAGACCACCCTCTATGATCTACAAATCCCTCAGTGCAACCTCCCATTGACTAAGCCTTCCACATCTCAGCGTTTCACTGAATAGAAACTAAATGTTGCAGGAATGTAGCTGTGCCAGTCTTCAATGTTATGAGACAAGATTACACAGACCTCTGACACATAAGGCTATACAAAGGGAAACCATTAGGAAATGGGACAAAAAGTCAAGCGTCTACAAGAGCAAAAGGAAGGGCTAAGATAAACTTCCTAGTTGAAGTCACTCCCTCCAGAGAGAGACAAAACCCCTGCCACTTGGACTATTTAGAAAAATACGTTCCTGAGAACCATACTCCAATGGCCCATCATGGAAGGATTTGTCACCCTGGAAAATATCCTTCAACTTTTCTTTCTCTGAATGCATAGTAGCAATTGAGGATGTAAGGAGTGACATGTTTCAGCACCCTCCCTCCATCTTTCACAGCTGATCAACCTACCTTCACTAGAGCAATAGCACCCACTCAGCACTCTAGGACACATCATCCATTCAAGGCAAGGAAGCTCCTTATCCAAGCACAGAAATGTTGTGGGTAAGGTAGAGTATTTATAAATTTGTATGCGATGTTGTTTACTCTGGTACAATTGGATTGCTTCACACAAGCGTTTTGACTGAAACAAGATGAGATAATGGGAGCCCAGACTGCTGGAAGCCAGCTCGGTTTCAACTTGAATATATGTATTTATTTAAGCCTTCGCAAGGTTTCCCATTGACTCTGCATGTAAGAGGAGCTAAGTCAACAAAGAAAGAGAGCCTCAAGAGCTCAGAATAGTATTTGTGAGCTCACACCATGACAGGGCAAAAAGCAAACACCACAACACTTTTTGGATGTCATGAGTTTCTTTCTTAGCAGGTCACTTGACATCTGTGTTTCCCTCTTATTCTCAAAGAGGGTTTTTCTGATGGAGGAGAATGAGGGAGAAGGGGATTAAGAGTTTAGGAATTAAAAACCTCTTACTTCTTTACATTGAAATTTATATTAGCACATAGAAAAGTTTCTACATCAGAAAAATTAGGAAATATAAAGTATACAGCTTTGGCTGTGAATTGATGTAAGGCCCATCACACACTAGCAATGTGTGTTCACATGCATGCCTGAACATGTACACAAAACACACATACTTGTTCACATATGCATATGCCCAGAGGCAGTGCCTACCACTCTTTCTAGGGGAGTTTCATCTGTACTTTTAAGAACAGCACTTTTCAGTAAGATCATCCACTTTCAAATCCGTTTTCAGGTACTGTATCTAAATTAACAATGGGCTTAAGCAGCGAATCTGAATTCAGGTTCAAACCTCTCTCAAGTCTGACCACTAAAGATACCATGTCTGGGCTTTCCGTGGTTCTATCACAGATTAAAACATGTCAATATTAACTCAGCAAACTTGTGGACCAAAACAGTATTAACACAGCTATGAAGAATTCAGTTCTTCAGTCACAAATAATCAACAAAATAAGTCAGTACTCTATGTATTGCAGCAGTGCTTTTCATTAAATGTCTGCACAAAATATAGCAACCATGACAAAGTAATTTGTGGTTTATGCATGTATATAGCTACATTAGACTGCTCAGGCCATTTAAATAGCACATTATGTTAGCAATCATCATTAGTAGCCCTACATTGAGAAGTGTGGGCAGACACTTCATTAATGTATACACAGATTGCCAGGATATTATGCTGTCTCCTTGCTGCAAAAATATAAAATACAGTAGCAAGATTGAGTGGGCTGATGAAGTCACCTGGCAAACCTCCACTAGGTGATGCACCTAGGAGCAAATGACATAGCATATTCACACCACCCACTGGATACACCACTGGACTGGAATTCAGGTGCAGACAGACATTTCACTGATCCCCATTGCCCAAGCACGGACAAGGCACAAATCAAACCTAATGTGCCATATCTTTGGCAGAGGAAACACTATTGCTGTCTTTCTTAACTTTAAATTCCAACAGAGTAAAAGTACTTGTAGACCTACAAAAAAATAGGGTTGCCCAATATTTCCCATTCTAACTACTTCAGTTTTGGTCTACTATAAATTGACTAAACTTCAGCTAGTAGGGGGGAAGTTTCCATAGCAAGATCTACTTTCAACTACTATTTTTTTCTTTTTGAAATTTGATGGTCTAAAAAAAAAAAAATCAGCTTCTAATGTTGGGAAATGGAGATTCCCACTTTAGGAGAAAGTCCTGTGCAAGCTTGATAAACACAGGCTGCTTTGGTTCTTAGCTCTCAATTTAAAGACATGAAAATGATAAATTAAAGTACCCACATTTTACCAGGAAAATATGAAGGCATATACAAGAGCACTTGCTTTTAGGGTCATGTAACTTAAACATTGTTCAACAGCTGTTACTGGTGTCACAGAAACAATCTCAAAAATAATTTAAGAACACAGAGCTCGGGATTCAAGCTTCAACAAAAAGAATCAGTTGCAAGTAAGTAGAAAGAAAAGGTTAATAAGTCTGTAACCTACAATGCCCTTTCAGAAAGCTCTTTTATTAAGAGGAAAGTATTAACAAAAGTAAGGAATTCCTCAGAGAGAAGTGGTTGCTGACCCTTTTGTAATGCATGTATCAGATTGTGGAGGATATCACAAAACTCCACATTCTCTTTAGCAAGGAGGCTAATTTAAATAGCTATATTATGTGGGCAAAATAAAGTATTATTATGCATTCAGGACAAAAGAAGGTATTCAATAAAGAGTCAAAACAGAAAACAAGAAAGAGTTGTATTTATTTTACCAGCTTTTTTTTTTTTTTTTACACCAGTATTTTTTTTTTTTCCTAAGAGGAGGCTGGGTTTATGCTTTTTCTGTGATTACTTTTCGGATCAGTTTTTTCCTGGCTGTTCTCTCCCTCCCTCCTTCCCCAAACCTATCCCCCCTGCCACTAGGAGAAGCCAAACCCTGCCACGTTTGAGTGGAATGTTGACGCCCACGTGGATGTGTGCAGAATTAGCCAAAACAAGTCCTTGCATTCCTCTGGATGTCAGCCCCCTTCTGCTGACTCTTTCCTAATATCTTATTAATAGGTAAAAATCTCTTCCCAATATCTTATTAATAGGTAAAGTTTCTTTCCCAAATCAGCCTTCCCCATTCTTTCACAGTGGAAAAGACAGAAAAAAACCCAACAAAACTTCCTTAAACAGGTGCCCAGGCATATTTATAGCAAAATATTATGCTAGTTAGACAATTACAGTTTTTCAGTTGCTCAATTTAAATTCCTATAGGTACCTAATAAACCATCAAATGAAGAAGAATTACCAGTAAATAGCAATTACCTTGAAAGAACAGTACTTTAAATATTAAAGTGACACTTCATTAGTTATGCTGGCACACAGGTCAGTTTGAATCAAATGGCTATTTTAAATTAGTGGTCCTATTTCAGACATGTGGTGTAATTTTTATTACCAAATACCCAGCCAAGCTAGTGACCTTAAAAATATTACTCAAGAAATGGTTGAGAGTTAATTAGAATACTCTGCCAGGGGAAAAAAAAAGTAGTCTTGAACATCTCTGAATTCTTTCCAGGAAGGTGTTTTTAATAATGACAGTAGTTTACTCCATTTGAAGGTCCATATCCTCAAGTCAAAATGTAGGTTTTTATGAAACCAGCAAAATACAATACTAGAAAAATATTTCCATCCTTTTTCTCCAGTGCAGTATTATCTTTAGAAACAAAATGAAGAGCTTTCAAAGCATCTAGGACTTCAGAACTACACTTCTACTACAGGATATAACTAGAAACTGACTCCTAAAACAAGCTTATACTGGTATTTCCTTCTGCTGCAGAAGCAGAAGTGAGGGTGGGAGGAAAACCTACAGAGAAATGTAATTTGACATTTATCACTATCCATTTTTAGTAATCTATGGTATTAGAACTCATTGCAATATCAGTTGGCTAATGTACATTTTCTTAATTTCAATCTTTCTTTTCTAAAATGTACACCAAACCAGAGTTTTCAAACTCAGCAGTTTCAAGCAACTGCTACCTGCAATGCCACTCTAAGACTCCCATTATACAGAGAAGTTCCCATATTTTCATTGCTCCTGAAAATTGTGTCTCTAACCTTGCCCAGCAGAAATAACATATTAACTGACACAATGTAAAAGGAATAAGAGTCACAGCATGGACTGTTTCTTTTAGGATCCTGTACAAATATATTTACTCCATGGTCTCCTTTTCATCCCTTCTGTTAATCTACTTTCATCTCAATTTCTATCCAAAATGTTCATCAGTTTTTCCTCTTTACACAGTCCTATCCAGTGCATGCTGTGATGGCAGTAACCTCAGTCAGAAGCAGCCATGGTTCTTAAATTCTGACAAGATTAAGTATAGCATTTAAGGGTTTTTTTTTAATGCTGTAGTAGCTGGGGAGAATTTGCCAACTACTTGCCAGACACAAAGAAAGAACATGATACTATGAGTCATAACAGAGGACCCAGCAGAACTGCCATAGCTACACTAAAGTTCAACGTAACAGTTAATTCCCTCTGAGGTAGAATGATTTCACACAGAACTCAAAGGAAGATTTAGAATGAAGGCTGAATTTGGGTAGAAAAACTAGAGTAACCTTTCTGTCTCGAGATGGAATCCATTCATTTCCAGGAGATACACCTGGCAGAGGTACAAGGAAGACCCACAGTCTTGTGAAAAATCTTTGAATTCCAAAACCGTTAAAGAACTGATAAAGGATTTGGGTATCAAAGGTGGGATTTGGAAAGTATTTACTTATCTAAGAAAGGGGAGCCCTAAGATTTGGTCCTTGCTCCCCTGAGCTTTACGTCAGGCAAGAAAATACATAAGCAGTCCTAGAAACAGGGATCAAAATCCTGGATTCCTCCTCCTCGGCTGAGTTCCCTAGCCAGAAGGTTACAAGGACAAGCCTCACTACATGCTTTCTATGGCTCCCTTGAATTATTGCCTGACTGGTGGAATATTATTCATAGGAGCAGTGGAGAAGGTTCCCACACGTCCATTGGAGATAGGATACAATAGCATTTCAAGCAAATTAGGGAGCTGGACTTGGATCTGGATGAGCTCCAGCCACTAAAGTGTTTTATAAAACGTGACCATACAGCTCTTTCAGTCAAATTCTGAGAGGAGTAAGTCTTCAGCATCTTTGGACCAAAGGTGTAGAAATCCATCAATGGGACAGATGTCAGGTGTCCAGACCTACCTTTTCAAGATATCAGATGGATGCATGGAGTGATGTTTGATTGGACTATCATGTCTGGTGCCCTTGTTCAAGAGAGTAGTAAGATTTGGGGCATATTGTTGTTTTCAGTATTTGTTTTAGCTAGCAATTGGTACTTACTGAGCCTGCTGGCTCTTTTGGATCCCATTCTGAAGTGTCTAACTGTCCTTAATTACTATAGAGGACTCTAAAGCACCAGACATCAGAGATCTGAGTTGCATTCAAGATGATTCAAGGCACCACAGAAGGCGACACAACCACCAAGTGAGGACCTATAATGGACTGTGCATGCTAATTTTTCCTTGTATTCATGTGCGCTGAAAGCTGCTCCGTAGCCTTTGAGACTGATTAAAACACATACCATAGCCAAAGCAGCAAACACTGGAATGCTTCTTGAGCACATGGGCCTCTTCCACAGCCTTATTCTGGCCCCACCCAGAAATTCCACCCAACACCATCTTGGCTGTTTTAAAGGAAAAGAAATTTAGTTCACACACTGGACAGACAGAAGAACAAGGTACCAGAGCACATCATGCTGTGCAACCATCATTCAGCTTAATCTTATCCAGAACAGGTAGCAGTATGAAGCCAACCAACACCCTATTCCAAAGGGCTCTCGCCACACTCTGCATGAACCCAGTGATTTAGATCCATGAGCACAGTCCTCATGAAAACCAAACTGCAGAGTCAACAAGCAGTACTGCTCAGTTGTCCTATTGCCCAGTTCTCTTGGGGGAAAAGACAAAAGCTAATTATTTCAGATTAACTGTGGATTTAGCAGCCTAATTTAAGTGTCCACACCAAACTGCAAAGTACAGCTGTAGGAAACAAGGCCCTTATAATTGAATAAGTTAATTTGTTCATTTCAGCTGAGTAGTCATTGAAATGCCTATCTTGTACAAATATTTGTCTGATATATTGATATATAAATATCATTTCAGTATATTAGCTGAGCACTAATTAGATTAATAGCTATATTTGCTTTGAAAAGGTCTCTCTTGCTGAAATCAATTAACAGTGCATGACGAAATTTCATTAAGCTTTACAATATGTTTTTCCATCGAGTGCAAAGTTACTATCTTCTAGCTATCTTAATATAACAGTGCATGATAGGACTCCCAAATAGATTCAGAAATCATTGTGCCAACACTGTTTTGTACTTTGTTATCAGTAAGCATGGATTATTTTTTCCCCCCACCTCCTGAGGGAACATATTTACGTTGCATGTAAACAGTGCTGAACTTGTAAATGCAGGATTAAATTTACTGAGGGGTGTACCTGTGGTTAATCTCAACCTTGCACTGCCCAGGAGGGTTCTCCTGTGCAAAACAGCACAGGTTTAATTCTGCGTGACCTGGGTCACAGGCCCTCCCTCCAGCAACCCACATCATGATGAATGATAACTACCATCCTCTTTGCATCTGGTAAAGAGTATGCTATAAGCTGTGAAACAGAAAGAGAACATTTGCAAATGTATAGGTATTGACACGTTGCTCAATAAGGGCTACCACAGGGCAAAGGGACTAAAGAAGCTAAAAAGAGAGGCCTGAGCTAACCTCAGGGGCTCAGAAGCCAGAGAATATATATGCCTCTTTCTCAAGAACAATAATTAAACTTAGTGCTGGACAGAAGATCGTTGTGAAAGAAGGCAAACAGATGCACAAAGAGATGTAAATGCCATTCCTAAAGTCAAGGATGGCGCCAGGACTGCACCCAGACAGATGATGATCTGTAGCTATTCCTCTTCCTAGTGTCCTTTCCATTCACACTTCCTGAAGCCCCAGTATAAACAACCCAACTAGTTTGTCATGACCATATGATTTGGGAAACTGCGTCAGTCCTTTGATTCCAAGCTTCCTCCACCTCTTGTCACTGTTTCTTCAGACTGCCAACACATAGATCTTGCAGTGGTGAGCACTGAAGAAAACCTTTCAAAAGCTAGTCCAGCCCTGACCAACAGCAACAGGTTTTATCCTAGGCTTATACACCTGAGACAATAAGGTCAAAAGCCCAGGTATTCTGTGCTTCCATAATACTTTTCCCACGATTACTCTGGCTGTCTCCAATGCCTAAGACCCAGAAGGAAAACAAGAAGGTAGGAAAAGAAAGACAAAAGGAATACCAGTAGAATGTGGCCCAGAAATACTGAAAGATGTATGTATGTATGTGGTATGGATTTGTGCTCTTCCTGAGAGGAGGGAATTAGAAAGCACCTGGTAAAAGGAAGACCCTTAGAAACAAAGTGGCCAAAATGAGGTAAGACAGTCAAATAGTTCTTGAGTCAACAGTCTGATCTCACATCACTGAAATCTGAGGAGCTGCTCTACATGGCAAAATTTAAGTAGGTTCCCAAGTACTCACCCCAGAGAATTCACTCATGCTGTCATTTTGCAGTTTTAGCTTGTAAGTGGAACAGAACCACTAAGAGATCCTAAGAAGAAGAATTACGTATTTCATTAGGAGCACAAAAATGTATTTAACATTTTTTTCCAATATAAACAAGAACTGGCACTTCTATAAATCCAGCCAACTGCAAGTTAGGTTTTTCAGATATTCTATTTTGGACTCAGTGAAAAATATGTCACCCCTTGTGAAGAGTTTTATTCCATCAGCTGCACTGCCACCCACCTAAGTCTGTCCATGTGTCGGTGTGGAAGCGTCGGGTACTCCCC
>NW_009953786.1:4457698-4463626 GCF_000747805.2 Chaetura pelagica | reverse complement strand
GCGTCGTGTCTTCCCCGCAACACTCATTTCAGAATTAAAATACCTTGCATTGTAGATGTATTAGGAGTGCTTTATCATGTTCAGCTGATGCACACAGTAGCTCATTATGATTGGGTAACTCAGCCATTAAACCCTACAATAAGCCCACGCTGAATCCTAAAAAGGGAGCCATATATAGGCTACTGAGGTGTTGAGTAAGAGAAGATTTACTGTGCTCTACATAATTAGTTTTGCCGTCAATCTTTCCGGCATTTTTAGCCAAGCTGCTAGTTGAACACATGGAATAATTATATCCCTTGTATAATTTCATCAAGCATCTTCCAACTCAGTAGAGCCCTACTGAGTTCAGACTGTTCATGCCCCTTCCCTAAAGAACTACTGAAAATCCTTCAGCCTCGGTACAGAGGAAAAATACAGATTATTTTGATTATTTTTTTTTCTCTGCAGCTGAGGCTCCTGGTTACTGTGGACAAGGGTTAGGCATTGCAACAGACTCAGCATACTCCAACACCTATGTCAGCAACTGCCTCCTTTCTCAGTCCCAGGTAGTATGGAAGCAACAGCTTTTGGACAAGAACACATTAAAAAAACAAGCAAAGAAACCAACCAACCACAAACAAAAAAACTAGAGGGGAGAGGAAGAAGCAGCAAATGAATGAAAGAATGGGAGACTGGGACCATTTGGACAAAGAGACTGGAGTTGTAAGCCAGTGAAGAAAAAAGCCTGACCAGAACCACATTAGCAGAAGGGTTATGCTACATCAAACACAAGGGAAGAGGACAGCTCACAGCTGGCTGGCCAGAGGCCAGAATGAAGAGCCAGGCAGTGGTGGAGAAAAGGAAGAGGTGTGTGACACCAGTCTAGCAGTACTGGGAAAAGAGAATGAACGTGGGCCACAGTGACAAAGGCCAGGATATGGGGTTACCTGCTGATAGCTGAATAGGGCTGTCATTCTGTTTTTGCATTATAGCATTTTTGTTTCTCTACCTCAAAATACAAACCAAGTAATTGCTGTAATACTTTATGTTAAAATAAATAAATAATAAAATTGCTGATGTCAATGTAAAGGTTTAAGACCTTAAAAAATAGCAGTGCAATGTGAATGTATCCCTCTTGTACACTAGGCCTCCTAACACAGCCTATATTAAGATGACTACTTGGTATTCTCTTCTCCTTATTCTTCTGTGTGTGTTTTCTTTCATGGCTGTGGTATGAATCTTTCCAGCACATGGGTTTAATTCATAAGTATTAGGTAGGGTTATTTCTTTCCCCACTGATTATGAATGCAATTAGATGTATTATTTCAAATGAAGTTCTTAATATTCATTACCAATATCATTCAGAGCTCTAGATTGCAGCTCAGACTCATGTGTACACCTGCTACACCAGAAGATTTTTTTAATGGGATCCCCACTCTGTATAAAGATTGGCCCAATATCATAAAAAGCAGATCCATTTAAATCCTAGCCTATTGAATGATATATTAAATGACTCACCTGGTGACCTTGGAACACTGCAAAGAAGTGGAATATCTATCTCAGGATAGTAGGGCTATGTTTCTTGCAGCTTGTGATGGGTGCTTAAAGCTGTGTTTTTTCCTGAAACTGAAAGCAAAAACTAAAGATAGGCCTGTATAAACAGAGAATATCATGAATGCCACAGTTGTAAGTTTAACTAACCAAAAAGCTAACAATCTCATAGCCTCACTTTAGAAGAAAAGAAATGAGAGTGCTAGGAAGTGAAGCATGAAGCCCAGTATAAATTGCATGACTACATGCATTATATAAGCAAAAATGATACTCTACTACACAGAAGGCATAGTTTATCTAAGGAATAGGAGTTCTCTAAGGCAAAACCAGCTACACGCATTAGCAAGAGGGCTATTCAGACAAATAGGACATGTGGACCTGATCAACTGAAAACATTGAAATGTAGTAGCCTATACCTTTTTCATTATATGCAACTTGGGGTGATGACGATGACACATAATCTGCCTTTCTCCCCACCCCAAAAAAAAACACAAACAAACAAACAAAATAAACAAACCCACAACCCCTTGGGGATTGTGACATTCCACCAGTTTTACCCACTGCTGAGAGGATATGTTAGTCTCCACCAGCAACCCACCTGATACTGGCCAAGGGAGACAGCTAGGAAAGCTTTGACTGATTTTATCACCAAAATATATCTTCTACAGGGATTAAGCAAGTAAACAGATAGATCAGGTCTTTCATAAATAAATACTTCATCATTTGTCATCTCCATTTGTCAGCAGTTTGCACAGTGTTTCTCTCACATGCTTTTACATAACTCAAATAACTGAAGCCCATTAAGAGGATTGTATCAGTTCTAGACTTATGACCCATTTATTTCTTTTCCGGGAACTAATTTCCCCCAACTGTGCCTCAAACTGAACTGCTCCCTGGCAGCCTCTGTACAGATTTTGTTTCAGTATCTGATTACAAAAGGTCAAAGGTGAAATTTGACTTGAGGAGGAACCAGGAAGATGAAATTCCCTTTCCAAGATTATTTGCAATGAAGATGTATTTAAACACTCAGGAAGGGAACAGAGTAGAAAACAAACCCCCCAGGTATCATTGCCTAGAGCTTGGGATAGGTGCAAAGAAAAATAGTTATAAATCAGTGGCATCTTTCAAGCCATAGATAAATAATATATCCCAAAAAAGTAATCCTCATTTATTGGGAAGTTGAAGAGTCTTTGTCCTTGTTTATGTTGGGGGATCAGCCCTGATTTCAGTAACTGATAACCAGCAATTCGTTTGCTCCACGTGACCTCAACTGCAAAGAGGCAAAACTTCTGGAGAACTTCCAAACTAAATTACTCAGATTAAGTCCCAAGGAAGGAAGGAAATAAGTCCCTTTACTTCTGTGGAAACAGTTGTAGCACCCCATGCAGCAAGGACAAGAGCAGTGGACATGACACTGTTTCAGCCACCCAATCCAAACCAACCCAGGGATAATAACCATCAGTTAAAAGAATTCTTGAGTGACATAGGAGAGAAACTGCTTGGGTCCATTCAACCTAATGGAACACATAAAAGCTGACCTCAGTGACATTTCTCAAATGCCGCAAGTTACCAGCAGGAGCTGCGCTTCAGGAATTTTCTTCACAATCCTTGTCAAATACCTACAAATCTAATTTCCTGGCACATCCCCAAATGTTCTTTTCAAAAGCATAGCAGCTGCTCAAAAAATATAAAAATACTTGATTTGGGCCAAGCAAATGTCCATGCAGACCAGAACCTTGTCTTGGACAATGTTCAACAGGTCCCAGATGAAGACAAAGTCACAGTGAAATGGTTGGAAGGCTGTCACTGCTGATCTAATCCAGCTAGTGCAATAGAGCAAGCAGGGCTCTGCCTCATCGGGTGAAACGCCTGAAGCACAACAGGCAAGATGCGTTTCACCCTCAAATTCCAGGAATGCATTGTGCAAATACTCTGCGTGGGAAGGCTGTCTTTACATGGCCCATGTGACTGAGTACAGTAAAAATGTCCCAAGTCACTCCCTGGTATAACTGCATCACACCCAACGGGGCTACCCCAGTAACACACTGGCTTACAAACCTAACGATCTTTCATGAAGGAATGGTCAATGGGGCAGTAGCAAGAAAGAGATGCAGAGAGAGGGGTCATTTGTGCAAATGATGGGTTTTGTTACCAGATTTGTACTCTGGACACCTAAGGCCTGAATAAGCTTTTGTACCCATTCACCTCACATCTCTGTAACCCCACTGACATTAGTAAATCCTGAAGTAGGTATGTGTCAAAGCTGTGACAGATGTGACTGACCACCCAAGGCCAGCCATATCTGAGCCTTTTATTTCATACAAAGCAACATGAAGGAGCTGGTCTGAAGCCCAAACAGCCTGTAGAGCACAGCTGCCAGTGACTTGGAAAATGGCAACTCAAAGCAGCAGCCATGCTTTATACCCTCAACATTTTCATTAATCTAATGGATCATCTACCTCCAGATATTGTTTCATAATATTGTTTCCATACCTATGAATAACTAACTGTGCCACTGATGAATACATACCTCTTTGGGGAGGGGAAAAAAAATCCATATAACATCTCTATATTTCATATAACAACTTCCTGGGCAAATGTTCACAGATGAGCAATAAGGTCATGTGGTCTGTGTCTTTTCCCTTCAAACAAAAATATGTTCAGTTACAAACTATCAACATTTCTCACAAACCACCATATAAATCTTCTCAGTTGACCTTCTCATTTGAAAGCACTGTTAAACATTGCTAATAGTTCAAAGACTTCCTTAGCTTTTTCCCATCTTGAAGCTCTTGCCACAGGACAGTCAGGATTCATTTTTTTAGCCTCTTGTTGGATCTTGATGAGATGCTGGCACTAGACAACAAAGGAATGACAGAAACAATGAAATTAAAAAGAGGTATCTCTTCCAAAAACCTTTTCAATTATAATCCAGTGAAAAAGAAGCAAGTAGGAAGTCAGCAATGTAATTCATTCAGACACTTCCCCAAAGACAAACATGGAGCTTAGATCTGGGTTGTTGTTTTTCTTCTGTTTGTGTTTTGTGCATTTTTAAAAGCCTGTAGTATATCACATGTACACACATTAATGGGAACTGCTTTGTCTGATTTGGCACGTGAATGTGTATTTCTGCTCTGTGGATTGGATATGGGAATAAAAAAGGAGAAATGAAGAAAACAAGCAGTCCTCACACTTCTGCAACTCTTGCTGTAAAAAGAGACCAAAACATTACTCCACTTATTTGCAGGCTTTAAGGCTCTTCTGGCTGCTAGGTAAATCAAAAAGTAAAGAAAGGAATCCTGACTTCTCCAGTTCTTCAAATGGGAGAGCTGTCTGGCAATGCTGCATCACCTGACAGAGGCTTTTGTCCCAAACACATCAATGAGAGATAAAGCTTCATGGTACTTGAACGAATAGCTGTAACAAAGGGCACCTGAAAGCTACAAGTCTAAGTAACTGAAGCAAAAAATTACACTTCTCTCTCTTTGGTATATTATCCCAACCACATTCAGTAAACAAATGCCAGAACATCTTGAAATCTCCAACACTGTGCCAAATTCAGTAACAAAGGCCTATAAGACACGGGTTAATGAGCTGGCCAAGTGCAAGATATCTGGCTATAATTGCACATGAGGCTAACATCTGCACATCTACTGGGCATGTTGATGGTAAATACAAACTTCTCAGCAGAGATACTGATGATTAATTTATTCCCACTAAATTAACAAAGATCACTGCCATGGTTGAATAGTACACTCATTAGACAAGTATAATAGATATGCTGCAGGGGCAAGATGAAGGACTCTAATTATCCTAATTTGGTCAAGATTGTTTGAATATCTTACCTTTAGAGAGTAAAAAGGCCTAAGGGAATTTGGTCCAAAATCCCACATCTAAATTCTTTAGACTTATTTAAAAATATAGTTCATGAACCTTCAAGTAAGTCTCCCAAATGTCTTTTGAGACACCTGCTTGAGTGTCTGAGGGCTCAGTATCTAGCCACTTTGGGGATGTTCAGCATACCTGAGCAAAATGGCTGCCCAAATAAGGAAAATGTGGAGGACACAGTCAACAGTGATTCACTAGGTTAACATTCTCCTTATTGTTCTTCAAGTCCTCACAGAACAGGGTGGAGAATTAGGGAACTAATAGGCATAAGGTCAATGAGCTACAGAGCTGATGAAGCTGAGTTTCCTGCAGATGTATGCCCTACATCCTCCAGTTGCAACCACTTTCCTTTTTAATCATGGTACCCCTTAGTTCCCTTCCACATAGTCACCTGTTAGCCTGCACAAGCAACAGTGCAAGCTGCATGTGAGGTGGAGATACATGTACTGACTGGCCTCAAGCTAGGTAAGGGATTGATCATTCATGCTAACCCTTCACTTTAACAGGAGG
>NW_009953786.1:4434474-4457649 GCF_000747805.2 Chaetura pelagica | reverse complement strand
TATGTAGACATCTAAAATCTTTGCCTTTATCTCATGATAGCACCCTATATAATTTGACCAAAGAATTTAAAAATTGTAGAGAAAGGAATAAACAAGCCTATTGTTATAAAGTCTTGATTCCCAGGAGCCAGGCATTGTGTAAGCTGAGAAAGATTTATTGTGAAATGGACAAATGGATACCTTCATTAAAACAGTCAAAGGGCCATTCAGAGAAGCCCACCGTCCTGTTCTTATAGCTAATTTGATCAGTTGCCCTAGAGGTAGGGTTAGTTACATAACCATCAATAAAAATTATCATAAATACTTTTCATTTTTAAGTCTGAGTTAATTCAGTGCCATCTGAGCCACCCCCACAGAGAACACAGGTTCTGGCAACAAAAGTTTCTTGTTGCCATCTCCCTGCCAAGTGTTACAGAAAAAATGCAGGGTTTTTTTTCTGTCTGACCATCACGCACAGCACATTCCAGATGGCAAGGCAAGAAGCAGAGAAGGCCTAGTCAGCAAGGAACTGAGGAAGGTTCTTTGCAGTCACAAATTTGACAGGATGCAACAGGAGCTTCATTGCCCATCAGAGATTCCACATATCAAATTTCTTTAAAATAAATCTGTGAATATCTTGCTAGAATGTCTCCCATGGAAAGCATAAAAATGTAAAATGATAAACCAGAATTCTAGCAATTTATCCATCAGTAGCAGAAAGATACTTTAAGGGGCTTTATTACCTTCTGGGTTTTCTTTGGTCTATACAGTATCTAGTGCAACATGATCCAGGACACTAGACAGTGTTTCTTGGTATTACTGTGCTACATACAACATCTACATCATCAGAGAAGGGCACAGAATGACTACACACTAAGATCAAAGTATACAGCCATCTACATCAGAATAATTCACCTTCAGTTTGTCCAATTAAGGATATTTGTGTTACACTCATTAATCTTTGTGGCCATGAATATTTCCTACTCCTGGCAATATTGTTAAAATGACAAATCTTTGCTTAACCCTGTCCCTGGTGTCCATAACCTCCAGTAGAAGCTCTGAAGGCTGAAATAAGACTAGCATGTTTTCAAACATCTGGATCACTACAGCTTAGATGTTTTATCTATCTGTATTACCTGCTTTTTGTCCTAATAAGCAGTAATAGAGTGTTTCTGGAAAACCAAACAGATTTCATTAAATGCCAACAATGAAAAGCAGAAACAATTTTTGGAAGTCAACAGAACAATAGATTTGATTCTTAGCTACAGAACACAGGTAAGAGGAGAGAAAGGCATTTACCTTTTCATTACAACTATCTAATTTTGTAGCTTGTCTTCCAAGACAAGATTAAGTCACTTGAACAGCTGGTGAAGTTACTGGTACATGAGCGTTTGAACACCAGTGAAGCATAAAGACTGTGATTATCTTCTCTGCATCTCCTGAGATCCTCCACACAAATTGAATACTTGTCTACACCCATTTACACAGGAATAATGTTTCATTAGCCAACTTTACTTTGTCTTTCACAGTGCCACAAAGTAACAAAACTGGAAGAGAGAACAGTGCCTAACACTATTAAGCCCTAGGAAAAGCACTAAGAAGCAAAAGCTGATCAGCCTGTTATATTAAACAACTCAAAGGTAAGATTAATTCAGCAACAGGGCTCGGAAACACAAGACATTAACATGCAATAGATAATTTACCCGACTCTGCCAGGGTACTCACTACAGTCATGGATGTGAAGATAGATGCTGCTGAAAGAGAGGAATCATTCAATAGACAAGACCTGCAGAGCGAACTTAAGATTCTCATCCAAAGGTGTAAAGCCATCTCCAGAAAACCTTGGGAAGGGCTGCTCCTTGTGTTCACAGCTATGAACAATCACATTGCATATTCTTCCCCTTTCACTCAGCAACATTCGAACCAGCATTCCCTGCTTGTACAGTGACCAGGTAGGGGAGAGCACAGGACAGAGCATTGGCAAAGGTAACTACAGGAGAGGTAGAAATGTGGACGTTTGAACCAGCAGGATTTCAGCCATCTCTGAACAATGGTGCCTTAAATTTAGCAACAGGCAGGATACCAGGTTTGAAATCTTAATGATCTGCATTGACATGGCAAATCTCCGGTTGCTAGAGCAAACAAAGAGCAGGGCAGAGCCCCTGCAGGCATAATGAGAATTCTCAATAACTGCAAATCCACTCTCATCCAAAGGAAAGTTTGTGTTGTGTGAAGCTCTTCACCTTCCCCAGCAGTAGCTAGCCATTCAGCTGGGGACCTTGGAAAACAAGAACACTGTATGTTGTGTAACTGTTAAAATTTCATTATACCATTAGAGCTGATGAGAGAATTCACAATTTATTATAGGGCTAGGAAAGCAGTACAAGCTTTCTGTTATGAGCAAAGCTAAAATCAGACTGGAACTTTTCCCAGAGTATGGGATGAACAAGAGGAGCCTGAAGCTGACTTGTCACCACCTTCAAATACAGACGACTTAATTAAAATAAAAAATAACATATCTGATTTGACTGTTTTCCCCCCCTTACCCCAAAGTCAGCACATCAGAAAGTGAACACAATTTATCTTACTGAAGAAGCACATGTCCAGATGAATCCAAGGGAGGGGCTGGAGAGGTTTGGTAATGAGCTGGAGAGGCTTGGTAACAAACTCTTCTTTGCACAATTTGGAAGCCTAGTTCCTCCTTACGCTCTGACTGCTCTCTACTGCATTAGGGTTAAACAGAAGCCCTCAGTTGAGTGTACATAACATTTATTCCTTCACTGAGATTCCCCAATGCTACCACAGCAATGCAGGTTGCTTTACTGTTGGTCTGCACCTGTAAAATGGCAGCAATAGAAGTACACCAGCCAGGATGAGGATCAGCTCTCACAAGGATACAGTTACACCAGTATCAGGGCATCTCACATCAACAGAACTTATTCCACTCCCTCACATAGAGTAAGATATCCCTGCAGAAGCACTTTCATCTGTGGACAGATCTGTCCACCCTGTGTATACTATGCACTCCGCAAAGGGCAACCTCAAAGTCCTCTTAAAAACCAGCTTCATGACCATACAAGCAGCAAGCCAGTACACAGAGGTGCTGACACAGCTGAAACACGTAGACCTGAGCGTGCCTGGACACATTAAGGAGGTTAGCGGACTGTCGAACATGTCTGACAGGCTGTCCACAAACCAGTCCTGTGGACACGAGATGAGGAGTAGATACGTGCTGCTAGAATTAAGATGGTGTACAGGCAAAGTGAGGCAAAACTGTAAAAATCAATAAGGATTGGGCAACACACATGCAACATGGATCAGCTCTATACATTTGAAGTGCAACTGATTCTGCAAACAACCTTGAATTACACCTTCTTGTGGGAAATACAACTACCCTGTGTACCAAATTTATTTCTTCTTGAAATCACCAAAGTCTTTTTTTGAGCCCTCAGAGCCATGCCTAAGAGACTCGCACTACTAGCCCTAAGCCGGGCAAAAGAGACACTCTATTACAAAAGATCCTTTTCATTTTCTCCTCAGCATCTTACTTCTGGATCTAGCACAAGCTAGTTTTGTAATAGACAAGTTAATGGGCTTGTGAAAAGTGCACTGACTCTTTACATATAAAAAAAAAAAAAAAACAACAAACCCAAACACATTTATTTATGCAGTATGTGGTTGCCATATGAACTGACAGTTAAGATATAACCACTCAGCAAGTTAATGATTCTTTTTTTTTCCTTTCTGTGAAGCATCTACAAGATGAAATCCCATCTGAATCTCAGTTTCACAGCCTTGCCTTATTCAAACAGTTCAGCTCCTTTTGTCTCTCATTTGTACTGCACTTTGTGCGTCATTCCAGGTTGTTTCACTGCCTATTGCACAACTGCAAGTGTTCAAACATTTAGAAGGCAAGAATAGCTTAGCTTGTTTCGGTTGCCTTACAATCAATACCGCTGCCTCAGGCACTGAAGAACGTATGAGAAAATGAGTTTTCTGTTTTTATAAACTTTGTCTATCTTCAAGCTCACTTTGATCCATTCTTCTACACAAATGAACAGGGTGGGGCCACTACTGAACAAGTAGAGACAACAACAGACTTCTGTTAGACTGAATCTCAACAGAGGTGACCACACCAAAGGCCACCTTCTTAATGATCGTGCTTTTATTCTCCAATTCATTTGGAATCTTTATTCTCCCTTCCTGCACTGAACAAATGTAAGCTTTGTGATATCTGTTCCTTTTCATTTTGTGGAAGCAATGGGGTTTTTTTTTGCTTTGATCTGATCCAGTATGCAATGCTGTGAAGGTGTATCTGCTAAAATAAGAAAAACTATGCAGTCTATGATTGCTGGAAGTGAAAGCTATTTGTGGGGGTGGTTTTTGATAACATGGAAATTCAGACCATATCCTCACCCAAAACAATGGGGAGAGAAACTGTGTTACAATGCTGAAAAACTGTTAGAGCAGTTTAACCACAAAAGATTGTGGTTTACACAAATGAGGGTTTACCAGCCTAAGGAAGAACTGCAGACATTTTAAGAGTAGCACAACACTTTTTGAGCAGTTTAGCTCCCTCCCAATCCAATAAAAAAAAGTAGTTGCATCCTCATTGAAGTAGTTTCCAATCCTGATGGAAAACCAACATTTTTATAACTCTGGAGATTTGGAAAAAATCTCCCTTAAAAACCAAAGCTTATTTTTATCACCTTTTGGCTGAGATAACGAGAGTTTGGCAGAATACGCACAAAGAGCAAAACATCAAGGAAAACCATGAAGACGCGGTACAGGATTCCTTTACACCACAAGATATTTCAAATACAGAACTCAGCCTAGGTCTAAACATCAACACAGAGGCCTCACATCTCATCATCATCCTCTAGTAAAAGGAAGTTTAAATTATAAAAGGCAGAAATATCATCAATCCAGTTACAGTTGGCTCTGAGAAAATCATCTTTGGTCCAATCTGTGCAAGCCCAGCTGAGCACACTGCTGTCTGTATTCCCTTGCTGAGACCTCTCCTACAGTTCATGTTAAGATGGTTCTTTCTCCCATTGATATAGCAAAAAATCTCCCTCTGATGTCAATATGGCCAGGAGGGGTTGGCATGTGTAGAAATCTAATGAATTGTGGGTGGCTGCTCTATCTTTTGTACTTTGTTAGGAGTTTAGTAGATATTTTTTGCTCTCTGGCCCGTTTCCAATTTCACTGGGCTATGTTGTAGTTTTTAATGGAAAATAACCATTGTGTTCAATTGTATTTTTGTGAAATGGCCAAAGGCTTTCACATATAAGCATCATATAGAAAATGTATTAGTATTTTTTTATTAATAATAATGCCACTAGGTCAAGAGCAGCCTAGAATCTACATATGGCACCAGCCAATTTGAGCCACCCAGGTTAGATGATTTTTGTCTATTTGTCTACAAAGCCAGGAGGTGGTAGTCTCTCAACTGCTAAATTTGAGCTTTGTGGATGAATATTCCTGACTATGTAAACTGAACAAGAAGGATCACCATCATTACCTGTATATTATCAGTGTGCAGGTCACTTAAACTTGTTTCTAATCCAAGGTCTTGATCCAAGCGATCAAAAGGTGAAAAAAAAACAACAACCAACAATATTAAATCATTAAATCAGAATGCTGACTTCAGCTCATTGATGATTTATGAGATCATATTACTTTTTTTTTTTTACTTCCTAAGTGTATTTGGACAACTGCCAAGTATTTGTAAAAAGGTTTTGTGAATTTTGGTCAGACAACTCTTCCAACTGAGAACCATAGTCCCTCCCTCTGACTGAGCTAGTGGAGCCATAACAGCACCTAAACCACAGGAGAGGTACTCTTCTCCCTGGCTATGGGACAAAAGTATGTAAGAGGTACAACTCTCATAACTTTGGACAACTACACTTCTAGAGTGTGATTCATCTGACCTATTTTAACGTTTGTTTTAGCATGAAATGAATGTCGTTCTAGAAATGCCTCTTTCTGTGCAGTGACCAAAACAGAGACCAGAGAGACATACTCAAGTGGGTATGTCTACGTCATAAGGTCTGACATTTGGTCAGTTGGATCCCAGACAGATGAATAAGCTACAACTTCTTTGTGCCATTTCAGAACCTGGAGGAGTGGTGGGGGGAAGTAATTTTATACACGCAATATAAATTTTTGGTCTGTTATTTTCTGAATCTTTTTGTTCCTTGAGAACTTGTGAACATTAGCTATTTTGCCCCAGCTGAGACTAAATTTAAATTTTCATAAGGGGAAAATATTCTTAAAAGCCTTTAAGAGCTTTGTGTTACAAAATCAGTACAAAGTTCTAATTGCTGCAAATAAAGAAGTATTTCTCACAGATAGCACTGATATTTACAATGTGATCTAAATCTCTCTGCTTCCCAAGATCCCACTGTACTAGGAAGCATAATATCTGATGATACTATCATATAATGACACACAGACAGTGCCAAGGGTTTGAAGTTAGACTTTGCTGTTTGGTTCTGTCTATAATCCTCTTCAATATTATAGGCAGTGACTAGCCAACTCTCTTTTAAGATGTCACTGCCTTCATTTTGGCTGCTTTCAGGTGCTGGTTTGAAAGAAGTCATAATGTCTTAACAACAGCCAGGCAACTAGAACAGAAGGCTAAATTCATAGCACCAGCATGATAAAATTTTCAGTGGACCCTGAGCTGGAAGTTACTGAACCAACCAAATCGGTAACCATCACAGAGAAACAATCAAACTGCTAAGACTGTCCAAAGACACATCCATCTGGTAACTCAAGATGTCTTCACAATTACTTCCATCAACACTTGCTGCTATGAGCACTGCAGAAGGCATGTAAAAATGTGCCATGAGCAAATATTAGCTAACACCCAGCTAACAAAATGTGCCATGAGCAAATATTAGCTAACACCACTGTATTTAGCCCAAATCTTATGGTACAAACTCACTCACAGCATAAACATTTTGTTTACACAGTCCTAGAAGTGACTATAATGATCAGATGCAAGAATATATATCCAAAAAGGACCAAAACACTAAATTCTACCAAAATCCAGCACTGTGGATCCATAACCTATGATTCAGCTGCTACTTAATGCTTGTATTCTACAGATGCCTCCCTATATGAACTGCAAGTTGCCAGAACACCCAGAGCTCTGATGTTCCATGTGCCAGGATGCAGCCCAGCCTCAAGAGCACTGAGTATCTCCTACAAAAACCAAGCACAATCCCAAACCAAGTAATTCTTCTGCACCGCTTTCCCCAGTGCCTTGATCTATCAAGAGCCTGCAAATAATTTTTAGTTGGGTTGTCAGACTACTCTGCTAGTGTGGAAGAAACTGTGGATGGTGTCTGCCACCACCATGCCAGAGTCAGCCCTAGAGAGTTCAAATGCATATCATTCATCTGCTGTGCAAACCAGGAAGCCTCTGAACTCTACGCTATTGTCTTCTCTCGCTGGATTTGTTTCCCTAGCCAGAAGTGAAAGCCCTCAGTTTCTTCTCACATGGAGAAAGAAATCTTGAAGACAG
Source organism: Chaetura pelagica (assembly GCF_000747805.2). Taxonomy (NCBI): domain Eukaryota; kingdom Metazoa; phylum Chordata; class Aves; order Apodiformes; family Apodidae; genus Chaetura; species Chaetura pelagica. The sequence goes on along the minus strand of NW_009953786.1, from coordinate 4,450,136 downwards.
GTTCCTCCCCTAAGCACAGCAAAGGCATATTGAACAAAATGGCTCTTTGAGAGAAAAGTCACTGTGCTACTTGGAAGCACTGTCTTATTCTTGGTTTCTAGCCTAGTTTACCATCAATTTTTTCCTAAGTCTTTAATTCCACAGCAGGGTCAGCATCTGCACTGTAGAGCAGACAGACACATTATTAAAGAAACTCTTTGGGAGGTGAGTTTGAGTCCCCTCAGGCAAAGCAGTAGCTGAGTGAGATTTCCCACAACCTGGGGGAGTGCTTTAATCACTAGGCTCCTGTTCAAAAGGCCACCCCCACCTACTTTTCTGCCATGTTTTAGGAGAGAGAAACAAGCTCTGTTTTTGGAATAAAGGGTGTAACAGGTGGCTACGTGCTGGTAAAGATCCCACAGTATCCTCAGCATTTCCTAATAGACACCTAACTACTCGATCCCAAAGTACCTCACTCTTCTCACATACCTGCATGGGGCCAAGGCACTTAACAGAGGTGTCTGCTTACCTTGGGCCAGCCACATAAAAGCTCAGCAATATAACATTCTGTATTGCAGCATCAAAGTCCCACTTTTGACCAAGTCTGAGAGTGCTACCAGAGGGAATTTACAATGTCAGGACTTAAAACTGTATGTGATGCTCATTACTGTAACAACTGACTCTAGTCTAACAAAAGCAGCAATGCCACAATAGTTATTGTTAAGCAATATGATGGATCCAGACATTTATGCAGAGCTATTTACCTGCTGGGGCTCTAGGCAGAGGCTAACCTACCCTTCTTTTCATTCCCACATTAGATGACTTATAATTTCTTAACTCAGCCTGATGGGATGTCCCCAGGCTTTGGAGCCTTCAGCAGCTATTCTGGTTGCTCACCTCCAAAACTGACTCTGCATGTATATTGGTATATTGTGCTAGTCACCACAGATGACATCCTTTATTTTTGGAAGCAAACATTTTACCTTAATTGTGTATGCAAGTCATTGGTCTCTGAGGTTCACCTGACTTCACCTCTGAAGATTTAGTGAAGTAATATGGTTTAGTGAACTCCAAAGATTTTTGCAAATGACATTGAAATAGTATGGTCTTCTGGCTTCCCCTCCCTTAGATCTATAAAAGAAACAAGTGAATTCACAAGTCTGATATAGATCACTATCAGGAATCCCAGCTGAAATTGTTTAACTGGCATTTTCATCAGAAGAAATAGATGACAAAACAGTAGGCTTGTCAGGCTAGGTAGGAAAACCTGTTGACTCCCTTGAATAAACACAAAATTTATTTTTTACACATCACTCCAAGCTACAAAAATTGCTTCCTAATACTAGCCCTCCAAACTACCTACTTGTAACCTATATTCGAGTAAATGGGAAGAGGGGCACGCAGCACCAGGGGTTGTTGCATTTTAAGGTAGTGATCTGACCTAAAAGGGGTATTACTCTTAGTTAACACTGATTTTGCAGTCACCACTGCTGTGCATAGAAGAGAACAACAAATCAAAGCCTTATTCTGATTAAATAACTAGATGGATGAATGGATTTTCAAGAGCTAGGGGTGAATCAAAAGCTAGTGACTTCAGATGAGAGTCAAGGGACGAGACACAAGTCTTGATTACTTGAGCTATGTGCTGGCCCAGTACTAGGAGAGCTTACAGCCAAAACAAGCAAAAGGCATTGTGGCACATTCTGACTTTTCAGTGTGTCCACCCATTTTATTCCATTTATTTTCCCCTTTCAGGCAGCATAAGATTCTACCTCTGTACTTTACATGTACATGGAAATAGTAAAGAAAGAATATACATTGTGTTGATAATAATCAAATAAGCTCTTAGACAATATGTAGCCTGTATGAAATATTCTAATGCCCTAGCTGAAGTTTGTTGTTCAAGTTCCTAGCACCTTAGTGGGTAGAAATTAATATTTTTAGACCCATTCTTCAGACAAAGGACAGTAATGTCTTGTGAAGTCAGACAACAAAAACTTAAACTTATTTTCTTTCACTTTACAACAAAATGATACTTCTAGGTAGTCTGAGACTAGAGGAAAACTCATCTCTGGTTTATCTAGTTAAACTGGATTAGTATCTTTCTACATGCATACATTCTTTCTTGTTTTTAGTAGCTGCTTAAGCGAACGTGCTAATAAAAAATACATATAGCTGAATATCTGAAGTCAAGCCTTCCCCTTGTCTGTTGATGTAGTTGCAGAAGAACAGATGGCTGAAATTACAGAACTGCTTGGAGATGTAGCAGAGCACATATAAAGAAGGAAAGAACACAGCATCTCTTTATGAAAAAAACTTTTCCTCTGAGCAAACCAATGAACAAACCTAGGTTACTAAGGAATTTCTCCTCCAATAAATTAAATCCAAGCTAGCACCCACTAAAACCAAATCAGGCATTCAACTTATGTGGGTAGAGAATCATGCTTTCCCTCCCACCACCAGAATCTAGGTTGTTACATTTCTGTAGCCCTGAAAGAATAATAATCTAAAATAAACAAATTATTTCCTTCCAGTAGCTCTACTGAATCAAGTACACCCATGCTGTAAGTCACTTAACGTCAACCAGATTTATAGTTGGGATGAAATTGGCCCAGAATGTTTCATTCCCCACGTTCCTACCAAACACACCATATGCAAAGATGCGTTGGCGCACGGCACAGTGAAGAAACTGTTCCAACCCTGTTGACTGATGCTACATTCATCCCATTGTTATCTATGACATATCTGAGGAGAAAAACAAAGGCGCATTACATGCATTATTAGAGAAAGTGAAATCATCGCTGTGGATGGACAAAGTCTTAATTCCTGTCTCTTCTCTCTTGCATCTTCACAGGAAGTGCCTCTTTCCATGTTTCTGTTTAGCTGTCCTCCCAGCTCTTGAACCTTCTCCTTTCCTACGACTACTCTAGTGAATAATTATTCAGTATAATACCCTAGTTACACCTGTCATAAAAATATTACAGGTTTTTCTGATTTTTAATTGTACTAAAGATTATTTTTTTAAATATTAGACATACATACAGATTTCCCTGTATCAATTTAAAAGTACAAGAATTTTAGCAAAGAAAAAATGCTTTCCCCCTTCACATTCTCTTACATTACACTTTCCTAAATTGCATTTAAAATTTTTATCAAATTCAGGCCTAATTTTAATTAAACCTCCCTCCTTCACCCTCTTTGAGACTCCAACAGGAGCACAAATCTATTTACTTCAGCTCTCCTTCTAGAGCCTCTTTAACAGGTAATTTTTACAGTGCTCCAGAAGTCAGTGTGTGTCAAGTTGATGAAGGAATATGCTAAAGAGATAAATGAATACACGTACAACTGAACACAGGTCAGTGATAGCCAGCACCAAGAAAGGAGGAAGGGAAGTCTGTCCATCTTCTAAGAAATTTTTGAGACAATCTATGATACAGTTCATACATGATCTCAGTTTCATCCTTTGAACCCCTAAGCCCACACACAGTGGATTGAAACCCAGGAGTTTTGACACCTCTGGTAGTTCTGACAAGTAACTCCCCAAGCACACGAGTGGTGTGAGGCGTCACTTGCAGCAGCTCTCGTGCTTTCCGTGCTCTAGCCAGTATATGGGACACAGAAGTAAATCAAACACAAACCTTTTCAGGTGAGCATCTGAGTGCATGAAAGTCCAATGGAGGTTTGCCCCTGATTTCTGTGGGAACAGGAGCAGGGATAACCCAATTTCATATATTTACAAATCATGAGTTACCTGTCAGTCCTCTTAGGTGCAGAAGAAGCTGCTGACTTAAGAAGCATATGGGAAAATAAATCAGCCTGATATCTGTGAGTGCTGGGTGCCCCAGGCCTTCCAAAACAAAGGAACAGTAAAGGAGTAGTTGGGGTTACTGAAAAACATCTGAAATTCCAAACAACCCCTGCAGCTCAGGACTGACTGTTGAAACAAATGCTTATTAAAACCATTTATACAACTTACAACTATTTCAAAGCAAACAGTGCAAGCAATTGCTCAGGAAAATAAGTCTGTCATCACTTGAGACAGTGACTAGAGACTTTCTGGTCTCCAGGATAATCAAAGTAAAACTACACAGAGGTTATAAAGCTGTATTCAGAAAGCAAGAGAGACAGGGCAAAATTGTTGACTTAGAACATGAGTCTTTCACAGTTCCAGGTTTTGCAAGATTCTGAGTAATGTTTCTCTCTGCAAAACTTGACTACAATAGCCTTTATTTTTGTAACTTAATCCTGTATTTTCTTTTCAGAGGTGGTTCAGTTAGAAGAGGAAGAGAAAAATCAACATTTTTCTACATGAATTAAAGACCAAATAAAATTGGATGATCTGCCTTTGTTATGTAATCTTCAAAAATTCATGGTACTCTTTAAAGATTTGTCTGCCACACTCTTTTCTTATTCTTCTTTTCCCTTTATTATATACATTTATTCCTTCCTGTGACTAACATCTGTTCCATTTTCCATATATTTTCTTTCCTTTTCCTCCTTGCCAGCTTTTGGCAAGCACTTCCCTGATCCTCCTGGAATACAATTCAGTGGCAAACTACATTAAACCCAGCAGTCTTCAAATGTCATTACCATTGCTGCTGGAAAGCAGTGCCACTATCACATGCCATGTACCAGGGGAAGGATTTAGCCTGCTACAGTCACATTGCTGTTCTTGTCTAGGAGGATCTTGCTGTTCTTTGCAATGACTATTTCATTACCCTTCTCCATAGCTTCCCTCTTCACTGGCTTGCAAAAGCTAGCAAAACATGGGCAACAGAGATGCCACCAAACTGCCTTCACACTAATGACCGTATTAGCTAATATTGTCTTACTTTCTGCTTACAGCTCACCCCTTTCATCACATCTGTGACCACCTGTTGTCACTTGTAAAATGTCTGAACTACCTTTTGCTCTGTTCTTCTACAGTGCACAGCACAAGCCATCAGAGCAAACCACAGAAATAGAAGCAACAAGTAAAAGGACAGGCCTTTAAACAGCTTTCATAAGCTTTCTGTGAGTCTTTATTCTGATCTCACTTACACTGATGAGAATCCACCAGTGGGTGCGTTATAACTACACATATATCTCATACATTGCATAATGTAACACAAAACCATTATATGAAATACCTAGAATCAGTTGAGACACTCCAAAAGTGTCTCCCATCCCCAAGTCAAGCAAAATTAAAACTGGAGTTTAGCTATATCTGGGTCACTTTCAGGCTGAAAAGCAACATTTGAGGCTACATTAATAGTATTCTATCAATTCTATACCTGAAGAGGACTTTTTAGGTTATTTTATTTTAGATTGTATATTGAAAATTGCAGGTAAACCCCCTACCATGAATGATAAAGTGCATAAAAGAAAAGCTGAAGGTGTAAAAATTAATAGGATTGAGAAAATCAAGTTTATGGTTGCTTGTACATATTCATATAAGCTTTTCTTTCTTGTATGCATTCTGCAATGACATGATGAAAGGTGGTTTTCTGCAGGACCTGTGCCTCATTCAGCACGCAGGATTACCAGTACAATCTCTTAAAACAACACTAAAACCAGATTTCCCTAATGGATTCATAGGCTTCTCTGTCATGGTTGTCATTAGAGCAACTAAATGCTTTCATAGGGGGGAAATAAAACAAAAAAACTCTATAAATGCTAATTAATTTACAATCACAAAACATCTTGCCTTAGAATAAGGAAGAACTGTGCTTTCCCCATCACAGGGATCAGAGCTGAGCCACTGATGTGTCTCAAAATCACCCTTTAATTTTGCATTCTCATAAACTTTTTTCCTTCAGATTTTTTGCAAAGTTTATGTTTAATGCTTAACTTCTAGTTACATAAGGAATACTCCAGGGTAACATGCAATTGCCTGGACCTCTAAACATTTGTTTCACTCTAAAGTGATGGACATGCACTATAAGAGGACAGCACACAATCACACGATTAGAAATTACTTCTGAATGAACATGCATCCTGGTGCTGCTGTAGCATTGCACTGATAGCTCTTACTCAAACATGTCCTAACTTGTCAACACTTGCCTTTGCAACTTTTCATCCTTTTAATGCAGCTTTTTGTTTTTAGTACATTTTTCTGTGTATTCAGGCTGTGCCCTCTGCATACATAAATACAAATTTATAAACTTATACCACAAGGATCTTTCCTTTTTCTATAGTCTGCAGCAGAAACCTTTATATATTTGAGAGAATCATGGATAGGTGATGGTTGCTGTCCTCAGCGTGGGCTGGCTAAGGCATCATCCAGCAGATACATTACAGAGCTACCCAAGGATTAACGAAGACTGTGCCAAGTGTGGAAGCTTTGGAGCCTAGATTTTAAGAACTTCTCTTCCAAGTTCTTTCTCTTCAGCCTCTTTGACCTTACTGACCAACTACAGGTCATCTTTGCACCTGTACTTACAAGGTCAGTAAAAGGCAAGCATTCCCATCAGGCCAAGACTCAAGCCTTAGCTCAAAAGCACAGAACTCAGTGGAAAAGTAGTATATTTCCCTCCTTACTTCATTCTCAGAAATAGTTAAACCATTTTTTACTAAATGTTCCTCAAAGACAACAACATCAACCTACCCTAGTGAAATAGCTGGCATAGAAAACCTGAGCCTAAGTGGTTTAAACGTGGACAATGTTATCAGTAATTGCAACAAAAGTCATATAATGAAAAAGTTAGTCAGTCTTAATTGTCTGTGTTATTACCAAGTCTGCCTGTAATAACATGGTAGCTCAGTCTCCTGGTCTCTTCTAGATGACACTTGACTTACAATTCTGTGGGAATTTTTAATGTGTTACAATATATTTATGTACATCTGTCATCATTTCATTATGAGATTAAAATTATATCCCCATTTATACTCTCATCAGAAATAATGGCCTGAAAATACCCATTGTTATTGCTGCAAATTGTAAATCACATAATAAGAAGAGAGCCAATTATCAGACTGAAATTTCTTTAAAAAAAGGATCCCATTCTGTCACACAGGTGAGTATAATCCTCAGATCTTTCCACTGTTTAGATATCTACATGCAATGTGGCAGTTTCAGAGAGACAAGTGGGATTGCTAGTCAGTATCCCATGAAACATTCACGTAATGATGACTGAGGCAAAAAAAAAAGCTGTTATCCCACCTACAGATGGAGCATGGAGGCACAGAAAAACTGAATTCCTGCACAAAGCTCATAGGTGAAGTTTGTGGCAGAGCAGAGAACCAAAACTGAGGCTCCTAAGGCCCATCCCTAAGAAGCAACCAACTTTTTTTCCCTCCCTCTATGTATAAGTCTTAGATTTCACTGAAAAAAATGTTCTGTTTTGTATTTGATTTTTAAATGCTCTTGATTAAATGTTTTACACTCACAGAAATGTTAGGAGGATAACAAAGAAAATCACATCTGAAGTGCTCTGATGTTTTACCTGAACCTGCCTCTTTGGAAAAAATGGTAGTTTCTGCTGATTTTTGTCACAATGGCAAATTGGTTTATTCTCAGCCCATTAGTTGAATTAGTCCAGAGAAGTCAAAACAGTAACAAGGCATTAAATCTTCACACTTAGCACCACAAATGATTATAGGGATAACATTATGACATTGCTGGTGTTTAAGGATGAGTGCACCTCCATTCTGCCATAGGAGTGGAAAAATTTATGTGTTGTCTTTCCTGGAATGCTCTTGCTTCCTTTTGGATAACTGCCTTTCATCATGTTCACATCTCAAACAACAGCAGTGTTACTACAGAAACTGAGGTTAAAACTAGGCCCCTTCCTCCTTTTGCATAATGGGAATATAAACATGAATTGTTTCATTTATTTTTTAAAAAAGAAATATCAAATTACTTTTGAAAAAGTTAGGATAGGCTTTTAAGAAAATAAGAGCATTCCAATATCTGACATTTCCCAATAGTTTATTTAAAGGTCAAGTCCTGCAGCAGTTTTTTTGTCTGTCATTTCATCACATTTACAGCTTCCTACATTTGCCTTTTGTACCTGCAACTCTTAGTGCAGATCTTTAGCACAATTTCAAGGCCTCTTTGCCCACATCTCAAAAAAAGAGAGATAAAACTAAAAGGTAAGAAGTATGTTATCAAGCAACTGAAGCACAGAAAGGAGCTATTTAGCCATAGGACCAGTATTCTTCTTGGGCTCTGTACTGGGGCTGGCTGGGGTGGAGTTAACTTCCTTCACAGCAGCCCATGTGGTGCTGTGCTTTTACATCTGTGGCTCAACATCAGTTGCATGCCAGTGTTTTGGCAGTTGCTGAACAGTGCTTGCACAGCATTAAGGCTTTCTCACTTCCCCACAAAGCCAGTAAGTAGGCTGGGTGTGGCCAAGACACAGCCAAGACAGCTGACCCCGACTGCCCAAAAGGATATTGCATACCATAAGACATCATGCTCAGCAACTAAAGTTGAGGAAAAAGTAGGAGAGAGGGCAGGATGCTCATGGTTAGGGCATTAACCTTCTCAAACAACCGTTACTCATGCTGAGGCTCAGCTTCCCAGGAAGAAGCTAAACATCTGCCTGCCCATAGGAAGCAGTGAATTAACTCCTCTTTTTGCTTTGCTTGCACAATCAGCATTTGCTTTTCTTATTAAGCTGTTATTATCCTGATGCACAAGTCTTTTCACCTGCCTTCTTTTTTTCTCCCCAGCAGCCAGGAGAGACAAGTGAGCAAGAGGCAGGGTGTTTGGCTGTTGGCCATGGTCAACCCTCCACAGGATCCCATGCAATAGGTGTAACCTGGCTGACACTTTTCTGGTAGGCTAGGCAAATGCATATCTTCAGAATGTTAAAGTAGGGATCTAAAGATGTTATCCAGTCATTTCCCACTGTCTGTGGTACAGATCAATTTTAACATTTTTTTTTAAATCAGACAGATCACTCATCTGTGTATTTTTCAATATAAGCGAAACAGTTGAGAACTGTTGTGCAGTATTATGCATATTTTGCTGTCTCCCCAAAAAAATCGAGTTGGTCAGAGAAGCAGGAGCAGCCTTTTGCCCTACAAACCAACCATGCCATCTGCATTCTCTTCTCATGTAATGCTATCCAGAGGATTGTTTTCCTTACAGGAAATAACATCTGTCAAAAAAAACCTTTCAAACTTGTGTCCGAATATATCACAGAGCTTCATGGTACCATTTCTGGTACTTGTATACATTTTCCTTTATCAGACTGGCTGCCCAAGCTCCCTCTTTCGTAACACCTGACAGTCTCACTTCCTACTGTGTTATAGAAGTTCACCACAGCACAGAAATGTCTGGACAGAAGCTTCAACTCCTATGTATAATAGGGCACATTTCCCAAGGACTCCCAATACAGCCCTGAAATGACACATTGAAAAACTTGCTGTTATCTGACAATCAAAACTCTCAGATTTCTGGTATTGTATTTTTTGTGAAACATGACAATTTTGAGAGAAACCAAACTCTCCATTTTAATCAAAACCTAATTTTTATCACCTTCTTCTTCCTTTTCTTACAAGACAAACAAAAAAGCACCACTAGAAAAAAAAGTTTCCGAAGAACAGTCCTAGCTAAATGCCAACTTCCAAGAAGGTTGCATAGTTTCAGGTTCTGCTTTTCCCTTATTTTCTGACACTAAACATTAAATTGATGGTTTCTATGCACTGAACAAGTTCCTAGCTGCATTTGAAACCAGTATTTTATGAACAATATTTAGTTAATCTCTCCTCTACCAGTTTCAATTAAATTCTCATCTATTTTCTTACAAGGAAAAAGAAAACCCCATGAGTTATACCACATAAAGATGCTCTAGACAAAACATTCTGAGATAACCCATACCACATCATCTGGGCTGTGCAGGTACCACCCTGCGACATTCCTCTTTACCAGCCCATACAAACAGGTGAGTACACCATTGAGATACAAGTCTGTGTGGATTGCAATCCTGTTACATGATGGTGAAGCTACCTATATATACCATGTTAGAATTGCACCTTAAAATTCGCACAAATCATTACAAGCCCTTGGCAGTCTCGTTATCTTCTCTGTTGTTTCCCCTTCCACATGAAAGGATAGAATTTTTAGGATTGTACTATATACACTTATCCTCTAATTAGCCCACTCTTTGTGAGTGCTTTTTATATATTTGAGGACCCTTTTTAACTATCTCTCCCTTTGAAATCCTCCCTTCTTTGAGCCAAAAAAAAACCCCAACTAATTCAATCTCTCCTTAACATTAGGTTTTCCAGCCTTTCGATCATTCCCCTGTTCACTTTGGATTTCCTCCAATGAGCTCACATCCTTTTAGAAAGGCACAGCCCAAAATCAGATCCAGCACTCCAGCTGATGCCTTATCAGCATTGAGTGAAGCAGGATTACTTCACATGTCTTGTCAGCTACATTTCTGTTTGTATGTTCCAGGTTGGCAATTTTATTTTTTTTTTAACTTTTTATTTTTTTAAACAGCATTCTCAACTCATGTTCACACTTGTGATCCTCTACAACCTGCAAGGCTTTTTTCTGAAGAAGTATTTCCCAGCTACTTACTCATGTGAACTGATGACTCGGTGATGTTGTTCACTAACAGGCCCTTCTAAAGTAACACCACCAAAGGGTAAACTATCCCTTTGACAAAGGGAACAAGGCTTTGATGCAGAGTTATTGGAGAGCTCTATCGTGTTACTTCTGTATGCCCTAGGAGGTTTTCTTTCTTTTTTTTTTTTAATTTGGTTTGTTATTGTGCTTAGCTTTAGGTGTTTTGTTGTTGGTTTTTGTTTGTTCTAAACCAAACTAGAAGACAGGGAGAGGATACAAATGAATACAGACCACCTCACTCAATAAGTGTTCTTGCTGACTACAACATACTTGCATAGCTGCTCTGAAATCAGTCACTATCACTTCCATGAGTCCTTGGGGGCTGTCTTACTCAGCTCATCTTTGGTGGCTATATTCCCTCTGCTCTGACAGAGCTATTTTTTGCTGGCCATCTGCTCACAAATTGCACCTCCTCTGTGCAATCCACTTCACTGTACTTGAATGTATGACCCAAGAGAATTATCATATACGATTTTAACATGCCAAGCTTCCTAGAGCTGACAGGATAGTCCTTTATATTTAGACTGACCAACATAATTTAGACTGACCAACGTGATCTGAAGGGATAGTCCTCTTCATTTGTACTGACCAACATAGCCACTGTATATTGGTACTACCACTAATGGACTCTTATTGTTTAAGAACCTCATGAGTTGATGACCTGGAGATCTAAGATAAAATTTGGTTTGTATGATCATTCCTGAATTTCAAAGCCCAGGGTCACTGCACAGGACAGACAGAAGCCTAGAGACAGAGTCTTTATATTTGCAAGCAAAAAGTTAGAAGTGCTTTTCAGCCCAATTGCCACTTATGACCAAAGCTGCTGGACTCACTGAAATTAACATAAGGTCATTCCACTCAACTCAGGAGGTTTTAGGCTGAGCCTATGACTACTAATACAACTCCAGGGCTCAAGTTCTGCCTGTGGCTTTGCTTCCTCTTGAAGTTTTGCACCTCTATTACTGGACACTTTTAACACCTGGTCTTAGGTGGAGCTTTTTCAGCATTTTCAGTAAGAAAAGTTTAAGGTCTCTAGGAATTATTTGCAAGGTGAATGCCTTTGGATATCATTAAAGCTACCTGATAGGCTGCAAATGCCTTTGAGCTTTTCAGAATGGCTCTGGTCCATAGATGTGAGTTGCAGGAGACAACAGCATGTTTCACAAGCACAAGAATGAGGGGGAAAAAAGAAAATTTTAATTATTTTTTTTATAGGAAAACCTGCTTGGTCTTAGGTGGCCTCTCTGTGTGAGAACGGATACCAAAAAGTTTTTTCTTTTCAAGAGAACTGCCATGAAACCAAAAGAATCCTCCCTGTTTATCAAGCAGCAAAAAATAACTGATGACTTCAAATACTTCTTTAATCTCTACCATACCTACAGAAGGCTTTTCTTTTTACATATTTCAGCTCGTTTATTGCATAAATACTATGTTACCAGTCATTCTTTTGTGTGTAGGTGGGATCGCCAGTAGGCAGAGACAGTGATAAATGAGTCTCCAGGTGTTGCTGCTCTTTTTAGAAAATCCTTTAACGAGCAGCTATGAAGATTGAGGTCATTTTGCAAACTTATAAGACTTACAGTAAGTTGCTTCACAGACACTTTTTTTTTAAGAGGTGCTGCTAAAGTTGGTGATCCCAAAGTGTATCTTTCTACTTAGTTCTGTTTACAAAACCTAGATAATTATTTACCTGCGTTTCATTTTGAGGATGCATTGAAGAGGTCAGGGCTGTGGATTATTGGAGCAATGTTTTATTTCTTTTCTGGCTGCAATAAAGCAAATCTTGCAGTCCTGAGCTCTCTAACAATCATTGTGCACATTTGATAACAGCAAGTAGATGGCGATCTGATTTATTAAGGTAATTATTGTAAACACCAAGAAACCAGTAGAGAAGCTGCACAGCTCAAGAGATAAGAGTCTAAAGTGTTTCACCCTCAGACTGTAGATCCTACCAACAACCAGGCTGAACAGGTTCATTCAAGTATCCAACCTACACGAAAGCATCCTCACCATCATCAACATCCATCAAACCTATTAGTAACTGACTCACTGATTGACAAGGCTCCACGGGAAAGGGGAGGACATGCCAGGAGGAGCAGTGGGCTCTGTCAGTCCCAATGCAGGCACCACTGCTGAACTGAAGCTCTTCTCACTGTGGTGGTTATGCAGACAGAAGATTGCTGGCAGCTTTCCTGTGTATCAAATGGATGCAAACTATTCTGTGAAGCACACCAAAGAAAGAGGAGGAAAAGCAATATTTCAAACCAATGTGCCACTGTCCTTATCAACATCATCCTCTGGCACGAGGAAAGGAACTGAGAGCGGGTAATTCCAGGCAAACACCACCCAAAATACCATTCTGAATGCTCCTGTGCCAGCACTTGGAATCGGGTAGCAAAAAGGAGAGGTGCTTCACAGCCAGGATCAGCACTGAAGGCCTCATCTCTCAGGATGGAATAAACACCATATTGAGGGAGCAGAGCTGTGGAAAACCGTTTGGCATTTCATAACGAAGTCCCCCACCTTCACACTTAAGTAATATTTTATCGTCTAGCATCGTGTCTTGGCAGAGAATTCCACAGGCTGAGACTCTTTTGTAATTCTTGTGCTCTACACTGTGTTTTTTTCCCCCAAAGACACCTCTGTCCAAAGGTGGAACACAAACAAGCTCCATTCTGAGTCATAAAAAACATAACACATGCGTAAGTGCATGCAATAATCTTGGTATAATTTGCCCCTTAGTCATTGTCTAGTCTTATTATGTAAATCTGAAACATGCATTTTTGAAAATAAAGGGCTTCAGTAAAATAATTACTGTTGTAATCCTAGGACCACACCCAATAAACAGTTTAGCAATCAACTGGCTCCATATATTTGAAAGCTATAAACAGATTAGTATGAAATTAAAGCAGTAAGGGCCAAAATCTCAGCTGCTGGTGTAAATTAGTACAGTTAGACTAATTCAAATTAGCAGTTTGATTGACTTCAATTAAGCTACACTAATTTACTGTAGGCTGTCATCTTTTCTTTATGTGTATGCATCTCAGAACAAGTATATGTGATTTTTTTCTGTATTCTAGGGAGACAGTGATTTTTAGCACAATAATCTCGTTTATCTCTCTGCATATGTAGAAGATTTGTGAAACTTAATATGGCTTCAGGTACTGTGGGGAGAACTGAAGGACTACCAGAAAAGGCAGAATGGATGACTCCTATCCAACAATTTCAATAAATTCCTATTCATTTTCTTAAGAAATTTGCTTGACTACAGAAGACAGCCTGAGACTACCCTTAGCAAGCTTCATTTCAAGCAAGCCTAGAAACTACCATCCACTTACAGTTTTTGCACAATTTGGAATAATAGCCAATTTTGTAAAAAATATTTTGCTGACTTGACAACTTTCCAGGACAGGAGTTCCACCTGACATTTTAAACATCTCCCTACAATTCATGACATCATTTTGGTCTCACAGTAGAAATAAACTTTATTTCAACAGTTTGTAATGGCACAAAATTGGCCACTCGAAAGATCTGATGATTGGTACCTCCTTTTAATTTGGAAAAGGACCCATCTATTGTACTTTCATTGTAAGCCTTATGAAACATGTGAATCCTTAGCATTATCCTCAGGTTGCAGGTTGAAATACTGGAGCACAGACTCAAATTATGTGCTTAGGCCAAGGAGCAGGAGAACTAAGAAGTCAGATTAGAAAACAAACTCTTGTGCCCTAGCCATGTACCAAAGCCAGTCTCTTCCCTCAAATCATCAGTAACCATCACACTGCCAAGTTAAAAAGAGTCTCTCCACTGCAATTGCTTTCTGGTGTTCTGTCTGGACTGTTTATCACAGAGGCAGGAACACAAGGGGAATGGGGAACTGGGGGAAAAAGTTTGTGGAGTGAAACATACTTTGTATCTGGGTAATAGGAGGGAGAGTCTCCTACATGCTCTTTATGCAAAAAGCAAAAATCTTGCTAATGGAGAAAAAAAACTAAAGAAGCAAAACCAGCTCCTACATTGCTGAAAAAGCAGACTGAGAAAGTGAGGAAATTAAAGTTTGATCTAATGTATTGCCAAGCCATTCAGAAATATTACTTACATGGATATAAGCTACCAGGTAACTGGAGGAATTTTGGTGGACCTAGAGGATCCAGGCAGACTTCTTCTTCAGGGCTTAAGACAAGGAAAATGGGGATGGCAGTGGTAGCCAATGAACTGCAAGCATGGCCAGACCACAGCTGCTGCTCTTCTATCAGACAAAGAAAAATATCTGCCCCTCCTGGATTTCCACTGCACAACCTCCTACTGAACACCAACCAAGCAGCAGGAGTACCATAGCCAGAAGTAAAAGTAGATGGGGAAAGCAGCTGCTCTGGAGAACAAGCAGCCATCCTGGCAAGGTGATCCAGGCCTCCTTCTGCTCCCACACTGGCAGCTCATGCCAGTGGCCATACAGATCCTGAATTCAGTTCAGTTTTCATTTTTTGGAATGTGTAGCTATCCAGAGTTATAGTTCTTAACAAGATTCACAGCCAGAAAGAAATAACCCCTCATATGCTCGAAGGCAGCTGAAAACAGAGACTGAGTGCAACAGCTGCCATTTGTTACTGCGTTAGTGCCTATCACACATTGCTGAGTCTAAAGCCTAATGACATGTCCCTAACACACCAGGAGACAGAAGGAGCTTGGCTGGGCAGCCTTCATCTCCCTGACTCATTTCACCTCTTTGCTCTCCTGTAAACACGCTGGTTTGACTGCAATGCCCCAATAACACCTGACATCTTGGAGCATGTGGAGAAACATATCTCTCTTTTTGACTCATCATTTTTTCTCTTGACAGACACAAGCCTAAGGAAGGATCTGTTTTACAATGTCTGTCATTTCATGACCTCTGTTTAGTAACAAGCAACAAACCTGAAAAACTTTATTAATGAACATAGCACAGGGCTATGTGAAAAGAAGAGATTGTTCTGTATGTTCTTGTTACCATGGTGTTTCCCAAACACAATATTCCTGGCTGTGGAGGTAGGCAAATGCAGCATCTGTTTAGCAGTACATGGCAGGAAAGTGAGCAAAAAGCTTTCGCACATCTAAGTTCATCCTTCAGATCTTAGGGAAA
>NW_009953786.1:4417164-4434355 GCF_000747805.2 Chaetura pelagica | reverse complement strand
AGGGAAAGATGCAAAGGATCAAGCAAATGTTAACATTTGAAGAAATTGAAACCTGTTTATTCATTTATATATTTTTATAAAAGCCTGTTTTCCACACGCTTTTCACTTGTAAGTTTATGGGCAGGAACATTTGTAGAAACAGTTCTTATGCAAAGCATAGTGATTGCTCAAGGAATGAAAAATCTGCATTAATATACATGACAACACACTCCGGAAGCTGTGAAGGGTTATTTCCAGCTTTCAGGGAACACAGCTGAACCATAAGTCTGCACATAGCTGGTCAAACAAACATTTAGTTGACACTACAAAGCTGCCTGCCAGTCCATGGATAAAAGATTTCTAGAAAGCTTCAGCATTATGCTTGAGACTAAGATTTCTTTTCTTTCTTTCCCTTTTTTCCTCTCCATAGAGCTTCAGGTTTTAAAAAACAAACAAAAAAACCCCAACGTTGCTGAGTTTTAGTTTTCAAACAAGTCTCTGTTGATCTTTTCCAATCCAAGTTTTAACTGCCACATACCACAGAAGTGTACAGCTAGGTTTTAAAAGTCATGTTGATGCCTGAACAGACTGAGAAATATATGTTGGGACTGTCAAAATACCTGGGTATTTTCCTTCCAAAATCAACATGTGATGCTTACCTAGGAACTTCTGAAAGTCTCATCATCACATTATCAATATTTCCAAGCTCTTAAATAACTTCTCTAGAAAACTGAGCACTCAACTCAGCCTCAAGGATCCCAGAGGTGAGATTCCAGGACTCGTTCACTGGGTGACTGAGCCAACCTCCTAATTTCCAAGTGTTTCTGTTTGGCCCCTACAGCAACAGAACAGTGATGGCTGCCAGGGAAGCAGTTATTTTCATCAACTGATCTTGAAGTACACTATACTAGCTAGGTAATATTAGGAAGCTGGCCTTTGCAGGGTAAACCGACTAGGCAGCAAGGGGACCCTTTGAAGTTGCTAAAATGATCTCCATTGGCTTCAGTGGATGCTGAATCAGGTCTAACAAAAGTTGATAGACTTGTTGGACCTTGAAATGATTGGTGCCTTGAAAATACCTATATACAGAGATACACAGAGATGTAACTTGTCCATCTGTGTCTCAATTTCCTCATCTCTGCAAAACGGATAACAACAGATATTTACCCATCTCTACAGAAGGCCTGATAATATTTAAAGCAATTGGCGTCTTGACTAATTAGCTAATATTTGAACAGGGATTTGACAATTTAAAGTACTACATAACTGCTAAGTACTATTACTAAATTAAGCCAACTGTCACTAATGGCAGACAGTATGATCTTTGCTGCTTGTTGACACAAGACCAATTACAAATAACGAGTTCCATAAAGTCTAGAATATGTCATACATGGAGAAATTAATGAAAATTAAAAGGAATAAAATGGTCAATCATCATTCAACATTAAATTTATTTATTTGGTTTTAGAATTTTAATCAGCAATGCTTATAACAATTTCCCTTTCTCTGTGCACTGTATAGCTAAATAAACCACACACTTCTCTTTCATTAGAAATAAGGCATGGCTCAGCCTTCTGTCATTAGGCTATCCCCTGATACTGTTAGCTCCTGCATCAGTAGCCCTGTTCATTTTTTTCATGAAGTTCTAGTTAGGTTTACTGCTCTTCCTACTCCAGCTGGAAGGTTATTATAGAATCTCTTTTTTAAGTAGCCTCCTAATTACAAACCTAATCCATTAATGACCAGTCTATTTCCACATGGCTTTTCCCAGATTGCACCAGAAGCTCACAGCTGTTCTGTAGCCAGTTAGTACATCCATCTCTTCACCCTCTTTCCCACCTCATCCTCTATTGGCTTGTAGGGATTAACAATTTCCAGCAAAAGCAGAAGCCCTAAGCTATTAAACTTAGTCTGTTTCCATCATTCCTGCCCTATACTCCCTGTATGGGAAGAATTGGACATCACCTCTGCATTAACACTGCCTCCTAACCCAGTATCAGTAGAGAATTTAATCAGCCACTTCCAACCTTCTACACCCGAGGCATTAACAAGAATGTTAAGTAAGATCAGTTCCAGGCTGGCCTGTGAGGTTCTCCACTAATAACCTTCCACTAAACTGGCAGAACCTGTGCCAGCTGCCTGGTCCCTGCCCATCTTCCTACTAGCTCACTCAGCTTAAAAGAAGTGTAATCTATGTTTGCTATCCTAGTGTTTCGTTCCTGCCAAAGCAGTTTAGCAGATGAAATCTGAACAATTTAAAGGTCTACTTTATGCAGAGAGTTTTTTGTTATGTTCCAGGAAAAATTCTAGTTTTTCAGATTCCAGACTCATACAAAACAAGTACAGTACTCTAAACTCTCCTTCAGAAATGTACAGTTAAGAATAGGTCTCCATACTGAGTCAAATCATTACCTACAATGTTTTCAAAAATTGTGGAGAATTACTTCTTTTCAACTGTCTAAACAATTACTCATATTTGTTAGCTCTATTTTGACAGAACTGGTCTAACACATTCTTAAAAGAATACACAACTTACTCTTTTTGATCATCACAAGAGTGTCATCAGCCTACCACAAATATTGTAATAAATAACTCTGCACCACAAAGAAACACGATCCTCTAAACATTGAAACGACATATTTGCTAAGGAGGTGTGTATCAAGTCATCTCAGCATACAACTGATCTCCCAGTGGGAAGTGAGCAAACAAACAAGCAAACAGAATGTCTTACCTTTGAAGTACCAGCTACTACAGCTCTGTAGGCCCAGTTTTTCTTTAGCATAAATTTACCACCTGTAGGGCAGCTGATGGAGTCACAGAGCTGCTCTAGCAAATGGCCTGGTCTACAGCTCTCTGCAAGGGTATTTGCCAGTCATACAGTGATCAGGGACCCTGCACCTCTTCCCACCAAGCCAGGAACAACCACACACTTCCTCCTCTCCTTCTCCTTCTGGTTTGCCAGGCCACACAAAACCCCTTTTTCTCCCTCTGGGAAGCTGGATTACTTTGTGATGGCAACTGGTCAATCAGCCCCAGATCCTTCATACCATCCACAGCACACAGGCTCCTGACTCCTGTGTCTCAGGAGAATGCAGGTAAAACTGCTTTGTTAGGGGAAATTCCCTCCCTGGTAACAAAACTTTCCCCCCTCAAGGAAAAGAATACCGACCCCTACACATTTTGCCTGGAGCCAAAAATCAGCCTCCTGTTTTTCTAAGTCTTATCCTTTCCTTCCTGGAGAAAAAAATAAAGCAAAAAAAAACCAAGCCCAAAATAAAACAACAACAACATTAAATCAGCCAATTGGGTCTCACTGCCCTTCCACTGGAAGGATGGAAAGTAACAACTAGAGAAAATACAGAAAGAAAAGCATGACTGGCAAAAAAGTATTGATAGCTCTGACCTCCTGGCTCAAGGGCAGTGTGGAAAGGAAGGCAGCTCTGAGTGGGAGGGAAGAGGCAGAGGAAAAAGAGTATGCATATGTGTGGACACACATGCAGATACAGATTTATCAAGGACTAGTGAGGGGGTGTCAGCCTCCCTCTTGGCACTGGTTTGTGCAGCACACGTTCCTGCACCTCCCGCCACAGCCCCAGGAGTCTGGCTCAGCTGCCCCCCACTCAAGTCAGGAAAGTCATGATCAAATGTGTCAGGATCTATGCGTTCATATGTGCAGGCACCAGTGTTAGAGAACATCAATACTACATGTGCTATTTTCAGTTAACACAAAATAATATCAACTTACACAATGAACATGATCTGATCTTGCATTTGTTCCACCTGTCTGTGCAGACAGACTCTAAAGCGGCCACCCCGACTTCTCTGCAAAAAAACAAGAGTAATTAGAAAAGCTTTGTGTTCTTTGCACTTACAAGGGCAGATCCCCTTACACCAGATACTGCTCTTTCAGCAGATCTTTGTGGGTGGAGATTTCATATCAGCATGTCTGCCAGTTCCTGCCAGAGTTTCATCCAAGCCACAACATAGAGTCAACATTAATTAGCATTAATTATTATTTATAAGAAGCAATACTATCTACATTGCTATCATTCACACTTATTTTTATGTCTTACATAGGGCTCGTGTGCATGGTACCTCACTGCCCAAACAGACAGAACAAGGTCCTATGGAATCTGCAGACTAATGCACAATATTGCCATCTTTAAACCATTTTGAACAGACCATTGTAGAAGTCAGGGGATACCCTTTTCTGTGCTTCCATGAACTTGTCTTCTATTTTCTATTTATAGTTAAGATTTCTCTCTTGCATTTTTTTTTCCCCCACAGCCAGGAAGGAATAACAAAACTATTGCCTGTAGACCATAAAATTGTTTTCTTTCTAATAATAAAAAAGTAAAACCAGAAAAGAGCC
The DNA here is from genome assembly GCF_000747805.2 of Chaetura pelagica. Classification (NCBI taxonomy): domain Eukaryota; kingdom Metazoa; phylum Chordata; class Aves; order Apodiformes; family Apodidae; genus Chaetura; species Chaetura pelagica. The sequence continues at coordinate 4,430,004 of NW_009953786.1, read as the reverse complement.
AACACAAGAACACCATCCTCCCAAACTATTTGGAAGCATCAAAACACATTTTTTCCAGTACAGAACTCTCAAGTGAGCCTTTTGAACTTTACCAGAACGTATTGGTGTCATATAAGCAGAGAAAACATGCTGAACACATTTATGTTTACTTCATTCCTCTATTCATTTTGTTGGCACAAGCAAAACCTTCCTCTAACACCTCTTTATTCTGGTTCAGATCTTGTCTCCAAACCCAGAATTGTACTCTATGTTACAGAGTTTTGTGTTAGCCATGAGACTGCTTTTGTTTAGGTCCCACAAAACTGAGAAAACTTGAAAATATTACAAAATTCAATTCAAAACAGTTAATTAATTCAGATCACTATTATTACTAGCACTGAAGTTATTAGCATTGTTGATAATAACTGCTTGCAAATAATCATTTGCATACATTAAATTTAGCTGGAACAACTTGCGAGCATTAGCAAATCCTATAATGAACAGAGTACATATTCTCTTTTTAATGAATTCTGCCTTGCTTCCAGTTTAAATACTATTTTTTACCACTTTATTTCTTGCTTATTTTGTTGCTTGATGCAATACACAACAGCACAGACACCAAGATTAGGGCAGTGAATTCAATTTAGAAAGTTACTTTTGCAGAGGCCAAGGTTCATTAAACCACTGGAGTACATTAAAGTGAATTATTTGAGTCAATCCAGGCTTGTCGGAGAAACTATTAATAATCAGCTGGAACTGCTGAGTCAAAGTTATGAATGAGATGGAAACATTGAGCACATTTTATGCGCTCCCATTGCTTGTATCCCATTTCAGACTGTTGCAATCGCAAATTGTGCCTAGCTCTGAAATACTACGTCCCTTGACCAATACACATTGCAACATTTTGCTGGGAAGTCACAACAGGTTGTGTCATAATGTGTACACCTTTCAGTGAGAAGGATCAACTGAAGAGAGTAGGAGAACTTTGGACTACCATTCACTGTTAAAAGCCAACTTCCATCTGAAAACATTTCTGAACAGTTTGATTTCTATCAATATGTACTTTTGTTTGCTTTTCTAAGAGGTCAGACTAGACTTAGTTCAATTGTCAGATACATGAGAAAAGCAACTTTAAAACTAGATATTGTTGGCATATTTATATTTTTCCCTGTTATTCACATATGCCTTAATTTATTCCATAAGTTATCTACTCAGAAAAGAGAAACCAGATCATTTTTCTTATACAACTATCAAGCATGAGCACTACATGACATTTCGTTGTTGTTTTTTTACCAATATAAGTAATGATTAATTTGTGTAATAGGACACCTGAGAACACTGCTCACAGCTCATGGATAACTAGTACATACAACTTCTTTACAGAAATTAAGCATTATGATTTTTTCACTCAGTTTCCAACTTTGAAATGTCATAGTCTTGGCTAGGATTCTTCACATTAAAAGACAAGAAATATGCTTCCAGGATAATAAAATAATTATGTATGGAAAAGAAAATAATTGATCTTTATTGTATCCATAACCACTAATTACCATGCCATTATGTTTCTACCAACAGTCGAGCACCTCACTGGCATAAACAGACACACCTCTCTTGGCAACAGAGTTGCAATCACATATGTTGGCCGTTATCTTAATCCAAAATGCACAGAACTAAATATGAAGAATGCATAAAATATTGTCTAGATCTTCTACTAGTTCATCACACAACACTTCACTAAAGTTAATAATTCCATACCATCTGATAACATATCCTATTATTCACAACCTAATTAAATTGTACATGGAAAGTTAATAAAAAGAGGTAACCAACCAATACAAGGGAAACAATGCAAAACTCAGTGTAGCAAGATTAAGCCAGCTCTATTAGCAATGTCTCAATAATGATGGAAATAACACTTTTGGAAAGCTCTCAGTACCAATAAAGACATCCTTTTTACTATTGATTAAGTGAGGCAACCATCAAGGCACGTAAAAACCCATATTAACTCACCTTTTCCCATAGCAAGCACTGATGTTCTAGCATTTCATGGAAAGATGTTGCAAAATGGTCTAATGTGAAACGTCCTTCCGTGTGAGTCATATCAGAAAGAATGGTAAACGAGTGGTAGCCGAGTAAAGGACGAGAATAACTGTAACACTTGATGTGGAACACAGTGAGCAGCTTTCAAACAGCAAATAAGTTTTGAGGGGCAATCCCACTCACCCTACACAAGATTTTTGTCTAGCCTACTATGGTAAATTGTATGCTAACTTCAGGAAGAAGTTCCATTACTGGCAAAAGTAGCTTTTCTTTTCACAACCACTATATAAATAATGACCACTACACAGAAGAACCTCCATTTCATGTCCTTCCTAAGAGGAGACAGATAGGCTGGAACTCACCTTAAATACTTTTAAAGCTCTGTGGTAAATCCCAGGTGATCACCTGGGAAACATTAGGCTTCTTTCAGCTAACAGACATGGGCACTGCAAGGTGTAAATCACTTCGGGCACCTGCTTTGGGATGAGGTGATGACAATTCTCTGGTGTAAGAACACGTACAGGCATTTACAATTTCAGCCAGCAGCTCTGAGAACTCAGTATCTGCAAAGCAGAATCTGTATATTTATAAATTGTTAAAGGTACAAATTTTCAGTTCAAACTCACTATTATGTCTTCAGTTCATAGGTTTTATTTTCTTCTTGCCTCTGTATTTCTCTGCCCTTTCCTCTATTCAAAATAGAGCCAGTCTCCTTAGTGCACTAACTTTCCAACCCTTTAACACCCTAACCAATAGTTTCCTTGTGACAGACTGAAATGCTTTTTAAGAAAAAAAAAATGAAAATTACTTAGGCTATTATCAGATCTTGCCTTTGGAAGGGAAGACTGACAACACACTGAGAAAGGGTTTCCCTGCAACATTCTTGGGCAAAACTTTTCAGCATCAATGAAACAAAATCCCAGCCGACACATCCCCAAAAGTACACTGCTGAAGGTAACAACAGTGCTGCTGATACCTGTAAAGAAGAGATGAGAGTAATAACACTTGACCAAAGCTTCAAGATGTGACGTGAACATAGGTACTTATTTAAGTTACATCTTGCATTTGCGAAATAACAGGAGCCAGGACATGGACTCAAGAGCTGGCATGAGATTAACCACACATCCTCTAACAACAAGCTTCCCAACATGAGCTTTCCCATGTAACCTAGTATTCCCTCGTGCAACACAAAGGCATGGTTCAGGAGATAACGTGGACAAAGGACAGTTCCCTCTAGGCAGTACGGATGAAGCCACTTATATGGAAGGAAGAGAATTTAGCCATGTGAACGCAAGGCCTCAGGGGCAAAGACTGGGTGCTGGCCTGTTTTATTTACTAGTGTTAGGGAAGCCATAAAGACCGGACAGGACGTTGTGGGTATCTTTAAGTAAAAGATCAAGATTGTATCTGCAAGACTCACCATACTAAGACCATGATGTTTCAAATACTAATGAATACATTCATGCATAAGAGTAATTTTCTCAAATTAATTAGGATTACTCCTATGTTTAAAACTATGCCAGTGTAGGTGTTGCAGAAGAGGTTTTGGAATGTCAGTCATCATACACCCGTCAGTTAAAGTACACTCATAAATGCTTTCGCTTGGAAGAGTGTATTAACCTTAATATAAAATATGTGTTTTCTGGGTCTGATGACTCAGGAAGAGCTTGCAAGTCTCTACCTCAACCCATTAATCTTATATAAATAAACTTTCCCCTTGTGAAAGGGAGTCCCATGGCATTAATAATCAAGGATCTTTCCCAACCATAATCAGATTCTGTAAGAACCATTTAGAAACATTTAGATTAATTATTTGTTGCGAATTATTCACTTAGCTCTGTCTCTTCAATCAAGAAGCAGGGCTCTATTTCTTTCGGCAGCATGAGCCAGTATAATAGAATACTCAGTTTCCACATAGAACTCTCATATCCAACACCATTTAATTAAAGTCTCAACTGTGAATAGTCATGAGTCTGGCCAAAGTTTTGAAGGTTTGAATCCAGGCCCACTGAAGTGGAAGCCCCACCTATTCAGTTTCCTCTGCACTTGACTCCACCTAACTTCATCAAGGGCCCAACCTTTAACGACAGTGTATTTAAAGACTAAAGTGGGGGCAAGAGGGTATAGGGTGTACATCCTGCCTTCAAAATAAACTCTGTTCAAGTCACCAAGATCTACTTACAGAGAGCTGACAGGTATTTAAAATAGCGTGGTGGGAGGGCATTTTTCCCACAACACTTGGGTACCTCTTCAAAGTTTTAATATACTTTGGACTTTGCTAAGTTTCTTGGCATTAACATTCTCCATCTCAACTGGAGAAAGTAAAAATAGACTGTCTTCCAAACCCTTATGATATAAATAAATCAAGTTATGAATAAGGACTCTCGTAAGCAATGAGTAATTATCTCCATAGTCTGATCCATCAGTGTCAAATGCCAGAGTTTACATTTCTCTGATATGAATATTGAAGTCTGAAAATTTTTGAAATATTATTTCACCTTCTTGAAAACCCCTCAGGCATGCTCTATTTTCGTTTCAGAATCTGCTGTTCCTCATAGCAGCTGGAGATATTCTATAGGGAAAAAAAAATAAAAATGTTTTAACAGAAATTGCAATTAGAAAGAGATATCAAACCAATCCACAGTAGCCCCTTTCAGGAGTTACACACTGATTTCCAACCTTCACTTTTGCATTTTTTAATATTTTAATTCAGTAATAATAGAAAAAAATAATAAAAATAGTAATAAAAAACCACCAAACTCCTCAACCACTCCTAGCCATGAAAGACAGGAAAGGTGTACTACAAGAGAGAAAATGCAAATGAAAGATGATTGCTTCCAAACGCACCATGGGAAATGAAAAGCCAGAGAACTCCCTAGCCTGAGGAAAGTTATAGAGGTGAGAAGTCCAAGAATTTCCACCAGCAGTGGCAGTCAAATCAGAGATCTTTGAGCATCTTTGAAATTTTCTACAGGCTGAGTGGAACTGTTCCGCAACGTGCTCTCAGTTGGAGCTATCTACTCCAACTTCCTCTACAACTCCATCTCTTCATCTCAGCTTTGAGTATCCTTTTTCTTTTCCTCTGCTGCCTTTACCCTGCTTGCTCCCCTTCCCCACAGGCTTCACTTTCCCTTTGTTTTTTTTCCTTTTGTTTTGCTGTTTTACAGTAAAAAAATAAACAGGTTCTGAAATGTCCTTTACATCATGAAAAAAACATCAAGAAAACATCGCGTTTTTAAAAGGGAAAATGATCCATGTAAAAAGAAACCCAAACAAGCAGCTGAGTGTCACAACAGCAATTACATGCCCCAGATAAGTTAAGATACTGTTTGTGCTAGACTCCCTATATGCATGTATATTTGCTCCCTCCTCACAGTCCTGATTTCCTTACAGGTAAGTAGCCATTGCATTAAAGCAGGTTCGGAGATGTTTAGTAAGAGCTGGTCTTCACCAAACAAATCAGAACTACTGACAGATTTACAGGGGAGAAGGTTCTGGGTGTGACACACCAGAAAATCACTAACAGACATTAAACTGGCTCAAGTCTGTGGACTATGTTTTACTTACCAGTCTTGGGCTAACACCCAGGACTTCTCTTTCTTTGGGAAGGTATGATGTCAGGCACATGGCAGTTCTTGAGATTCTGTATAAGCCAGCATTGCCAGAGGCTCTGTGCAGGTGTGGTTAACAGTTATTTAATGATTCTTCACAATTGCATGTATCTGTCTGAACATAAATACAGTCTGATCATAATCTTTCTTTTCACACCATGAATTTGCCCTAGTGTTTCCACCCTTGCAGGTTCTTAAATGCCTGATCATAGTTATTACAGACCTGAGATTCACTGCATCATTTCAAACCATTCACAAGCACTTTGCTGTCCTGTTGGTTTGGTAATGTGAAGAGACTGAAGGCAGCATATTTAATACAAATGCTACAGCTCTTCACTTAAATTCTGTAAGTTTGTCTCCCTAATGACTCACAGGACTCTCCTCCCTTCCCCGTGTTTACACACTGATGACAAGTATAGTTGAGTTTCTAAAAGCAAAATTATCAAAAAAACAGAACACTGGCAACTCCTGGGAAAAGTTTTCAGTCTTCCTCCTTTCCCCAGCAGTTGCACGAGCCTTTATTCAGCATAAATACTAGTACTGTTCAATTAGTTACAGTAATTTTGAGTGATAGGTTGACTGTTTCTTTTCCAAAAGGTAATAGTTTTCCTAATTAGTCACTTGCTTTGATAAGGCACTGACTTTTGCTCTAATCTAAATTAACAAGACTTTATCTACCTGCATCATTTAAACACACCCTTCTTGCAAATCTGGTATGACTAAAAACCAAGACAAGTGTTTGGTTTCATTTTACATTTGCTTCAAAGTGCCCCACTTGGAGGTTAATTATTAATCTACTCAAGTATATGTAAAAGTTCAGGGAAACAACCGGGTTAGTAGGTAGAGCAGTAGTTGAGGAATTGGGAAACCCATCTTCTATTCCCACCTTAGATCATGTAAGCTTGGCTAAGACAATTAAAACCTGTGAATCTTTCTTTAAAGAAGAGAAATAGCAACACCCTCTGCACAAAGCACTTTGACATCTTTAGGGAAGAAACTTCACATGTGTGAGGCAACAGTATGTTTGCTTGCACCTTCAAAAGACTGAAACTCAGCTAATCCCTTAAGAACTCACCTAGGAACTGGAGATCAGATCTCAACACATGCAACTCAACGAAAGTAATGATTTTGTCAGATCTGCTGCAGCTGAAGAACCAGCTCCTCAGGCTTTTACCACATTTCTCTGCCATCTGAAAAGTGGTGAAAACACACTTGACTTCTGGAACATGGTTTAGATCTTATAAACCCCTGTTCCCCATCACGCTGAGGTACTGTAATAGATGTACTCTCGGTGAAACTACACTACCTGTCCCAGGAGTAACCAAGCAGCAGCACAAACTAGATTTTCAGACACAAATGCTGTTCTGGAGCTGTCCAGGGGGCTGGAAGAACAGAGCAAAATGTCTTGCAGATGATGATTCAGATCTGGAAGCAGGGAAGAAAAATCGAAAACAGCAGATGAAGGGTGGAACATGCACGAGAGACATAATTTGGGGTCACTACTGCCAAGTCCTGCCTACCAGAAGAAGGCCTGTCTGTCAGCAGCCTGTTCCTGAACAGCATTATTATAATGCAGTTGACTTGATCTCAAAAAGAAAAAAAAAAGGAAAAAAGAAAAAGAAAAAACAAGTTTTTACACCATTATTTATTTACAGATTTGGCTAATGCTTATATAAATGATGAGATTCCATCCAGAAATAGCCTTTTGAAAACAAAGAAACAACAACCAAAAAATAAAAATAGTAATAAAAAACCCCTAAAAAGCCAACCCAGAAGTAAGAACCTTGAATACCTATTGCTGTTCAGCTGCAATATTATTGGCACAGTGATTCATTTGTTAATCCACAGTACTATAAATAGTACTTTAACTTAGTTGAATTGAAACATATCCTTCGTATCTCTAGCCACTTGTTTACCCAAGTAAAATATATGTGGTTTTGAGTAGACTTAGTTGTATTGCAGGAAGGGCTAGCAAAGTTCAATGACTTCATCACACATTCAAAGCCCTTCAACTCTGGCTTAATTTTGCTGTACTTCTCTTTCAAAGTTGTTCACTCTGCTTCATCAATGCATGGACTTGAAGGCAATAAGTGGCTATTGTAACAGCTCAGCCAGTGTTTCCTCATATCACGGGCCAGTGATAGCAAGCCTCTGGCATCAATACCAAGTTTGGCGCCAACAGATATTTGGTCTGGCACCAGCAATAACAAGCTACGATGGTTTCTTTTTAAGTTTGTTTGGCACCAATAGCAAGAAACATTCACTACTCCTGGCGGAGAGCCACAGAATTTCACCAAATGGCTTCTGCATCATAACTTCATAACAAACACAGCCCAACATAACTTTTAATTGCGGTGGAGCCTGTCTCTAAGCAAACAATTCCATCCTGACAATTACATCCAGACTTATCAATACCTGTGGTGCCTTCCAGTACCAGTCTTTTTATTACTGTAAGACTAATCTCCTTGAAGAGATCCACAAATCTCTAAGTCTACTGGCACTTGGATTTTCTCTATTTTTGTGCAGTTACATGAAAACTGGTAATCAGCTATGAGAAGAGCCTATGGGGACAGTTATAAAATCAAGTCATCACAAAATATGTTGTAAATACTGTGTTGACTTAACCTCACTCTTCACCCTGCACTCTTATGTCATGTCCTCTTATGGCTTGCAATATATTCCAGTTCTGTTCATTTTATGCTGGTGTGGAGCCCCATTCAAGCCCCTGAGGCTTAACATAGCACTAGCAAAAAGAGAGAATTAGCTATAAATTGAGACCTGGGGCAGAGCAATCTCCCTTTTGTCAGCTCCTTGCTAAATGGTACAACACTTCTGATGAGGCCTTGTAGTGGAAACCTCAGTGGACACAACACAGGACAAGGACTCCAAAGAGCTCAGTTCTACAGAGAGGGTTGAAACAGATTTGCCAAACTTTTCAGTAGGGTGCCCCTTTCACTCTTCTTTACTTGAAAAATGGGTGAACTCTGAGACCTCTGGGTGGAAAGGATGGTGTAAGAACCAGGAATTACTTCTCCAGTACTAAGCAATAGTAACAATAGCAATAATGTTATCCTCTTCATAGGAGAAAATCTGTCCCTGCCCATTTTGTTACAATCCAGTACACTGGAGAAAATAAATTTGCTTAGATGTAGACTCTTCTATGGAACATGAAATGGGCAAAGGGAAGAAGTGATGCCATGGGAAAATTTAATTTGGAGCAACAGCTTCCAAGAAAATAAAGACAGTGTGAAACTAAGTTGAAATGGAAGTCCCCGTTGTAAATTCATCTCTCAGCACCTGCCAAAGACATGACAAAATCTCTGCCCATAGGGGATGGTTGTCCTTGTGAAAAAGTGCAAATCTGTAGAGTTCCCAATGTGGGAATTCACGCAGACATGAATTCAGTGATCAAACTCTTCCTCTCAAGGGTTGAAGGAATTTCCACTAACCTCCTTTCTTACAGCTCAGCCTTTAGTTGGATTTCCTTCAACTATAAAAATATACACAGTGCAATTAGCCAACCTTCACAGACTCTGTAGTTCATTTATGCATGCTAGGCACGTCTCCTGCTGTGAGCAGCCCATCCAAAGGGAACCCTTTGAACCAGCCCATTGTTGCTCGTGTAGTGTATTGCATTGTCCAATTTCATCATTCCTGGCAAGGCAGCACACTCCTGCAGCTTGCTACAGGGGGAGTAGAAGAGATGATGAAGCACTTTGTCCAGCTGGTGTGCTGGACATCTCAGATGTACAAATAAGCTTGCCTACCACTAACTGCACTGTACTTTCCCAGTCACCACAGACAGACCTTTACTGACCAGTTGTGCTTAATACGATCTTAAGCCCTCTCTAATGTAGTTAACAGTCTGAAGGGACAGAATACAGAAAAGATGGTAAGAAAGGATGTTGGGGGGAGGGAAATAAATTGAAAAGACATTCAAAGCAAGACCTTAGTGTGACACACCTTTGCACAATGTTTGCTCAAGTGCAAAAGCAAACTGTAGTTTAAAATAAAGACAACACAACCAAAAATACACCCACAACCACCAGACCATGTAGCATTTTGCTACATGTAGTAAGGAATATTTTTATTTCTTAATATTCATAGTATATTCATAGCTTGAGCAAATTGCGAAGGACTACACTGCCCTACCTCCAAATGCCCATTGGCACACTTAATATTTTTTAATTAAATGAGTCAAATACTATGGAAAATGGGAAGCAAAGTGGAGCGTGTGATTTTCAAGCAACGATTCAGATCTCTCTCCTTTGTCTTTGACTAGGTACTGCTTTAGGTTGGAAGAGGGGGTCATACATCAAAAAAAGTCCTGCTCTGCTGCTGTAAAGAGGAAGAGACATTTCATTTTAGAACAAAGAATTAGATTTTATTTTACACTGCTTCACTAGAGGTTTTTGGGAGTTTTTTCTTGGGATGATGGGGGTGGAGTGTTTGGCTTTGCTATAATACAGCACATCAAAGTGCTTTTGATGTGAAGTTTACTTAACAGAATCAGTTTTTCCGATGATTGTGTTAATCTTTATAAACCTGAAGGCGATACTGTGCCTTTTAAAAAAACTATAGCAGGAAAAGATTTGAGGTTACATATACTCTCAGTGCTGAGAGATGCGAGTAGTTGGATTATTTTGCCACTTCTTACAACTTCGTTTGTTGATTCATGGGCAGCAATAGCAATGGGCTTGACATCGCTCTCACTTGGGCCAGGAAGGCTCTGTTTAAACCATGCACAGTCCTTCACATCAGCACTTTCATATGGTTTCTCAGGTAAGAGCCACCACAGATTTCAAGGGCCAGTTTACAACAGGCAGAGAGGCAGCAAAGGGCCCTTGAGTTGCAACAAGAACCAGTGCTGATCTTAGAAATGCTCCCTGCTCCCAGCCATTAATAGCTATCTTTGTAATCATATTATTTTTACTATAAGCTTCTTGTCCTCTCTTAAATCTTGCAAAACCAGCTTTGCCATCCACTCCTAGTCTTGAAGTACAGCTGTGAAAAAGCTTCTGTTATGTCTGATGTGTTTACCTACAGCATTTGAATGACTTTTTAAGTCCTTTGAATAAAGATAAGAGACAATGTGTACGTTTTCCACACAAATAGTGGAACAGTAATAAAATAAACATCAAAGGTAAGCTAGCAAATCATCGCTACTTCACTGCTATTTACAACAAAAGCAGGAAGAGGAAAAAACCTACCCTCGCCATTGGCATCACCTTAGAAAATACAAGTTTTGGAAGGAATTATAGCTTTTTCCCATACCCTTAAACACAAACATTGGCACCTAGAGCTAATGCAACACTTTACTGAAAGTTCTTCATTTACATTACATGGAGACGACAACAACGAAGAACCAAGAGAGGTCTCCCTCCTCTTATTTTTGTCGTTCTCCATGGCCAGCTTTTCTGAACTGGTACAGCTTTAGGGAGAACAGGAACAAATCAACCCTATTATTATTAAAGTTAGCAAGAGTACAATCAGAGGGACAGAAGAACTTCTCACTGTTCGGTATTTACTGTTTAATAAGACCCAGGCAAACTGGAGAAATGGCGAAGCTTTAAACCAAATGGGGGGGAGGCACATATATATTCTATTAAAGAAAGACTGAGACAGAAAGTAGTGCTGCTTGTTTCTTCTGTTAGCCTTTTAAACGTCTTTTTTTTTTCCATGTTCCTCTCCGACACTCCTTACAACTCCTCACACCAGCATAGTCCTAACTGGAGCAACTCTGCATTAATATTTATTCTAAAATAAGGTCTGATTTGGAAAGACTGCTTTGGGAAAAGATGGAGCAATCCAACTCTTACTCTAGGACACAAAACTCAAAGTGTATGCATGAGAAATAAAATATAAGCACCACACTACATTTCTGCTGACATCTTTGTTTTGTTATTGCTTTGCAGACATTAGAGCTACTGTCATATGAAGTCAACGTTTTGCAATTGACTTCGAACAGCAGGACAGGACTGAACAGGGAGTTTTCAGAGAGCTCTCCTCATTGAGTTGTTCTGCCCAGCACACTGTTGAAGGAAGGAGGCAAAACCTCTGAAGGAAGGTGTGACCCTGACAACTTAACCTTAAAAAAAAAAAAAAAAAAAAAAAAAAAAAAAAAAACAACAACAACAAAAAAAAAACCACAAAAACCCCCCACAAACCCAAAAATCACAACTCATTTTTCTACAAAGAGAAGTATCTAAGTAAAATTACCAAATACATTTTGTCCCAGATTTTACCGAATGCCCAAAAAATGTTAAAGCAAAGTCACTATTAAAGAACAAAAAAACACACACACAAAAAAAACCAACCCAACCCAAACCCAAAAACACGGTAAAAGATTTTATTGGAGAGTTCCAGTTGTAAGAGAGGTTATAACCACACCGTCGGGAAGAGATCAAGCCGTGCACAGTAACGCACTCAAAACTAAGGTTAACGTTTTGACTAATCCTCTCGTAGCAAAAGCCCACAGGATTGCCTACCTGTTCCCATTCTCCCCCTGCACCGGGTGCGGTTATGATACAAGAAAAGAGGGGGCAGGACTGTACGACTTTGTCAGGTTACATAAATCATTAGGAATTCACAACTGCGAAGCCGTGTATTATTTTCCAACAGGTTGTTGAGCTGTCACATTACAACTTGTTGCTATATACGGCGCTATTAAAATAAATCACTGCATGTAGCAGGTTCTGCTCTGCCACCTATACGTCACGCTGCATTTTACACCTGGGAGGCGGGCCCGGCTCTCCGAAGTCGCGCCGAACTGTGGCTTGATTCGAAACACCCGGGAAGGGGAGGGACCTGGCAGGAGAAAATACAAACAAGTTTCGTAAAATAACTTTCCAACAAGACCTCGCTGTCATCTCGGCTAATTACGGCTCTGATACGTCTTATTAGCCCGTACCCACCTTTGCTACCTTGCTTCTCCACCCACCATCCTTTCAGATCTTTGTCCTGGCTCCGCCTCTCGCCGGCGTTATAATGGGCTGGTCTGAAAGTGGTGGAGAGACACAGAACCACAGGGGAACAGAGAGATAATGACAATAACGCTAATAACCCTAATAACCCGGCTGCTGCCTGCGCTGCAGCGAGGAGCCAGCCCGGCGTCCCGGCACTGACGGGGGCCGAAGCCGGAGAGAGAGGAGTGACCCCGACGTCCCTTGACAGCTTCTCCCCGCGCCCAGGGACTGCCGGACGGTAACAG
>NW_009953786.1:4415121-4415449 GCF_000747805.2 Chaetura pelagica | reverse complement strand
AGGCGGGGAGGGGGAAAGGAGGAGGCTCTGGATCCCGCACTTTAACTCCAGAGGCGACCAAAGCCTCCAAGCAAAAGCCTCGGTGACTGTGCCTTAGTGAAATGACAGTGGGTTTAACTTAAACCAAAACCAAACCAACACACAACAAGAAAACCGAAAGAACTGTCGTTTTGGACATAGCCATGAGCCTCAAGTGCTTCTTACTGTTCGTCGGGACTACTTGACTTCAGCCATTCCCTTAGCGCCTCCTTTCTAGTTCCCCCCTCTTGTCCCAGCATCTCCTGCCACCAAAGCCTGGGGCGGGAGGTGCCCCCGCGGCGGCGGCAGC
>NW_009953786.1:4386002-4414858 GCF_000747805.2 Chaetura pelagica | reverse complement strand
GGGGGGGAGGCGGGGGAGGTGGAAGAAGGGAGCGGGAAAGGGGACAGGGCTCAAGGAAACATCAGGCGTTGTCTCCTGTACTGGTTGGCTTTGTACATTTAAGGCCAAGACCACTGCTACTGGAAAAAAAGAGAGTATTTTTTTTCGTATTTTATTTTTGTGATTGTATATAATATATGTGCGAGTGCATTTTATTGATGCTCGGCCACCGTGTTTCCCCCCCGCCTCCCTTTTATTTTGTTTTCTTTTTCTTTCTCCTGTTCCCCGAATAAAAACTGCCCCCTGAATAAAGACGGTAATAAGGAGAAGAGCGTGATGTCTGTGCTGGTATGGAGGGAGGGGAGCCTGCCGTGGGGCAGCCTTGGACAGGAGTGCTCGGGCTGTGGGGCCAGCCCGCCCTTCCCTGCCCATCCCTCCCGGCGGGCAGAGGTGCCACGTACGGACCCGCCTTATTTTGACCAAAGGAGGTGAGAGAGGTTCTCGGGCTTCCGCCAGGTTTGAAAGCCCTCTTCAGTTCCTCGAGTCCAACCAGGTTTCCCCGACAGTGCTGAGCCCTGTAGGAAAGCCTGGCGATTTGCGGGCAGGCAGATTTGCGGGCTGCCTGCCCAACGTCTGCCTTTTTCTTTTTTTTCCTCCTTTCTCCCCCGAAGGACAGCAGACGAAATGTAATCCTGTTGTCATCTCTCGGTCCAAAGACAACTCGCTTCAGGAAGGTCGTTGAGACAGCCGAGCAGCTCCAGGTGGAGGTAACCCCAGTGGCACCTGCGGCGGGGGAAACCTCGGCAGGGTGAACGCTACTGAATATTTGCTGGTAACAAAAAGTTTACACGCTTTGTCTTCTCCCGACGGGTGTTGTGTTAAGGCTGTTTCGTGTGATCAGGAAAATTTCAGAAAGTCTGAGTCGCAAAAAGGAAGGAATGCGGTTTAACTGCCCGTGGTACTGAATTACAGTTTAGTGGCGTCCGCGACCTTCAAGAGCTTTAAACAAACACCTAAATGATAATTCGGGGCTTGTTTGTTCGTTTGTTTTAATTTCAAAAAGGAGGAAAAGCGGCGGGTGTTGGGTTTTTTTTCCTCTCCAAGTCTTCTGGAAGCACAGATCACCTAAACAAACGATGACAAGCAGAGTTTTGGGCGCTGGTCGTTCTTTTTCCTAATGACACTTATTTCAGACCCTGCACTTTGTCCTTTCCCCTCAGCCACCCGCGTTTAGCCCTGAATAGCTTCTCTCCTCCTCGCAAAAAAAAAATTGCCGAATAGCGAAGGGGTGTTGGGAAAGAAAAGCTTCAAACAGAACAATCTGCAGGCAAAAACACCGACTTGTTTCAATAAAGCTCAAGCAGATTTCACGGTGTGTTTAGCTCAGACCATAACATTCATCAGAACATTGCGAGAGATTAGTGACTAATGTATGAAGTAATCCAACCCTTGAAGGAATTGGTTTTTATGTACACACATGCATGCACACACACCATTTCGACATCATTTTGCCTTCAAGGCTCTGCGCAAATATTAAGCTGCCTTTCTATAATCTACCCTTTCCTCTAGCGTGTATTTTGACATCTCTTTCTTTATAGGAGTCCACAGGAGCCGTCAGTATGTAATTTGTAATATCTTTTGGTTTTGTCGATCTGTCATTGCCATATTTTGGAGCACGTTACGAGCTCTTTGACAGGACGTGGAATTGGTTATTCCAGACACAAGCGTGTATTTAACGTGTGGAATGTGTGTGTAAACGTATGCTTAACAGGACGGCATTCGGGTTTGTTTGGGGTTTTTTGTTTGCTTTTAGAAAAGTCCCTTTTTATTAAAAATAACTCAGCATTAAAAACGAAAAGAAGCCCAAGGAGGTCGAGACGTGCCTTGTTAATATCTCTTTACCTTTGAATCTCGATTTTTGGATACGTCGGGAAACGTGCGTCAGCAGTTCAGTATAAGGGGTATCCGTGCCCTCGCCGTCCTTTCCCAGTGCTTGCTCAGATTTGAGCGGTCGGGATCAGGATTTGAGGGGACTCGGTGACATTGGGGCTGCAGAACGAGGCGGTGGGGAGGTGGGCAGGACGGGCAGGGCCGGCCCGCTGGGCTGCAGGGCTCGGGGGCTGTCGCTTGCCGAAGGATTCTGAGCGTCTTCTCCGCCTCCTCCCCACCCAGCATCGGTTCTTCTTCCCATCCCCTGAAGAGGAGAAGGGACGAATTTCCCTCTGTTGACCTTTGGGTGGAAATTGCCCCACTCGCGATACCGCTGAGACCACGCTTGCGTTCCTGAGCGGGGGAGGACACCTCGTTCACACGCAAGTGGATCTGCGGGGGAGAGAAAAAACAATTTAAAAAACCCCGGCTGTCATCCTGGCCGGCGTACGGGGCACAGGTAGCCACACGCCGGTGAGGAGGGCCCTGCCCGCAGCCCCCCGGGGAGCCCGGCCGGCCGGGGACCGGAGCCGCGGCCGGACCGGAGCCGGCGGAGGGGGGAGGCCGGCCCTGGGGTACAGGCATAAATCCGGGCTGTCAGCTGTGACAGACGGCTGGTGAAACACAGCACCTGTCCAAACACTTTCCAGCAGCAGGTAATCAGAGAACCGACACTTTACATTTTTGTGTGGAACAAGCACATTAACCGTTTCGCGGACCTTCCCGAAGCAGCGGCATTTGGATGTCTGGGTACTTTGTCTTTCTTAACGTCTAATAAATCAGGATGACAGAAGAGAGACAAAGCCTTTCTCCTTTTGATATTTGACACGTCAGCAGTAAGCTGATACTTCGACGCCCTGTTCTTTCAGCCCTACGAGGGTCTACATCACATCCAGTATCTGAGTGCTTGTTGGACAGATGCAGGTTAGGATACTTGAGTGGTTTTTAATTGCTGTACAGGCAAAACCGATGTCAGTGGCTCAGGAAACCGGACTGGAACAGTATGACAGTCTGTTCCTTGGCACGTGAGAGGATCTGCAAATGTCTCGTGTTGGCTGCTCCAGGCTCTCCAGGCTTTCTTCGTGCATCACTTGGTGAAAATGCCAGAATTGATTTCTGGTCTGACTGGGCGCTGGTTTTAACTGGTTTTGGAAGGAGATTTTGCTTTCCAAATACATACATTTTGTTTCTGAGACTGTTCCGTAACTGCTTCAACTCTGGCAGGTCCTGAATGTCTTAGTGTGCTTTTAAAGGGGGGGGGGAATAAAAATCAATCCTAACAATGAAAAGATAGCCATAAAACATTTTTTACAGAGCTTCTCCATTTCTTACCATTTCCCCTCCCCCTACTAATCCAATAATGATAAACTCAGTTTCTTACTTGAATAATGTTAGTACTAACTACTTTCCTTTAAATCTGTTAAAATTTTAACCTACTGAGATGCAGGACTGCATAAAATCCTCCTTTGTGGATTAAAATCAAGTGAATAGAGGAGAAGTTGAAGCACTTTGGGGATTAATGGGTGCTGAACATGAGCTCACAGAAGAAATGAGCCTGCAAAAGTGATCTGTGGATAAGAGCTTGTATATATTACATAGATCTCATGCAGCAGGACAATGCAGTAATATTGTGCCTGTTCTCCTTTATAGTGGGAACAACAAGTTTTGCTTCTTTAAATTAGTGAAGAGGTGTCATTTTGATTGTGTTATCTTCCTATTTTTCACCAGCCAGATCTGGTGGAGCCTGAGACCTGCTTTCAGCTGTTACACTCCCAGTGATCCATAACATGGGATAAGTAGCCCATCAGTATCCCTAACCATTACTAGGGAAGAAGTCCACCAAAGTCAGAAGTCCACTGAAGTCAGTCACCTTACTCAAGAGTCATCTCAGTGCAAGCTACAAGACTCCATTCAACACAAATCTCTAGCAAAAGCTTCTGAGCAAAAGTGCAGTCCTTGATATCAGATTAATTTCACACTAGATGCTGGGAGGACTGAGAAAGGATGGATGCAATTTTGCCTCGGGACATGATCCATTTTTTCTGTCCCAAACTCTTTTCCAAAAGGTTGATTCATAGATACCTTGGCAGGATGTATAGACACAGAAGACCTTTAACAACAGGAAATTTCACCCCAGAAAAAGACACATACAAGGGACTCAGTCACAGACCCTTCATCTTTTGCACAGTACCTTAAAGCAGCCCAAGGTGAAACTTCCCACACAAGAGCAAAGAGAATGACACAACCCCATATGGAAGGGTAGAATTTCTGAACTGAAGTCCAGATTTTGCACAATTCTTCATTGAGCTGGGGAAGGTGTTTCATTTAATAACAGACAAGAGAGTCCCTTCATTGTGGCAGGCTTTTTTCCTTTTAAGTCTGAAGCAGACATAAAAACAAAGTTGAAATCCACCTCCAGTCAAATTTAAGGTGCTAAAGTTGTGCTTTTGGCAAGGGTGGTTGTATCCTGTTGCAACTTTGCTGCAGTAGCTTTTTAATAATGGGGTGAATATGGTTCAATTTTTCATTTATGTTCTGAAGAGGAAATGTTTTCCTCTTGAGTAAACTCTCCTGTCTTCATTGACACTCTCAGAAGTCTTGAAACCAGCTTCGGAAAAGCCATCTGTGAAGCCCAAGTACTCCATCATAAAATCACATAGATGTCTAGAGAGAGCCTGGCCCTCACAAGACTTTCAAATCTTAATTGTTGCATCATTATTTAGGTTACATATATTGTCAGCTTCAGAAAAGCTAGTAATTTATGTCATCTCCAGCCCTGCACAGGAGCTAAACATTGTTATTGTCTTCAGGAAGTTTTACCTCCTTACATCTGGATGGATGAGGCCTTTGTCCTGTTTTCCAGAGCTGGAGGGGTTGTGTCTGAAGAAGGATTAAGAGAACAGTCATAAATATTTGTGCTCTTGCACCATGGCATTGTTTTGTTTGTTATGATGTTTCAAAATTTCAGAGCTCTTTCAAGCAGGGTAGCACAATAATAGCATCCTTTGTTATGGAGAAAAGCAGAGCTTCTGTGGGTTCTTTGCTTAATAGCAAAGCAGAGGATCCAGGATGGAGTAATACACCTCTGCTCTTCAGTACAATGTCTTGAGCAGAGAATGTGGCACCAAGGACCAAGAACTATTGGGTAGAAAAACATGTGAGAGAAGAAAAGGAAAAATAGGTTGACACCTAATTTTCCAAATTCCATTGTAGTTGCTTCCTGATCATAGCTATTCATTGAATACATGTTTATAAGCAGTACGTAAGGGTTCATAAATGTTTTAATATGTATAATTTAGATGGTTTAGGATCCAGTGGATTTATTTTAGCTGTATATGAACTGCTGTTGTTATTTAAACAGCTGAAAGCCAACTAGCAAACCTTCACATAAATAGTGCATTTAAATTATCCTTACTATTACTAAAGTATTTTTAGTCTGCTGCAGAGAAATAACATTAATGAATATTATGCCAGAGCCTAACCAGGTTTAACTACTGGTATTCTGTGGCTTCATGGTGTATCCCAGGCTACCCCACTGGCCAGAAGAGTCAAGCAAGAGTACTTCTGAGAAATCAGTTTTACTTTGGTAGATCTTTTAGTTACCTGACTTAGAGATCTTAAAGTTTCAGCAGAAACCTGAGAATCTACTTTTCTAAATGTGTGTTTTTATCAGTAGCTGTTACAAATGGCCAGATAAACTTCAATATTCCAAGTAGAAGTTGTCAATCTTATTTCAAGGTTTTGTAAAGATAATTCTTGGTAGGACACCAAAGGTTACCTATGGCCTTTCAAAACAGACGTTTGACACCAAACTGTTTACTTCAATTCCTTCCACAGCGCTTGCTGTTGAAAATTGTGGCATCTCACTACAAAAATACTTTTCCCTAGATTTCTAGTAAGAGTTTATGAAATTGCAGACATGAGAGACTTCTGGAATTGCCCAATTCATTTTCCTTCCAGAGCAGTTTCTTCCAATTTATTTTTACTAACTTACAAAGTAAGGCAGAATCTAGTAGCCTTGTTTAAAACTTCCTGAGCTATGAAGAAAAAACCTCACAGAAAATACAGTTTTCTTTCTAAGAAAAGCTAAGTTACACCACCAGGTAACAACAGATTTTTAGTATTAGATATTCCTAAATCAAGTGTTTAATACAATTCTTTTCCACCATCAAGAAACTGCTGTTGCTGTGGGTACTTCCATCCAGCCACCTTCTGTACAGCAGTATGTGCTCATTACTCATCCTGATCATACAACACTAAAGTAATTCTCTCTTTGGCATATACAAGCCTCAATTAGTTGTATGTTATCATCACATTCCCCATTAATCACTTAGCAAACTGTACAGATGCATAGCAGCAACTTTCTCACTTTTTCCTCATAAGTCAGTCCAGGAACCCCCCTAGCCATTTCTGTTTTCCTCTGAAGTTCTCTGGAGTATCTCTTCCTGACTTAGCAAAAGACATGGGGAAAGCATAACTTTCTGTGTCACAATTCCTGCAGTCATGTCAGGTTCTTCCCACGCCCCCCAGCTCCAGAAGAAGCAGGTTAAAGAAGCACAAAAGGTACAAGTTATCTTCCAAGAGCCAGGCTAACATATGACAACAGAGTACACAGACTGCAGTTACCCAACCTTCTAGCAATAACCACCCCCAAAACCCCCTTCAGTGTAACGTTTCAATAATGTCTTGTTCAAGCAAAGAGACAACCTTCCCTTTTCACCTTCCTCCACTCCCTTACCTTACTTGCCTTTATTCTATGCTACCCTTGAGGAAACAGAAGCAATTTCTCCCTTGAGATGACAAAACACCAGGTACAGAGAGACAGAACTTCTCATAGAATCTTCTTAAGCCAGCATCCTTTGCTAAGATGGCTTTGCCCCAGGTGTTTCAGACACCACCTCTCCTTTCAGACCCTGAGTTGGGAAGGGAAGAAAGGCATAGGAACTGTGTGCTTCCTGGTCAGATCTTCTAGCTCAGATCAATGCACCCATGTTGTAACAACATCACTGCTGAGACTTCATCACAGCATCATTTGTAAAATAACACCTTCATTTTAAGCAAAATAAACATATGACAACCTTAGTGCCAGTTCCCAAGGGGGTGTGGGCAATCTCTAGGTCTTCTACAGCTAATGACACAACTGTCAGAGCCCTATAGGAACATTCAGGTGTAAATTTTCCTGTTTCCCCAGCACCAAGAACCACTCCCTGTTTATTTTACTTCATATAAAGGAGACTGGTTTTATCCTTTGCTGGGAATAAATTTCCCACACCCCATACTGTTCCTAGTGACTGCAAGAGAAAATTTCCTCTGTACCTTATCATTTCTGTCACAACAGATGACAGGTTCAAATCTGACCATTTGACTTGACAAGCTCAGCACATGCTATCATCTTGTTATCTTAGTTTCTTCCTCTCCAGAACAAACAAGTAGAGCAAGGATTATAAGGCTATCCAAGTTACCTTTAATCAATATTTGCATCAGTAAAATTGGAATTAGACACTTTTTTGTTCCTTCTACAGCTGAAATCTCAAGACTAAGAGATCCTGTAAGTAGTTTAAGGAGAAGTGAAAGGCATACAGTTTCATAGTTTGATTTAAAAGTTGGGGAATTATGCTGGGGTTTCCTACAGGGTGGAGATGACTCCTCAAACTGGGAAACAGCATCTGAAGCAGCTAGAAAACCATCAGTTCACAGACAGGTTTGTGGACACTGGAATAGTGCCAAAAACCTGCTAGTTGAACAAGCAAGTTGGTTTTAGCAGGAGAGAATATGGGATAAATAGTACTGGAGCTAGTGCTTCTGCTAATTAACAGAAGTTGCCATTTACTGCTTCATTCTGAGGTACCATAGAGGTCTTTTTATTTTCAGGTCACAGGGTAATATCACCAATTAGTAACTACTTGAATTTCATATATATTAGTGTTACATAAAAAAATAAACCCTACAATAAAACATCATCCAGCTAATCATTCAAAAACTAGGATCATTGTGCTCATGCTCCATTATTATAGCCCCTTTTAATTCAGTGCACATACCATTGTAGTGCAATGTTTAAATTACAGGATCACACTCCATTTTTCTTTCTCTAAGATTCCTGCATCATCCCATAACTAGTGTGGGAAGGAAGAATACTGTGCAGTTAAATGAAATATTGTTCTCAGGGGCCTAACTCAATAGAAGCCAGAAACTTTACTCCAAGTGATAAAAAGAACCTCTAGAAAAGAAAGGGTTTTTCAAATATTTAAGTTATAGGATTCTGGATGTGCATAGACATAGAAGTCAAAATCTTTTCCACCAACTTGGTGTCAGTTTTTTTGGGTGTCTGTTGTAAACTAAGTGGCTTTGGGTTTGGTTTTTTTGGGTGGTTTTTTGTGTTGTTTTGTTGTGGGGTTTTTCTGTTCTTTGCTTTGTTTTGTTTGTGTGTTGTGTGGTTGTGGGTTGTTTTTTTTCATTTGGAGTACTTCTGGTAGTTAGCTTTATCGGGAACACAGTTGTTGCTTTAGCAGAATCTATTCTAATACAGGAGACTGCAACAAAAAAGGCAGACTGTGTGGTACGATACATGACCTGTCATAGTATCCTTTTAAAAAAGGAGGTTTTGCAATTTCTGAGCAGTCAGATGCACCTAGAGTTGAGTCTAACCCAGATAACAATCTAAGCCATCAGACCCTTCCCTTTGGCACAGTTCTGCTCCTTCTCACCAGGACAAGAAGCCCAGCTTAGCCTGCTGGTGCCTACAGGTCTCCCAAAAGTGATGAGGTCTGACAAAACTGTACCCTCATCCTCATATTCATTCTTGTTTAATTGCTTGCAAAACAAGATTGAACACTGCTTGAGTTCAGTTTATTTAGGTTGGTTGCTGTCCTGATTTTGGCTGGAATAAAATTATTTTTCTTCCTAGTAGCTTGTACAGTTCTGTTTTTTGGATTTAGGATTCGAATAATGTTGATAACACACTGAAGTTTTAGTTGTTGCTAAGCAGTGCTTATGCTAAATATGATTTGCCTATAGCCAAGATCTGTCATCCATCACTATACCAGTTCAGCGCAGGAGCATCACAGAGACAGGATAAGGAGGACTTAGTATCCATAAACTCATTATTAAAGACCATTCTTCAAAATGGCATATACTGCCCTCAGACCATGCCTGCTTCTTGCCATCTCTGCTGATACCATTTACATCCAAGTCCATATGCAGAAGCTATAAAAGCTAGCAAACTGCCAAGAACAGCACAAATCAATCACATTTCACCATATCATGACAGCTTAAGACACTTGATTTCTATGTATAATATATACCCCCACAAAAAGTCTAAGAATGGATGCATATAATTATGAGCTCACTTCTACCTATTTAATACATTTCCCATTCTGACAGGAACAAACTGGGAAATACTGAAATTATATTTTCATGTATTGACTGGAAAGTATATTGTCCATGTAGCTTCAGCCTCAAAATTTCATGTCACAACAGAAATAAAAAGTTGATGATACAAAAAACAATAAGACCCATTTGTTTTCAAGGTCTACACATCTACATGACAGATACTTCCATCTGATTTCAGCAGAAGTTCTCATGGACACTAAATATCTCAGTCACCCAGCTCTCATTGGGAGTGGCTCAAAACCCAGCAGAGCTAGGAACTAAATGGGAGCAGCTATACATTAATCTTAATTGCTATTCTATAAATAGCCTGGGAAAGAAGGCAATGGGAACCCTGAGCCAAATTGAGCAACCAGAGTCATCAAGGGGTATTTTTGTGTCCCCTGCATTATTAAAATGCCAAATAAGTGTTCAAATTAGATGGCTCAAACACTAGCCTGAAATGTTGTTTTGAGCAAGAGGCTCATTTTGGCATAAAGTAGAAAAAAAAAAATCATAAAACAAATTTTCATCTGATAGGTTGCTGTCTGTTTTCATCTTTCTCCATCCACCCCATTTCCTTAGGCTCTCCTATGTAAGAGCCAAATTTGAAATCTTCAGGTGCTGAACATGCTGCTTACATATATCATGACTGATCTTAAACTTACTATAAACATTCTTAAGGCCACAACTGCAGCAAGATGTGAGGGACCTGTAGGGCTTCAGGGTGCTGGGCTTACCAGAGGCCAGGCTGCATTAATTTTTCTGAAGTTTTTAGCATGCAGCAAAGAACAAGTTAAACAACCAAGCATGCGTGCTTTTATGCATATACAGCCCATCCCACAGACTCTCCAAGGTTCTGCCCCAGACAGGCAGGAAAAGTCTGTCTCAGGCAGTGCCACCCAGAAGTCTGCCCAGTGCCATTCCTACTGTAAACAGAAGGAGCCCTTTGACTCCAGTGTGAGGCAAAATGAATGAGCAACATCTGGAAAGTCTACCAAACCAAGCCACCCTCAACAGAACATCCCCTCGATGGGCATAACTCAAAAAAACTAAGCCTTCAAAACAGACGTGCATGCTTCAGGGAGAGTCATGATCGACAGGAGTTAGTCAGATGCTCATGGACAGTGACTGACTCATTCTCTAGCAAAGTCACTTCCTCATATATCAGAAGTGGGACTTTGTCAGCAATTCTGAAGTCCAGAGTGACAAATCTATGTTCCTCTAACCAAAGTCGCTCCACAGGCTGTCCCCAGCAGCAGCTGGAAGAAGCCAGAGAAGGGAGGAGAGAAAGACTCAGGAGTCTCCTGAAGGCCCTGATGCAGGTCTGACAGCACATCACTTGTAAGTCAAGAAGTTTATAAGTTTCCAACTTAAACACTCTTATCACCCTGTGCAGCTCTGAGCACACTGCCCTGAGGGCTCTCTTCTGCCCATCAATGCACAGATATGTTATCATAATTTTCTATCATGTAAACTCAACTACTGTTCAAGTTACACTGATATGTGATAACAATATAGTGTTCATCATCTATATACCTGAGCTCCACCAAGTTCACATGTACAGACTAGTAGAGAAGTTTAACTGGAAGCTCTGTTTGCATAAGGCTCTCTCTCCTCACTGTTAGTTCTACAGATTGAACATAAAACATGTTAAAATATTGAAATGAAATATATGTATTTCCATTAAAATAGAATTATAGTTAGGACAAAGCCAAAAGCTAATTTTCTATTAGAAGAAAACAAACCTATTTGAAATTGTTCATGTCTCAATCAGCTTTCGATTGCTTTGTTTTTCAGAGACCTGATCAATGACAAACATATTGCTGCTTTTCGTTTGCTTTATTTCATCCAGTACTTGCTTTACTTAGTACAAAATAAGGAGGAGATTGCAAAAAACGTAATTTTTATGATCAAAGTAATATCAACAAAGGGCCTCATACTCATTTTATCAATACATACAATCTGAAAAATGCATCTATTTATAGATACGATATTGAAGTCTCAGTTCTTTGACAATTCACCATTTCTGCTTACATGACAAAAACCTCTGAATAGCATATTATCCTGGCTGCACAAATATAAAAATTTTGTATTCACATAAATAACAGGTTTGTCTTAGTTCAAAGCAGTATAATATATCAGAGAAGAAGTGTAGCTCGAATTCGTTCACACTTGAACTATGAACACAGGGCTTATATCTAAAAAAAAAAATCTTAAACCTACAAGTACTGTTTCACTGATGTAAATGGGACCATGAAGAATAAAGGTTTTGTATGACAAATGATTCGCAGAGCCAGCTTCTGGCTCTGCAAACAGAGAAAAGTCCACACACTACCAGGAGGAAAAAAATCCAGCCTCTTGATGTGAGAAAGAAAAAGAATGACTCTTCTTCTTGGACAGTAGCAACACAGGTGACTACAGGTTCATCACCCCAAGGGCTCACACTGTCAAGAGAGAAGCCACTGCCTGAGCATTCAAGCAGTCTTACACACACCACTCAAGACTTAAACTGCAAAGACCTCAGTCCCTTTGCAATGGGCAACTCAAGCAAATTGAGAAGTGCCCTTTTCAACTTCTTGCTAACACACACAGACACAAACACTGTCAGGAGCTTCCTCCTCCTGTACGCTCAAACCTACATTTCCTGGAGCACAGACTCTGGTGTCAAATCTTATATTAAAAGAAATAATTTATTCAGGTGGTACCATCAGAAAAACAGCTCAAGCTGGGTGCTTCCAGAGAGGGACTCCAGACAAAGAAAACCCTATTACAATTATGCCCTTACAATCTATGCATGAGCTCCTTACTTGATCTTCACACTCTTTTTTGGTCAAAAATTGATTTTTGCTCTGGAGTTCTCTCTGTCTCCAGGCAGGCTGTTACCTGTTCTTATCTTGTTGAGTTGCAGCTTCTGCTGACAGCTGAATCCTCCTTATCTTCTGGTTTGCACTTCTTGTGCACCTGCTTGCTGGCAGAGCATGGGAAGGTGAAAAGTCCCAGACTTAGGATAAGCACTACTTAGCAACAACTAAAACATCAGTGTGCTATCAACATTATTTTTGCACTAAACCCAAAATGCAGCACTGTACCAGCTACTAGGAAGAAAATTAACTCTGTCCCACCTGAAAGCATACCTAGGTGAAAGTCCACAGCTTGCAGCCTGTGGCTTCAGCAAATCCAGCTAATACCAGATGATTGACTCTGAGCTACTCATTCTATTTAGAACTTTCTGATTTAAACTACTAGTATTCCTTAACAGCATGTTTCACTTGGACCTGGGAGCTCTGGCAACATCATCTCTCAGCCTGTACAGGATGCTGAAAGACTCAAGGAGGGCAGACAGGTTTGCCAGACTGACCAGCATGGCCTGCCAAGAGGATTGGTTCTTTCCCTGGCTGCTCTGCCGAAGAGAACTTCAGCACATGTCATGCAGCTCAAATGCATCTTACTTAAAGCCCAAGATCACATTCAACTGATACAGATTTTCCCAATGGAGTCAAAATTAGCAGCAAATATGAGAAACACCAAGCTAGATTGTCAGAATTGTTATGCATCTTTTCACAGGAAGCCACCTGTCCTGGGTCAAAGCAAAGGTCTGGTTATTTCACAAATCTGTCTCCAGCACGCTTATTAACCATAGCTTAGATAATGTACAGCAGCAGGTAAATAAATTCCCAAAGTATTTCCTAAGCCTGCATAAAACTTTAGTCAAATTAGAACCTCACACTTAATAACCCTGAAGAACTTTTCCTTCACAAATTTGTCCTGTTACTTTTTGAGCCCTTGCCAACTTTTCAATTAAATATCACAGTTAGATTTATGTCATGTAAAGAGGAATCCCCTGCTCTTTTCCTTTGAATATGGCATCAAATAACAGAGCACAAGATCAACACATGTCATCTGCAAAAGGTTTGCAGCCATTCCCTGAAGTACTTTTCCCTCACAACTTGAGACCTTTGTCACATCCCCTTCTGAGTCGTCTCTTGAAGAGTTATAGTAAACTCATTCCTCATCTTGATCTTGCTTGTGGATCTCTTCTATCTTTACTGTACCTTGTTTTGAGAGGTAGGGGTGGCAAATGCACAGGGGTGGGAGGCCTGCAAACACCTGTAGGATTTATGAACTGAGTATAACACGGACCAATATTATCCAAATACAAATGAATCGGTAGTCATAAATTATCTTTACTTGATGCTGTTGCTTTTTCCCAATTACAACTACCTATGGATCTTTCATTTTCATTAAAAAAATTCAAAGCTTCACTCCTGTGTACTGGGTGTTGTTTCAGAGCCCACTTGCAGATGTTTGTGGGTTGTTTTTTTTGAAGTTTGAGTTGTTGTGTATTAAAAAGCTGTCACAGTTTGACTCAGGTCCGACAACAATGCTCTCGATCCCCTCCCCCCCCCAACCCAGGTAGGGAAGGAGAGAGAAAAAGAGAGAGACTTGGCTGGATTGAAAACTAAACTACACAGCTTTAATTAAAACATTAATGAATGATACAAGAGAATATATACAATTATATACAGATATATTCAGGTATGGGCAAAAGCCTCTCGCCTCCCCCCACCCCAGCAACTCCCACAGCACTTCCCTGAACTGGGAAGAGTCCCGAGGAATCCCGAAGCTGCTGCTGGAGAAAGCAGAGAGTTATGGGGGTCAGGAGAGATCAAGCCTGAGGATCGACGGGGATGGATGAACAGAGTCCTCCCTGGACACCGGCCATGGACGGAAGAGAAGGGGAGAAGAAGAAGGAAGGAAGTTGTCTTCTGTGATCTCTGACCCTCCTCTGAGCTTACGTAGATATATGGAATGGAAGATCTCTGGCCAATTTTGCTGTCTGTCTAACTCAGCCTCCTACGGGGGGGGGTCACAGATCTCCCCATAGTGTCTGAGCTGGCAGAGTGCAGGTGCAGCCTTGAAGCTTCAGTAGTTAGAAAAACATTCCACTGTCTTATCAGCCTAGCAGAACACACTGTTGCTAGTTACAAGAAAGCTTACAGAAGGAAAAAAAATCAGTAAAAAGAAAAATCGGCTTCATCCTGGCTCAAACCAGGACAAAAGCCAGACATACCCCATTTTGAAGTTTGAGTTGTTGTGTATTAAAAAGCCAGACATACCCCAGCTTTGGTAGGTCAGGTTGGACCAATTTGTCATCAGTATCAAGTGTGTAGCTCTGCCCCTTTGTCTTCCAGTAAGTAGCATGGGATTTTGTAGATCATGCAACACACCCTGACCTCAGGTACCCCTGAAGACCATGAAAGCTAATGGAAGGTGAAGTTAACACTGAGTCATGCTTGAAACTCCTACAGGTGATCCCCTACCCAACCATCCATACCAGGATCATTTGTACTTGCACATACCATTCTTGAAACCTTGACTACCACCTGTGCAAGCAGAAGTGCTGGCCCAACTGAAGACAAAGCCAAATTTTACACCCCAAAATAGTCTTGTTTGGTTCTGTTTTTCTGACCCTGAAGAGAGATCACAGATGTCTTGAATAAGTAACTAGAAAAATCTTTATTTTTCATTAAAGCAGGCAGATAAATATGTAATAGTTTAGCAGGATGGGACATAAATGTCAAGAAGAAGAGCTATCTTGTCCACCTTGTTTATAGCAGTGTCCAAATCCTTCAGGCCCTTTCTATGGACCTGGATATTTTCTGTAGTCAGAAGACCTTTGTTTTAATAGGTTTTGGCTAGAGCTTCAGTCTTAGTAGGCAAGCCCACTATCTTTAAGAGTGATCTACATTTTATACAAGAGTATTCTTCATGGTAAACTTGCCCACTTACCATTGTCCAATCAGCTAAGAGTGGTGGCATGTGTGTTCTTCATTAGCCAGAGATGCATAAAACACAAGGCTTTGGAAGAGCTTTCTATTTCATATTTGTATTTGCAAATCAGCCAAAAGCTATTAAAGCAAGGAAAAGCACTTTCAGAAGAACTGAACATCCATCACACCTCTTCCTCTTTCCTCAACATCATATTTTAATTGAATACTAGCTTCTGTAACAAAAAAGTAATTACAACTTATCCAAGCTACAAGATATCTTAAATATTAACAAGAATGTAAAGCCACTGGAGGTAAGAGCTCAGAGCTGTGTAATAAATAAGGTAAGACTCAGCAAGATTTCATCATTATTTGTTACACAACCCAAGAAACTAGCAAGAGCATTTCTAAGATTATACACCTCTCATATACGATGTCTAACCATGCCAGAAATTACAGAAGTCTTTTTATAACATAATAATTTGTCATTAAAAAGACAGAACAAAGGGCCATTATGACCAGAGGTGACAATCCAACAATTGGTTTACTTAGGCCCTGATCCAAAGCCCATTGTAGTGATTTGCATACATTTCATTGTGCTTTGGATCAGACATTCAGTATTTTCCAAGTTTCAGCATTTTCTTTTGGACTTTTGTGGAACTAGAGGACAGGGCTGTAGAGGAAATAAAAGCAGGCATTTGCTCCTGTCAGGGCTGAGAACTTGAAGCGGGCACTGATTTTGATGGTTGCAGCATCTGCTTTACATCCTCTCAAAAAAACCCCAAACCAAATCTGTCCACCAATTCAGATTACAAAATATGGGCTCAAATGGCTTCTAGGTATTTCAATTCTGGAAATATTGACCTATGCATCCAGCCCTAGCAGTATTTGCAGGCAGTATCTCAAGCAGGTCAGATGGATATACCTATCCCTATATATGTTAATAAAAATGCAAAAGACATTACTAGCTGTCCTAGGAAGGTGACATCCACAGCCTGGAAATAGTGTAGTCAGCTGTGAGCCTCTTCATCAGGAAGCCCCTTTGGATATGAGTGAACACCTGAGTGAGACAGTTTATCTGTAAGGTTGCAGTTGAGGACTCTTTTTCCCTTTCTTCAAGTTTGTTAAGGGCAGTGGAGAAGATACAGCTTGGTGGGAAATACTACAACCAGAAAGAAAAAAAACCCCACCACATTATTGTACATACAGTAATACAGAGTGACCTGGAAAACACAAAAGAAGCAAAACAAAGACTTCAAATTGACTTGGCAGGGGGAAATCTGCAGGATCTGGTTCAAAAAAAAGATCTCACTGCGGAAGCACCGCTCTGCAGCAGTTAACCATAATATACCCAGAGTCAAAATAATTTATGGGCAGGGGAGAAAAAAAAATTTCCACAAAACACGACAGAAATCTACAGAATCTTGAATATTGTAGTGAATGTGGGCAGGATCCAGCCGTTAATTGCCTTTTCATAATAACCTAAGTGCCATTAGATGAAGCTGGTAGGATCCAGGTGCTTTGTTTTGTTCCTGAAAAGAAAGTTTTGTTGCTCCCATTAGAGAAGTATCCTTGCACCTGAGCAGGGCAGACCGCCATGGAATCTAGCTTGGCTTCCAGACCTCTAACTTTGTTGCAACACCCATATCTCCCGTGCTCCCAGCTCTGACAGTCATGCTATTCAGGACTGATAGAGCATCCTTGGTGTCTCCAGATTCCTAACTTCCTTGGCCCACAATCCTCTCATGGGACTTTGTAAGCTTTAAGGCTGCCTTCATCCAAGGTCTGCACAGTTCTTCTCCAACACACTCTATCTTTCAAAACACAGAAACATTACCTGACATTCATCAGGTCAGCAATAACAGAGGACACCTTTCAGTGAAGCATGATTTCTTCTTGTTCAACTGCTTTCTAGGTAGAAGGGCTGAATAGCCCAGGGTGCTGCCAGAGCATTCAGATTCTGTTTGTAACTCCTTTTGGTTCCCACCTTCAGAGAGTAGTAGAGCAGAGATCAGTGGCACAGCAAGGTACTGGTCTGCATGCCTTGATTCATCCCTACACCATATCTGGGGACTGGATCTACCAAGGACCTTCCCAGGAACTCACCTCCATGGGGACACTGAGCATGTCCCATCTTATGATGCTGCAGCTTCCAAATATGACCCAACAAGTGTGATACTCTTGCCCTGAGCCAGACAAAAATCATAGTGCCATAAACAATCAGAAGGAGAACAAAAAGCCCCACACTTACCCACACACCAAATTACTAGTATGTCAGTTTGCTTTTCCTGGGATACCCAGTCTTCTAAGTTCTTCAACAACAGTTTCTGGGCATGCTACCTCTTTTTGACACAGATTGGAAAGCTAAGATTCAACAATCTGTCTCTTTTCCAACAACCACCCTTGCAAAAGGGTGAGCTATTCCTATGGAGACATCTGGCCCTCTCTCTGTTCTTTAGACATCACACACATCCTTTCAAATGAAAGGATGAGAAAGAATTTGGTAATACTTCTTCAGCCTTCTTGGACACAAACCTGAACACTTTTTAGATCAAAAGGAATTTTCCAGATACTTGTAGGAAAAGGCACTTCTTAAGCCAAGATGGGTTTATTTTCAAATAGGAACATCACCAGCCCTGCGGATTGGCTGATCCATCCTGGTGATGGATCTACATGGTAGGAACAAACACACTACTATTAAAACTGACAAAACACCAGCATTATTCTTGCTCCCCCATTAGCTTGAACACTGATCAAAACATCCAACATGTCTCTTCGTACTTTGAATAATTCACTTAACTGCTGGCTTTCCCTTGACTCTAGTTTCTACAGCCGGTGTTGGCACACCCGTCAAGAACAAAAACTAAGGAGCGTTTGGAGAGGTGTGTAGATAATCAAGGCAACACTGCAGCCTGCAGGTGCCTTTTAAGATAACACCGGGACACACCTGGGTGCTCCTTTGTCCTCCACTCCCTGAGGAGAGCACATTGCCAGTGAAAGACTGGAGATCTTTTGAAGTCTTTTTAGAAGACTGACAGTGCTAAGTAGACTAAATATATTATTCAGGCTGGATTTGTAAGCAAAAAGGAAATGGTGACTTAGGTTCAAATGGTTATTTGTAGAAGTCTTTTTTTAACCTTGGATGTTTGTGTTTTATTTGTAGCAGAAATGCCAAGAAAACTCATGATGACAAACAATAAATGCAGTTGTACACAGAACTGAGAGTATAAGAGGGAAATGGAGAAAGATTTAGGATTGAAAATGATTGAAGAAGTGGAGACCAAATCAGCTAACACTCTCATTACCCGCTGTGATTTAGACACAAATACCTTCTCAAAACAATTCCACTAAGCAGGCTGTTGAGGGCTGCTTTCATCAAGTCTGTTGTTTCCTTCCATTACTTCAGCGTATTTGTCTCCTTGAAGGTCAGGTGCTCTGCCACCACCGTTTTCAACCTACTTTGGATGGCAGTTCTCCAGGTTGTCCTCTCCCCTTAAATTACCTGAGAACTTCAGATCCTTTGTCAGTTCCTCCAAACAGTAAGACACAGAAATATAATAGCATCTTCTTTTACTGCTTTCTCCACATTCCTACACAGTTACATATTTTTAGCACACTCCAAGAATTTTATTAGTTTTGTCCTGTTATATTTTTTTAATAAAACTCCTCCATTGCCTGCCTTTTAAACTCTTCTAGTAGTTTCACAAAACCAGATTCTGCTCTAGCTCCTCCACTCAGTTTTGTGACCTCCAGGAGACTTGTGGATCTTTACTTTTATTACCCAGAAGTATTCAGTAAACTTAACCACTCACCCCTTCTCCACTGGATAGAGTGTGTGTGTGTGTGTGTGTGTGTGTGTGTATTCTTGGCAAGCAGTGCAATCCTTCCTTTCTGCTTCCCCATCTCCCTTCCAAGGCAAGTTACTCTGATCTGGTAGTTCTACAATCCATCTGCCAGGACTCTGTGAAACTTCTTACATCATAGCTTTGGCTGTGGTCTAAGACTTTGAATCCTTCTTGTTTACTGCCATACCCTTGGCATTAGTGTAGGGACAACCCAAGTGCTCAGCTCACTGCCTTATTTTTCTCAGTCCTGTTTCTCTGATGACTTTTGAACAGCTCCCCATTCTCCCCTCCACAGGAGCCAGGGTAGTAATTTACCTGTGGACTCTTAGTCTCTTCAAATCTAGTCCCATCATCTTCTGCCTAGAAATGCCTGTTTAGCTAATTGGACATGAACTTTATTTCGTCTTTCTCAAAGCACTAGTTCATGGCCAGCAAACATAGCAAGTCTATCAGGCCCCTTTGCTCAGCTACATGTTCCTCTCTGGCACCTTATTACCTCTGCCTGACTCTCTTTTAATGGCAATGATAGGAGCTGTGACTCTCCCAAGCCCCAACTTATTTCCCATCTGGACAGGGTGGCACCTGGCTGTGGTACCTCTGAATTTACATGTGAAAAAGCAGCCAGAGGAGTATTATCACAGCTCATCTTCCCACAATATATCCAGTTGTGGCTTAAGCATCTGTCCTACTACCCAGAACAGCAGGGGAAGCAGACTGAGAGTTACTTCAGCACCCTTCAGAAGGCAACCACTGACCAACAGCAACCCCTCTTCTCTCAGCTTTTTAGGCAGTGCACTCATGGCACTTCATCTTCCTTTTGTTCTGGAAGAAGTCCTTCACAGGCTCACCTGCAAAACTTGTTTTATCTGCACCTTCTGCTTCAACTACTTTTGATTAACAATATATTGAAAAATAATAATTCCATTTTAACTTGAAGGATACCAAGAACTTACCCCACACTACCAAAGCCAAACAGTGACAAGGTTCAAATACTCATTAGATGATTTTCTGCTAGAAAACACTTATTTTCTTCTTTCTCTTCCAGATTACTTAGGCAGATAGACATAACTCACTGCATCAGCCATTTGGTTGTTCTGAAAACCACACATACAAGCTGCAAAAATCCCTCCACTCACAAACCCCAGAAAGCTCCCAAACATAAAGGCAACCTCAGCCTGTTGGCCATCCTCTTTTTTATGGTTGCTTTAATCAGCAGTATATTGAAAAAAGCTGTGCTGCTCAGGCTCAGAGCCTTTGCATCCACCTCATTCCCAGGCTTATATTCCCTCAGGCCAGTCTCTTCATCATGGTGGGCAAGTGGTGGTCCTTCAGGTGCTATCTTATGCTTATAAAAGTGTGTATTTGGTGTGGATGATTGGTTCTTTAATCCCTAGTGTAGTTCCTAATGTCATAGCATCTCTCCTGCTTCCTTCTGACATTGGTATATTTAAGAAGGATGTGATGGCCTTTAGCTATGGGAATGGCTTCTGCTTTGCTATACTGTCTGCTTCTTCTGCATGTAGATGGGTTCCTCATGCTTCTCTGTGCTCTCCACAGTGACCCTGCATGGTTCCCAGCTGGGTGCTAGGCGTGCATGGAGGAAGGGAAAGAATATGAAGCCAAAATGACAGAATGGCGTGAACCTCCTAAGTTCAATTTATTATACGTTTTTCAACATTCCAGCAAGAGTTCCTTAACTTTCTGTGCTCTTGAGGTGAACATAGAAGTTTTGAAAATTCCTGTGACTTTGCAGCATCTCCAAAGCTTTTCTGACCCAAAATTTCACCACGCACCTGCAGTCTTACATATCATGTTTGAGTCACAATCTGTGAGTGAACTTGTAATGGGGTGATTATAATGTTATCCTTATGGCACAAATGGGCAAGAAAACATGCTAGGAGAATTTTGTGGTTTTGCTATGCTGTATTTTCAAGATGGAACATGAGCCAAAGTCAAGATTAAGTTTGAATATGGAGTTTAAGAAGAGCACAATGCCATAGAA
Organism: Chaetura pelagica; assembly: GCF_000747805.2. Taxonomy (NCBI): domain Eukaryota; kingdom Metazoa; phylum Chordata; class Aves; order Apodiformes; family Apodidae; genus Chaetura; species Chaetura pelagica. The sequence continues at coordinate 4,393,967 of NW_009953786.1, read as the reverse complement.
ATGTCACTGCCTGCAACTTGGGCATTTTTATAATTATTACTATTTTAGAAGTTTAAAATTATTTTTGGAGTAGGCCCTTTCTTGTTTCTAGTGCTCAGTCCAAAGCTGTTGACATTAGTGGAAATTTTCCAGTTTAGAATATGATTTGGGCCAAGCTTTCATGGGCATATTTTTATTGAGAAAACACAGAAGGAAAACAAAATAAAACAAAAAGCACCTGTGAAAGCAGATAAATTGTTTCAGTGGGTAAATAGGAGTAAAGGAGTTCTTAACAGAGCCCCAAAAGTGCCCTCAGTGACTCACATGAGCTCTTGCAAAGGGGCTTTGTTGCAGGTCCAGAAGGAAGAGCACAATGTATCATCCATTCCTGCACTTGATGACAAAACCCTCTTGAACCCAGGAGCAGCAGAAGAGGACAGAGATATTGCCTAGCTTTTGACAGTCTAATGATAGTGCCTTAAGCAGCCACCCAAATGCCCAGCATTAGCTATTAGAGACAGGCTCTGTGCAGAAGGACTTGCAGTCCAAATAGGTAAGATAAAAGACAACAAAAGAAAAGCAATCTTATTATCCCCATTTTATGGGTAGGAAATGGAGCTCTGCAGAAATTAAGTGCCTTGCTCAAAGCCCTACAGGAAATCAGTGTCAGAGGAAAAAAATGCAAACCTGGGTGTCATGGTAGTTCCTTCCTCTCGATGCCATTTTGACCATAAGAGCTGCTTTCAATTAAGTCTTTTATTGGGGACATCTCTTTCTAGCTATACAGGTTTTTTTATCGTGTATCCCACATGGTGGACCAGTAGAATTACGAGTGTCTCCAGCCAGCTTCTTGACTGTGTTTTATGAACCTTAATGAGCCCTCACAGAAAGCTGGAATACCTACCTCAAGGGGGAAGGGAGCAGCACAGCAGAAATAGCAGCATTGTGTGCAGCTTTTAGTGTGCGGTCCAGGTTCATGGAGCGGTGTGTAAACAATCTGATTTGCCACATTTAAGGACAGGCACAATTTTAGGAAATCCAAACACGCTGTTAGCCTACTGACCTCTAGATAACCTACTTCAACAACAATGAAACTTACAGTATGCTGAGGAGGTGGAGGGGCAAGGCTGGGAAGATGCTTTGCTGCCATAGGAAACAGGCCAAGCAAAACTCTCTCATAATTTTTGATGTTTGCTTGATGAGTCTGTAAAAAGAGAAGAGTATCAGCTTGCTAGAAAAACTGTTTCCTGACAGAGATCCACAGTGAATTGTGCCTCACAGGAGCCCAGGCACTAACACTGAGACATGGTGCTGCCTGTGCTTGCCTCAATCCTCTCACCTGAGAGCTCTGCTTTACTGCTGACTCAGGTGAAATGAAATCCTAAAAGAAAGTGGCTCCACATAGTCCACAGCCTGTCATCCCAAAGGCACAATGGGAGTGTGCAGATAGGTCCCTTTTGCCTTGCGTACGTACTCTCACTGTGGAATGTGGCAATTCATAGAATCACAGAATGGTATGGGTTGGAAGAGACCTTAAAAATCGTCTAGTTCCAACCCCCTGCATGGGCAGGGACACCTCCTACTAGACCAGGTTGCTCCCCATCTAACCTGGCCTTGAACACGTCCAGAGAGGGGGCATCCACAGCTTCCTTGGGCAAGCTGTTCAGACAAAGGAAGACTGAGGAACACAGCAACACATACAGAATTGAAAATGATGGGGAAATTCTGGTTAAAAGTGGGAATGGAGACTGTTTGCATAGCTGCTTGACGGCATCATATGTTCAGTAAGCAGCTGTCTGTGTAAAAACCTGCAAAGGCAAACAGCAAGAGCAAACCCATTCACCTTGCCTAGACTTCTTATTCTGCTGCAAAATGTGGTGCTGCTCAGGCTGTCACTAAATCTTCTCTGCACAGGAGGAGCACAGGAGTTACACAGTGAGGACGTGCGACCATTCACATTTTTCACCAATGCATGCAGTCTGCTTTGGAAAATACTTAAAGCCTGTGATTAGATACTAGTGTCAATTGAAGTGTTTTCTTGACTGATTCAAGCATCCCCATAACCTTAGCTGGTCTACTATTTAGAAATCTATACTGAAGTGATCTGCCCAGTGCAATGCAGAGGACAGAAAGGATGTCTCTTCATTTTCTCTAATCAGGATCACTTCTAGCTGTCGGGAATGGCACCAGCAATTAAAAGGAAATCACATGTAAGACAGTATTCTGTAGCTCAACATGTTTGTGTTCTCAAAGCCTGGTCTTGCTGTGCACCACACAGTGGGAGTGCAGAGGAGAAAAACCACTACAGCTTTGTATCAGCTTTGTGTTATTGTATTGAAGAACCTAGAACAACTCTATAAGGTGGGCTAGCCACAAACGACAGTGGAAAGAAACACAGAAAGGCTTCAAGGAATAGTTTCATGCAAGCCTATCTCTGCTTCTATGTCTTCAATCCTTTGAAAAACTACTTGACTTCCTCCCCCCAGTCTGGTTGTAACATGCTGGAGCTTCATTATACCCAGCACTTGCATGTACCCAGCACCCATGCACCACATAGGAATAACAACAGCCGTGAGTACAGTATTGTAAGAGTGAGAAGTCTTGTTCTTTATCACCTTGTTACGTTGGTCCTGCAAGTCTAGCCATAAAAAATGCCTTGTAACAATACCTAATATCCACTATGTCTGCAGCAAAACACATTTTCTGTGTAATCTGACTGTATCAAATCCGTATACACTGCAGAAAGAATGACTTGGAACGGGAAGAAAGAAGGAACACTGAGCTCTAGGAAAACTCAAAGGAACATTTTATTGTAACATTCATAATAGAAAGTTGGGGGGTTTAGTTTCGCCTCAAGGTGTAGCTTGCTAATAAAAGTTGTGGAAAACCTGCAGTGTATAAGAACCTTGGCCTATGATGTCAGAATTCATTATGCACACAGGGGCTATTTACAGCCTTGTAAAGTTGTAGACAAGGAAATTGTTGCTGAAATATAGTTTCAAAAGTTTAAAGGTAATCATTCTACTGATGTATACACCTCAGCTATTGAACAGATCTTTAAAACAGTTCCATGTAAACTGAAAGAATCAAATGGCTTGCACTGTAAACCTCCTCCCATATTTCTTCATACATGTTAGGTACAGAATTATATTTATGTACAGGGGAAACTGTAGGGCTTTTCATTTTTATTCAAACGTTACCTGGGTAAACGTATAAATTAAGCATATGCATAATGTATTCAGAAGCAGGACAAACTGGAAAAAAATTTCACTGCCTCATTTTTATTCCGTATTTATCCCATTGAAAAAAAATAAATAAATAAAAAGAAAAAAAGAAAATAAAGAAAAAAGAGGGAGAATGAAGAAGTAAAAATAGAAACAAACAAATGTATTTTCAGCTTTCTAAGTCCAAAGGTGTTCTATAAAAAAGACTGAAACATTAATTGAAATGTGTGTTTTTCATCAGAACAGCAGCTGTGGATGCACGAAGCTTCAGCCATGTTCAATCTAAATTTGAGACAAAAGTGCTGCTGAGTTTGATGCGTCAGGAGAGTCTGCAGGAACCCCTTGAGAAAGCAGTTGCTCTGATTAATACAACTGAGACTAGCACTGCTGTGTTCTTTAAAACTGGGGGGACCTGTTGACTGTAGAGTGTGTTCTGTTTCAATCAGTTGCTGCATGCTGTTTCATTCTTCTGCTCTAAGCATTTTTATTGCTGTTATAGTGATTTTTCCATCACTCTGAAAAGGCTTTGTGGCCAGATGCTGTTTGTCATTTGTCCCACAGTAGCTGGCACTAATATAATTACAGAAATGCAGAAAAATGTTCTCAGCACTGGGGATTGCTAGCCAATCCAAGCATTTTCCTACTGAATCATTTTTTTCAAATATTCCTTCTCACAGCAGTTCAAATGATTTTCTAGCTCTGGCTGAGCTAACTTCCCAAGCATTCCAGTTGTATTTATTTTTCCTAATGCACTTGTCAGCTACTTCAAGCTCCACCCCAACTCCTAACAGCAAGGCCAATCGAATACCCTCTCATTGTGGTTTCGTGGGGAACCAGCTCACAGCCACAGAAATGGACTGCACCCAATGGCATGAGACCAAAAATAACTGCACCACATCCACTTTTTTCAAGGCGCCTGCATTGTTCCAATAACACTGTGATATTACTACTGATTAATGTTGCTACATAAATAACATGCAAAATAGGGAAAAGCTTTAAGGTTTTATTTTCCTACTTTTACTTGTGTTCACAGTAAAATTTCCATTGGCTTAAATGAGCTCTGTACACCAGACTAGCACTAACGAAATTTCATTAACTTCACTGAATTACTCCTTGTTTATAGCAGTGGAAATGAGTGGAAAATCAAGGCAAATGGGCTAAGAAATAATCCTATTATCCTGCCCAGCAAGATTACTTTGTGTTCAGAGCTGAGATTTTATTTTAGAATTGGCTTCTTTGATCACATAGACTTTTACACCTACCCTTACCCTCAACAGCCATTTTGATGAGTTCACTTTTTTCTCAGTCTTTCATCTCTCCTCCTTCCTTTTGCTGCTGGGCTGGCTTCCTCACCAGATCTAGCCAGGGGGAGCAGACAACTGGTCAGCAATTCAGGGTGCTTAGTTAGCCACTCAGATAGCAACTGACACCAAATGTCAAGTTCTCTAAGGTACTTCAAATCTGAGAATTTCTCTGTACCATCATGACATGCATTAAAAGTCCCAAAAAGCAGCAGTATATGTGGGGAAGGTGAGCAACTGCACAAATCAGGCAAGTTTCTCTCCAACCCTGTAAACCAAAGGCATCACCCATCCAGCTATATCGAAAATATTTACCCTGTCACATCCTTTTCACCTGTAGCAGAGATCACCAATGCATCCAGGCTACCAATACAAACGCAGTTACATCGGACCTACCTCATGCATAATTACAATTTTTAAAATGAGTTGGCTGAGATTTCACCTCTGTGTTTGTCTCCCTGACATCACCCATTGGCCCACACAATGCTGCAAATACAACTAGATTGCCACTGAAGGAAAGACAATTTTGATAGGCTCTGCTGGAACTGGAATGAGCTTCAGGTGAGGGAAACACCAGGGCAAGAAAAGTAACTGTACATGGCACTCGTTCCTTTAATACATAGCTAGCAAGTCTGGACCATGCTTACTGGTGAGCTTATACAAAAGTTTAGTATATATGCTATATGTATGAACATATGTATGTTAAAACATACGTATTTATACCAATACCTGCAAAATAATTTATTTTCCATTTAGGATATGACTAATTGACAAAAAGCCTGTTGTCCCTAATTTTCAACTGGGACTGTGCTACTTTGAGAGACCAAGTCAATTCTGACATGAAATAGCTTGAGAATAAAACCAGGGACAGGATGAACAGAAAGAAAACCATTGGGACATAATTCGGACATGCAAAAATATCAGTGCTAGTAATTTTTGCACCCCAATGTCCCAGTGAGATGAATGGGCCAGAGTACTACAAGAGCTTGAGCTTTTAAAAGCAATTACATATCTCAACCCCCAGGAACAGATTCATATTTCTATGTGAAGCTCAGACACTAAATGTGCTACCTCCTCTGAGCCAAATTTCCCCTTGGATCCACACTGCAGATTCCAGGAGTTGGACTAAGTTATCCTTTGGAGGATAAACTAGTTACTGGCAGGACAACTTTGGCAGCAGTTTAATCTTCCAATCAGTTGCTCCACTAGCATTCTTCTATCCTGGAGAACAGGGCACATCCTCTTGGGTCTGACGTTTCTCAGAATTCGTTTTGTAATAAACAGATATGGATCTTCTTCATGAGTAGGAGTGGAGGAAGCCTAATTTAAGTAACAGCAGGATTTTAATAACTGCACAGGGGGCAGTGTATCCTCTGTACCACATGGAACAGTGTACCTGCACCGCCTTTCCCATAGGAAGTCTTTGCCTCTCACCCTCTTCATGGCTGTTGTTTCATTCCTTTTTCTGCTCTCTCTCAGATGTCTTCAGAGCCTCCAAGCCACCATGTCCAATCCGATGAGACAATCAGACGCATGGTTGGTCATAAGAGCTGCAGGCTACCTGCAGAGTCTATAGGACCCTGACATACAGGCTAATGCCTTACCAGAACACAGGAAACAAAGCCTCCACCCCGTGAAGGTACACACTGTGGTTCCCATGCAGAGCCTCTGGTAAATGGGAGATAGGACATAGGTGTTTTCACATGTGAGGACCAAATCAGATACTCCACACAATGTCCCCCATAGGGTACTATCTGTTGTACTGCAAGAGCATCTGTAGATCCCTGCTGCATGCCCTAGCCTCATTGCCATGTGGCTGGACATATATCTAGGAGAGGGATCCTTCTACACAGACATTATGAAGTACACTTTCTTAGACACAGCTTGGGAAGTGCTGGGATAAAATACAGAGAGCTATAAGCTTCCAGACGATTATTTTGCCATTTCAGTGTCTTTCATATATGATACTGGATTTCAGAGCCAGGTTTGACATGACAGCTGGAGGTGGAGCTAGGTTCTGGCCACGAGAGCAAACACCCCATCCTGGGATCTGCTGGCCAGACCTCCTGCCCACACCTTTGGCCACCTCCCCATGTCACTCAGCCTGACAGGTTCCCTCAGCCAGCACTCTGCCCTTGTCTAACTCCTCAGCAGCTCCCTTCCCACACAGATCCTGCTTTGCTTCTGGGAGGGTCTGTCTTCATCCCCTGCAGACTCTTACAACAACTTTCAACCAGTACTAGAAGGAAACACCAGCAGAGAGGAGCCCACATCTAACCCAACGCCACACACTCACTGTTGCAGTCACACAGCATCGCTCCCCACTCCAGGAGCCGTGCCCTGCATGTGCAGGGCTCTGCTCCTCCTTCATGGACCCCTTTTTTTTCCCTAGCAGCCTAAAAGCCCAGCACACTGGCAGTGCCACCTCAGCCCCCACTTGCCCAGCCCGCTCCCCCCTTAAACCAGCTTTGCTGTAAGTGGTGGGCAGGGACAAGTCTCAGAAGAAAAAGAGTGTTCCAGGCAGCCCACCTGTTAATGATGAGCTGTTATAGTGGCTAATTACGCCGCTATTGCGCGCGGTGCCTCAAGGAAAGACGCGCATCTTCGCACGCGATGGCAAAGAAAGGACGGTGTTCTGCGAGTGGTAAGGAAATGGAAGTCTCTTTTTCATGGAGAAGAACAAAGACAAGGGGAAGGAAAAAAAGAAAAGGAAAGGAAAAATTACCCCTCGAATAAATTTTCTTCCATTTGCATTTTGTTGTTTGTTTGTTTGTTTTTCTGGTAACTTTAAAGCAAGAAAGCGAAAGTGATTTAGCTCTGTCTGGCTCTCAGGGAGCTTTGCATGCACACACGGCGTTAAAGGCTGCTTGTTTCTGCAGAAGAGAAGGTACAGAACTCCTCCGTGACTGCGTCGATTTGGACGTTTCTCTGCCTCTTCCCTGGTGCCGTTCAAACAGGTTTTCCCACCCGAGCAGCGGCAGGCGGTTTCCGCTTGGGTGCCGGGGTACACGGGGAAGAGCTCGGGAGTCCCTCCGGGACCCGGGCGCTCTCCCTGCCCGGGGTGCCCGGCACCCGGGTTCCCTGCACTGCGGTGCCAGAGACAGCCTCTGGCTCACAGATACCCTCTTCAGCTCCCGGTCCCAAAGCAAGGGGTTTATTTAGGGCCATGTGACCTGAACCCCAGAACAGATTTCTGCCTCCCTCTCCCCTCGGTCTGAACAATAAAACCTCTCCTCGAAGTTTTAATAAAGACGAACGCATAACTTAAGCGTGATGTCAGCCTCGTGTTTAAAAGGCATCGCAGGTCTTTATAAGCAGAGGATATTACCCTGCCCTGAGACAAACCCGAGGCGCGAGTTTTCGCTTCTGGAGAGATGGAGGGATGTTTAAACCCACAACGCGCCGGGCCGGCTTTCCCAGGGCCCCGAGCCGCCGCCCGCTGCCCCTCTCCGCCTCTCAGC
>NW_009953786.1:4385575-4385959 GCF_000747805.2 Chaetura pelagica | reverse complement strand
CAGGGATTACACGAGCCCCAAAAGGAGGGGGGTTTGAAATCCACAGGTTTGGGGGGGGGGGTCCCCACTTTACCTCTCCATGCAGTGGCACAATTCATCCGAGTAACGGGTGGAAAAAAAAAAAACACCAAACACAACAAAAACAAACCGCGCCCAAAAGATATGGATGCGTTTTTTAAAAATTTACCCTCTTAAAAAAAAAAACAACAAAGAAACAAAACTATTGGGGAAAGGTGGACCCCGTGGAGGAAGGCGGGGGCAGAGTCCCGGGGTGGGGCGGGGGTGCCCGGGCAGGTGGGGCGGTGCTGAACCCCCATTGCCAGGAGCCCAGCGCCACCCAGCGGGACAGCCGGGCCGGCACCGCGGGGGGCGGGATGGGGGGGG
>NW_009953786.1:4385037-4385502 GCF_000747805.2 Chaetura pelagica | reverse complement strand
TCTGCCCTGCCGCCAGCCCTGGTTCGTTTGGGAAAGCGAGTGATAAGCGTGGCAGTGAAGGGTTTTTTTTAAAACATAAGTTAAACAAACAAACAAACAAAAAAAAAGGGGGTGGAAAGAAAAGGGGGAGAAAAAAAGGGGGAAAAAAAGGAAAAGTCAGTCATGTGGAGGGTTTTTTTGGCCGGCGCTCCATGTTTCCGAGAGGTCAGTAGTATCATTTTGACGTTGATTATGTAGCTGTTCTGATCTCAAGTATGTTCCCCTCCCCTCCTAGCGTGGTGTGAGAGGATTGTATTTGAAAGGGAGGAAGCAGATACCGAAAGTGGTGGCTGATGAATTGTCTAAACCCTTCAGGGACATTTCGTGCTGGGTCTCGGAGGCAGCTCATCAATAAAAGCCTCCCGGGTGGAGAAGGGGAAGAAAGGAAGGGTGATGGGAGTCGAGGGGACGGACCCGGAGGCATCA
>NW_009953786.1:4383499-4384232 GCF_000747805.2 Chaetura pelagica | reverse complement strand
CCGAGGGGGCTGAGGGGAGCGGGGTGCGGGGAGAAACGCGCAGCCCTCCGTCAGAGCCGCGGGCACAGCTGGCTCCCTCGCCCCGCCGAAACTATTTGTCTGCTGCAAATGGTATGGAAAGTAATTAAGGTCGGAGCATGTATGAAAATTATTGACAATGTGTAAAGTCAGAAATCTCATTTGATCGGAATGTAAACTTGGGAGGGGAAAAGCCAGTCAAAAAGGTACCGCTTGTTCAGATCTTGGGCCAACCCGTATTTGCCTGCCTTCGCGGCTGTCAGTGGGGTATGCGGAGCAGGATTAGGGGATGCCTGTTCCTACAGCCTCGCAGAGTCACGATGAATCCCATGACAAGGGCTGCCGCTAATATTTTTGCCCTGACGCCGCTCGCTCTTGAGGGACCTTTTACTACTCAGACCCGACCGCGATGTGCGAGGGAGGCGGGGGGAATCCGAACCGACAACCATCTCTTTGCAGGGGGTGTCTTGGGGGGGTGTACCCAGGCCAGCAGCCTGCCTCCGTGCCGGGATAGCCACAAACCCCTCCACCTGACCAGGGCTGCTTGCTCCGCTGTCACCGCCCGGCTGCCCGTGCTGCCCGAGGACATCGCCTCTGCTCTGATCTCAAAGTGTCCCTCTTCTTATTTTACCCCGTGCCTCTCACGTTTTATTTACACCGACAGAGGATGCTCGGAGACAAAAGAGGGTGGTGGGTTTTTTTTTTTTTTCCTTTT
>NW_009953786.1:4378926-4383097 GCF_000747805.2 Chaetura pelagica | reverse complement strand
TGGGTTTGTTTTTTTTCCTTTTTTTTTTTTTTTTCTACGTCAAAGAAGTTTTATATTTTGGGAAGGGTTGTGTTTCCTTTTAGAGAGGTGACCTATATCCTGACCGCTGTAGGGGGTTTATTTTGATGCTCCGGGAAGTTCAGATGGAGCTGCGCGGAGCTGGGAGGGGATAAAATATTTAACATTGCCATCTGGCATAGGAAAAGCAAAGTTTACCCACATAAACACTTGGTGGAAGTACTCGTCGGGGGGGGGACACTTAAAAATCGAGGCTATTATTACACGCGGAGCGTGTCTTTGCGCAGGTTTAATCGCCGCGGTGTCCCCGCAGCTCCGACGGGCTCTTGCAACACCCGTCGCAGGGCGGTCAAGTCCCCTCCATTGGTCGGAGCCCCTGCCTTACCCCACATACGGGGACCCCCTTCCTCCTGTGTCCCATCAGTCCAGGACCGAGGAGAAAACAAGGAGATGAGCAGCCCAAAGGGTCCCGGCAGACCATTCTCGACACACTCAGCAGAGCCCCTTGGCTGGGTGGAAGTCACCTTTGCTAAACCTCGGGCTTAGCGAGCTGGGGCGAAGAGTGGGCACCTCAGGCTTGCAGGGTGTCTTTCTGCCACAGCTCCCGTGCGGTGACGAGAAATGGATGGGATGCAGGGGAAGGAGGCAGTCTTTGGGGAGGCTGGAAGAGATGCGGCGTCAGCACAACAAAATCTTAGGCTGTGGGTGCCCTCCTGCCGAGGAGACCGCACGCCTGGAAAAATAGAACCTGTCCAGAGACGGGGGGACATGTCTTCACACCCCCGGTGTTCAGTGCTCCCACTTCGCCTCCCCGAGGTCCTCCGGCCCGGGGGGGTCGCGGGGACCCTGCCAGGAGCCAATGCCCTCCGTGTGGGTGGGAGAATCTGGCGGCGCCTCTTCTCCCACCTGATGAGGCCGATTTTCCCCCTGGAAAATACTTCCTTAAAAGAGATTAGATGCTACTTCTCAGCCGGCTTCTCGCTCAAACTTTGTTTCTCTCCGTCCTCGGGCACTGAGCAAAGCTGTCCCTGACGGGAGGGGTGTGTAGCAGGGAGGAAAGGGGAAGGTGTGGCCCTATTAACTCACGATCACTACCTTTGCGGAGGTGTCCTGATACAGGCTTAGCTCGCCCCACATCTAGGCACTGCTGAAAAATTTCCCAAGATATCTTCCCGGGTAGCCAGCCAGACCCAGGCTGCAGTACCCCTGGTAATACCCTGCAAAATGCTACAAGAGAGGGGCCCTCTTTGTACAGGGAGAGTATTTGGTGATGCTTTTGGGGTCGGGCTGGTAACTTCTTCTCTCAAGGACAGGTAGGCCCCTAAGTCTGAGATGAATGTCCTTGCCTGCCCTTGAGATGGGAAGTGTCTCAACCTCTCACATGCTGCAGTCTTCCCCTCTTTTCCTCTGTCTTGAGAGAGGAGAGAGACCAACTCTTCAATAGGAGCTAGGAAGGAGGATCCTGATGGCGGCCTGCACGGAGACCTCTGGAAAAAGAGTTACGCTGGCTGCAAATAATAAAAATAATATATTTTTTAAAAAAAATACAATAATAAAAGAAAAAGGGGGGCGGAAAAAAGCGGAAAAACCTTTCCAAACAAACATCGGGATCGCACGGCTACTGCCAGAGGTCCCGAGAAGTCAAGAGGTCCCGGTAGCTGCACAAAAGGACGGGGCGGGACGGCTGCGAGTCCCTTCCTATCCTGGCTTTTCTGGTTCCTTCGCTGCGACGGGGCTGGCCCCCCGTTCCGTCCCTTCCCCCCCGCCCCGGGCGGTCGCCCAGGCCGCCGATGCCGGGCGCTGACCTGAGGCTGCTCGTTAAAATGCCCGCATGCCCCTCATGCGGAAAGGGATCCCTTGTCGGCCGCTGGAGATCGGGATCTAAACCCAGGCACCCTGAAACTGACAGTTGCAGGAAAATCCTCCGGGGCTTAAGGAAACGCACTTTTACAATACTGGAGGGATTTGTTTAAGTTTCAGTCTCGGGTTTAATTGAAAAAACGCTTCTCATCTGCAGGACCTCAGAGGAGGGGAAAGAGCCTGAAGCACGTAGTTTAAAAAAAAAAAAAAGGGGGAGAAAAAGAACAGAAAAAAGAACAAGAAGAGAGGGGAGGAGGAGAGGGGAGGGGAAGAAGGACCCCAAAATAACCGTGAACATGTATCTTTCATATTTGTCTCCCATTTGCTTAACTAGTTTGGTCTAAGTTATTCCATTTAGCACACGAGGCAGAGGGGACTGTTATGAACATGAAACTGAAACCGCAATAATGAAGAGATTTCCTAGAATAAAAACGATCATTATAGAACAACATCTGAGTAACCAAATCTGCCAAAAAGTTTAATTTCCGTATACTCTGGTAAAACAAACCAGTTGTGCTCCAAAGCTGGGATCAGCTCAGAAATGGATACACCAATCAAAATAAACATCTCCACCAAACAGCAAATCATAAGTTTAATCACAGGCACTTCAAACCACCTTTTAAAGTCTCAGAACCTTGCCTTGGAGACTTCTTCATGCCATGTTTCAAACTAGCGTCTGCTGCGAAGAAGAGGACGTCGCTAACAGGTAGGAAGTGGCAAACTGAACGTGTGACCCGCGACTGTCGTACCAGGGCTGTGTCAAGTCGCGACTGAAACAGCAAGCGGTTCTGCCACAGAGCTGCCCTGCCCAGCTCTGCCTCCTTGTCCGTCCTGTTTTGAGAAGAAAACAACTACACTTCCCTACATCGTGACATCTGTGTTGAGAGTAAACGCATTGTCACGTTCTACTAATATTCATGATCGAAACGAGATGTCTGAAATGGGGGCAGGATGGAGAGATTTTCAGGCAACGACTCCCCTCCCCCTTGCCTTTAATCGGCTTAGCTTCCTGAAGATAGCAAAAATTACTTGGACATGTCACCCAAAGGCGACATTTAGACAGACATCCCGCCGTGGAAGGTGAAAAAGGACGGTGGCTCGCTGATCTAGAGCAGGGAAGGATGTTTATGTATAAAAACACGGATATATATATATATATATATTCTGAATAGGTCGTTACAACGACATCAGGAATCAGACGTCGGCCTCCCTGCCCCTCCACGAAATATACATATACGTATAAAGGAATAAAAAAGATAGATAGATAGATAGATAGATAGATAGATAGATAGATCGAGATATCGATTTTATTTAAAAAAAAATTATAATAATTACAATGGGAACAATTCAAATCAATGTCCCAGGAAAGATAAACATGGGCTGTGGACCGGGCGATTATTTTTTTTCTATTAAGAATGTGTAGTAAACATTGCCGGGCTTGGTAGTATTTTTCTTAGTTGATCCTCAGATACAATCAAGCCATTTTCGGACACATTCCCATGTATGTAGCAGTGGTGATCTGGAGGAAGCTGTCGACGCCTGTTCAGTTAATTTAGGTTTTCTTTGTCTAATTACTGTGGAGCTTAGGGAAAAGGAGCCGGGCTCAGGGCAGTAAACTGACACTTGGGCTCTGTGTGTGGTATCCAGGCAGAGTTTGATGGAAAAAGCCTGCTTCCACTCAACTGCAGGTCACTGTCTGGGACCAGCCCCACCCCCTCCCTGCCCGTACCCACCAGCGAGCTCTCAGCAAGGAGCTGCGCTGGAGACAGACGGACACACAGACACACATACAGAGCTCTGCAGGCACACTGACACGTCGTCCCGCTCTGCCCGCGTCCTTCCCACCCCCTTGCTTTTGGTCCAGCATCCCTGCCTGCTCTGCCTGCCATCGTCCTCCTTCCGTCTCCAGTTTGATCCTGGAGCCACCTCCATCATCTGGGAGCAGGCCCGTGCCTCCTCTCCTCCCTGCTCCCTCCGGCGCCCCGTTTCCTCCAACAGTGTTTGCCGGTACCCACTGCACCGGCGGGACGTCCCCGGGGGTCGCAGAGAGGGCGCATCGCCGGGCTCGACCCATGTTTGAATCGCATTTTATAGGGACAGTGAGGGTTGGCAAGGGGTAGCGTGAAGTCTTAAAACCTGGAGGTCCAGCACTTTTGAGGAGCAGCAAACACTGCTGCCTGGGGCTCCGCAGGGTGGGAGACCCCCTCACACGCACCCCTTCCCACACCCGGTGGCATCGGTGTCCGTGTGCCCCGGGACACACCGGTCTGCAGCCGCTCCTCCCGCCCCGGGG
>NW_009953786.1:4377482-4377984 GCF_000747805.2 Chaetura pelagica | reverse complement strand
CTCCGCCTCCTCCTCGGCGGCGGCGGCGTCCTCCAAGAGCAAGAAGGCCAGCTCGGGGCTGCGGCGTCCCGAGAAGCCCCCCTACTCCTACATCGCCCTCATCGTCATGGCCATCCAGAGCTCGCCCTCCAAGCGCTTGACCCTCAGCGAGATCTACCAGTTCCTGCAGGCCCGCTTCCCCTTCTTCCGCGGCTCCTACCAAGGCTGGAAGAACTCCGTGCGCCACAACCTCTCCCTCAACGAGTGCTTCATCAAGCTGCCCAAGGGCCTGGGCCGCCCGGGCAAGGGCCACTACTGGACCATCGATCCGGCCAGCGAGTTCATGTTCGAGGAGGGCTCCTTCCGACGGCGGCCCCGCGGCTTCAGGAGGAAATGCCAAGCGCTGAAGCCCATGTACCGCATGATGAACGGGCTGGGCTTCGGTGCCTCCATCCTCCCGCAGGGCTTCGACTTCCAGGCGCCCCCCGCCTCCCTCGCCTGCCACTCCAACGGCTAAAAACCC
>NW_009953786.1:4376645-4376855 GCF_000747805.2 Chaetura pelagica | reverse complement strand
GTGTGCGCGGCGGCGGGAGGGACCCGGGCTGCGGTTTCACTTAGCGGGGAGCGCAGCGGGGCATCTTCAGCGCCTCGGTGAACCGCGTTCCTAGGGGACGCGTCGAGGGAGTAAACAAAAAAAAAGGGCATTAGATATTATCCCGTAAGCGCCGAGGGGAAAAAGAAAAAAAGAAAAACAACAAAAAAACACCCAACAAAGCAACCCCCC
>NW_009953786.1:4371685-4376544 GCF_000747805.2 Chaetura pelagica | reverse complement strand
GGAAAGAGTTTTCTGGTCTCTGTCTCCTAACCCCCGGCCTCTGAGTAAGAAAATGTCTGCTCAGAAAAATCTGAGCGCAAAAATGGGTAAAAGATGTTGGGCTCTTACGGGGAAATTTTCCAAATAGCCCTTTTAAACGTGGGTCCCGGAGGTTAAGCAAACAAAGACAGTCTCGGCTGGACCACACCGAAGAGGATTTTAGCCTGACTTAACCCCTATGAGAGCGGGGTCTTGTTCAATTTTATGGGAATTTCAACAAGTAACAAATACAGGCGACCCTCAGCTCTGGGTCCCCTCCCGCCCCCTCCTTGGAGGCCTGTCAATCACTCTCCTGTCCTTCTGCGAGCTCCGCAGACTGCCCTGGCCTCCCCCTGCTGCAGCCGCGGGGCGGGCGAGCGGGAGCCCAGCGTTGCCATCACCGCAAAAGGGACCTGGGATGTCGAGGGAGAGCAAATGGTTGTAAATTTGCTTCCCTCAGAGAAACAAACACAACAACCAACCACAAACCAACAACAAAAACAACCAAAGAAAAAACCACCCCGATCAAACAAACCCTCGGTGTAGCTCCAGGGGGAGAAGGGCTGCGGAGCCGCTGCCCGTCCTACCGGCTCTTGGGCGCAGGGGGGTGAAGGACAAAGGTGCGTCCTCAGACGGGCTCCTCCGTGCCCACGGGGCTCCGCTGCTGAGGTTTAAACCCACTTTTTCGAGATTCAGGTCGTCACCTCACGTGGTTTTGAAGGCCAGGGCGAGAGGCCGGAGAGCTCGCAAGGGCACCCCCCGCAGAAACACGGACCGTTCACGTCAGGAAATTCTGCTTCGCTTTGTTGTTGTTATTCGGGGTTTTTTTTTTTCTTTTCTTTACCTTTTTTTTTTTTTTTTTTTTTTTGGGGGGGGGGGATTTTTTTTCTGTTTCTTTTATTCCTTGAGGCCACGCGGGCAGCCGCGCAGGACCCACGGGGCCACGCGTGGCACAGGAGCGGGGCTGGCCCGGCCAGCGGAGCTGGGAGACAGCTGCCCTCTCCTCCTGCCAAACACCCGAGGTGGGAAAAACCATTTCTGGAAGAGAATTTTTAATTCCGAAGCAGACCGAGAACAGCTCTTTAAAACAAAAAGCAGAGAGAGAGAGAGAGAGTAAAGTTGCTGATTCCCCAGAAGCTTCCACTACGTTTTGCGAGGCTGGGGCTGTTTAAATCCCAGTTGTTTCTGTTCAAGGACGGCTATCCACGCAGACAGACCTATGGAACTTTCTTAATACCGACGACGAGCGTCCCTCTCCAGTAGCTCAGATATAATGCCACCGCTTGGCAAAACAACGTTTCTCCGCTTGTTTTCTACAGCTTCAGGATCTGGGCCCAGGACCTTGGTGGGAGCCATCCACCCTCCTTGATTAATTTAAAAAAGGAAAAAAACCCCACAAACCTATTTTATATATATTTTTTTTTAATATTTTTTTTTTTTTGGTTGAGGTCCTCATTCCTGTGTGCTACATAAAATCTTCCCAAACATTTCAGCGGAGTGAAGGGAGATAAAGCAAAAAGACCCGAGTTCCTTCCTTCGTAATTACCAGCAATAACCTTTCTCCTCCTCTCCCCACAAGTGCATTAGCAAGTGGATTTCGCCTTTCCCTTTCCCTTAGTCAAATGCAAAGCGATTTCGGTGGCAACCGCTGTTGATCCGTCAATAATTCTCTAGTCAGGGCAGCGAGGACTTTAAACCTTGAATTTGCATCAGACCCAAGAATAAGAGAGGGTAAAATTGGAAACAGGAGGGTCGGTTCTGCTAAAAGGATTTTGAAGCTGGGGGGGGACGGGGGGGAGCCGGATTTTTTTCGCACGCTATTAAATCCTGCTAAATGATTGAATCAGGATTGTAATAAAGTGGCCCGATTTATGGTGAGCATACCAGCAGGGTTATTAGAAAGCCGAGGAAATCCAGCGAAATAATCACTTTTACAAAGTGAGCTCTGCGGGGTGAAGGAGGGGGCAGTGCCGGAGGAGACGGGCCGGGTGCTCCGCCACTCGGGGGAAAACCGGGGACATCTCCCTCTTTGTTTTGGTTTGGTTTTCCTCTCTCTTCGTCCCCTTGGTTTTTCTGTTGTTTGGTAGTGGGAGTTTTGTGTGTTTTGTTTTCTTTTCTTTTTCTTTTTCTTTTTTTTTTCCTTGACCCTCGGTCAGATGTGACAGGATCCCGCTAGTCGAGTTTGACATCCACACACCAAAATCAGAATCCTTCTCTGGCTCTACACTACAGGCCTTGACAAGGCAATGCTCCCCACCCCGCCGAATCCAGTAGGAACCCTGCCAGCCTAAAGATCCCAGCACGGCCCTACAGCGCGGGCTGGGGAGGGTGTGCGGGGCGGGAAGAGGAGCCGATGGATGTCCCTCGAGGCCCTTTTTGTCCCCCGCAAGGCTGCCTTAAGCTGTGGGAAATGAGAACGGGAATTTGCAAGGTCATTTACATGTCTGTGCTGCGGATGTACTTCTGTTGTTGATGAACTGTAGGGTGTCCTCGGTCTGTATCTTAGGTTTATAAAAGCATACATGAGTGTAGGCGTGCACGCTGGTACACACACATACAACTGAATATACTACCAGCACACGAACTGATCGTGGTTCTAATTCAACCTGCAGCCACATGAGTAAAAAGTTAAAACTTCCCAGGGACGGGATGGGAAGAGGGAGCAAAGGTGGGAATCGGGTTCAAATGGTTGCGACCCATCCAGAAAAACATGCAAACCGCATCCTCTACTCGCACACACGCACTCCTTCATCCGCCCCACAAGAGGATGACCTAACCCCCCACGCTGATAAACACGCAGTCAGAGGGGCAGACAGACAGCACTGCGTGTGTTCTCACACGGGAGGGATGCTCTGAGATACGCGTGCGGCCACGCATGGATCCGTGGGCATCCACCCCCGCCCACCTTCCTCTCCCCAGCCTCTGTGCCACAAGGTGGTGTAGGTTATAACCTCTTCGCAACGCGGCCACGGGGGCTAGTAAGAGCACCTGTGCAGTCCCGAACTCACCTGTGGGCGATGGGGAACTCCGTGAGACCCAAGCCCCCTCCTCCCTCAGGGCCATGGGACCCGCCGCTCTTTCTGCCCTGCAAGTGGGAGATGATTTGCCCAGGGGAGCCCTCAGTCCACTGCCAGGAAGGCCAAAGGAAGCTCCTAAACCTTGCAGGGGGGAGCCGAGACTGGGTCAAACGAAGCACCGCTGTACACAGCCTCTCCTCCCAGTCGGTGAGGGAGAAAGGGCTGGCTTCTCCCGAGCTACTAGAACTACCCGACTTCTGAGCAGCTCTTGTTCTTTCCTTCTCTTGCAGTGGGATTGCCTCGCTACCAGCATCACCCCTCCCCGGTGTGTGACAGGAAGGATTTTGTCCTCAATTTTAATGGCATTTCTTCGTTTCACCCGTCTGCTAGCGGATCTTACTACCACCATCACCACCATCAAAGCGTCTGTCAAGACATCAAGCCCTGCGTGATGTGAAGGCAGGACCCCAACAGAGACACTGAGGTGGCATGGAACAGAGCCGAGGTATAGACGATCCCACGCAGATTAAATATAATGTGCACTCTGATAGAATTGCTAGTACACGAGTCACTTAGCAAAATTACTTAAGGAAGCAGTGTTTTCCGTCCCACTCCACCCCTTGAAGGACGCGTACAGTCGATAAAACACTCCAAAGCTCTTCCTAAAAGAAAAATGTCCTGTGTGACGTATTGGGTTAGGTAGGACTTCGGTGTCCTTACGCCAAGTCTGACCACCTTAATCATAAACCACCTGTCTGTGATCTAAAGAATCGATCTTTGGGAAAGGGAACAGTTCGATATATTTTTGTACCAGAAAGTGTCTTTGAATAGGAAAGATAAATCTCCCAGCACAGCACCTGCGAGGACTCCCCCTTCCACTGCGGTGTTAGTGGAAAATGTACTTATTTTTTTCTTCCTCTCTCCCGAGCCCTACCAAGGACACTTTGTATGGACTTCAGCATCGACCCATCAATATTATTAAACCAGTATTGTTTAGCCCTTTCGTGTATAGACTTTAAGAAAAGTTCCAGTTTGTTTCCAGTATTGCAGGAATACAACGTTTTGTTTTTATTTTTACAAAAGTTGTTTTCTACCACAATATTTTTTTTAATATTTTAATTAAATCTCGTGTATACTCACACACTATTGCTTTAAATGAAGAATATATTTGCACTTATGTATACTTTTTACAGTTTGACAAAATATTTTGATGTACAAATTATTATTATTTTTTTTTCCAATAAAATGTATATAAACGACTGTGCTCTGGACAGGCGTTTCTTTTCTCTTGACTCCTTCTGAGAAAACTCTTCCACCCCAGTATCCGAGATGGTTACTGCAACCCCAAAATCCTCCAGCTCCCGGAGGCGGAGAAGCGGAGAGAGCGGCTGATCGGAGGGGGCCAGTGCCGTGACCTCTGGGCTGCACCTCCCGCCCTCACCCACTTCCCACCCTGTTTTCCCCGCTGCTAGGCGGGCTTTGAAATAACCAGGGCAACGGACACAAAAGCAGCAGGGTCCAGGCTGCCTGTTTCTTCTCCCTTCGAGGGTTCCCCCAGGCCCGAAATGCCCTCCCCCCTGTTCAGGGCTGTGTCCCCGTGTCCCCGACCCGCCTGCTCACGCAGCCCTGTCGAAGACCCTCCTTGCCCCGACGGGAATTTGCCAGTTGCTGGGACAGCAGCCCCTCTGCAAGTCGGGGTTGCACCCGGGACAACACGTCACGGGGTGGGGGCGACCAGAGGGATCAGCGATAAAACCGTGACTTGATAACCGAGGGGAAGGCACCGAGAATACCCGACCAGTGAACGAGGCTGGAGGGGGGCAG
>NW_009953786.1:4370079-4371483 GCF_000747805.2 Chaetura pelagica | reverse complement strand
AGCCCGTCCCGTCCCGTCCCACTCTCCTGCAGGGAAACCCCCGTACCCCGACGCGCCCGCAAACCGGGGTAACCCCACCACACCCCCCCGGATCTCCCCGGCCCGGCATCCGAACGCCGAAAAGCGTGAGTTTCAGCAAAATGGCGCGCGTAGGTATATAAAGGCATACATATTAATATGCATGTAAAGTTATATCTGTGTAATTACATCTAGAGATAAAACTCTTCGTCTTTTAAAATACATATTTATGCTCCAACATGCCCTTTTCTTCCCCGAACTTCTCAGGGCCTGTGATAAATTATAAAGTCAGTTTCAGGGTTTGCTCCGACCACAGTGCTGTGTTTACATTCTTTCCGAGGCAAGCCTGCATGGTCGTAATTTATATCCTAAACACTTGAACGTAACTTGTTTATACAGGAATGACAGGACCTCAAAGAGAAAAAAACTGCCCTCGGCCGGCCCGTCGGGGCGCGGAGCTGCACTGCCCTCCAGCGGCACCGGCCCGGCCCGGCAGCCCCGAACCAGCCTCCCTGCCCCGCAGCTTCACCGAGTTTGGGCAGGACGCTTTGTTTGTTTGGTTTTTGTGGCTGTTGTTGGGTTTTTTCTCCTCCTTCTGATCGCCATTCCAAGCCAGGAAACGTAAGTAACGCTCCTAAGGAAGCTTAGGGGTGTGCTAAGAAAGGTTGCTAAGGTGGCTTTCAGGTTAGGGTTTCTGTCTTCTCCTGTAACGGTTTAAGGTTAATTCTCCTTTAACAGACCAAGGTCCCCTTTTCCCCGCTGAAGGTTCCCAAACAAAGGGCGTTTCAGAAGCGGTACCCTTTAGATATCAGTATGTTTCTCCGTGCTGTCAGGAGAACGAACCCAGCCTTTTTCTTCTGAATTTAAGGGTGACCAGCAGACGACAGGGAGGAAAAGAGTGGTCAGATTTTTAAGTTAATTTGATCTGATTTTGTTTTGATATTTGATTTTATTACTGTACCTTCCACCCTAGGAATTCCACTCTTGTTTAGTCTAAGGAACTGCAGTGGCTGCAGAGCCAGAGTCAAGACCAAAAGCTATGACATGGAGAGGACAAGGGTTTATGTTTTTAGCCATACAGTTAAAAATATTTGCATCTTTTTACATTTCTTAGCAGCCATCGAGCGTGCCCAAGTGCTTCATATTTTTGAAAAATAAATTATTTGTTAGAGATTCAGTATTCAGCACACTGAGCCCTTCAAGCCTGGCAATAGTGATCCAGTACTCACTTCTGAGACTCCTGGGGGCTTTCGGCATCAGGGAAAGCTGGAATGTTTGGTGTTAAAACCAGAAATCTAGACAGGTATATTTAGTCTGAGCATTATGAGAGAGACTGGGAGGACACAGGTGAATTTAAGCATGTGTTTACTAGTTACCCTGTAGGGA
>NW_009953786.1:4276858-4369849 GCF_000747805.2 Chaetura pelagica | reverse complement strand
GTAGTTATTATGATAAAATGAGCATCACTTGGTATAAAACACAGGAAGGTCTGTGTATCTGCAGCTTTCTTAGCTCTTTTCAATGACTTTTCTAGTCCATTTTCTTCCTCTTTATAATGTATCTTTTTATTCCTTGACTGTTGACATGTCTCTGACTGCTTTGTCCTCTATGTGTGGACTGCAAGGTGCCTAAGCAATACCTCTTTTTTCCTTAACAGTGCATAAATCCAAGGAGCACTCAACAACAGTCCCCACTTCTACTGAGGGTGAAAATAGGCTCATCACTGACTCCCAGCCCAGGGCTTCAGCCCGTACGGCCACTCTGCCTTTACAGATGAGCACAAAGGAGGATGAGAGCAGATAGCTTCTAGGTGCGCTTCTCATCTATCCTGATGAAGAGCTTGAGTATCCAAAAATCTGCCTGAGTTTTTTTCTCCAAGCAGATCAGTTGGTCTAATGCATTAGTAATGTGTCTCCTGCAAACTCTGCCTCGCTAATGACCTCAGAGCACCACAGCTACAAGAAAGCTGCGACTAAATTACAAATAGTTAGTCATCTAGACTGATGGTGCAGCTCACATTTGGTGAGGCACTGAGGCAAATAGGTTGAACGTAGACTAATCCAAACATTTCCATTATTAGAGCACACTAGGCAGAGTTTCCACAGGATGGGAAGAAAACACGCTGGAGCGTCTCAAACAGTTTGCGTGTGATCCACTATAATCTTATATATATATTTTCTCCATTCTCTGGTTTCATCACAGTCTTACTGCCTCAGTGGAGGGATTTTGCTTTTGAGGGTGTTTATGTTACACAGAAAAAACCACTCAACTACTCCAAAGCTGGGATCATTTGAACAATCAATTAAACATTGGCAAAATTAGCCAAAAGCAGAGATATCTTATGCGGGATGTTAAATTTCTAGCTAGTAGTTGACCAAAGCATTCTTTAAACCAGTCATTTTATTAATCCCATTAAATCTTCTTGCCCATTATTCTATTAAAACTGACATCAGATTAATATCTTACTGTGTTTTAGCTCAGCTGGCAAAGTACTTTTAGCCAACACACTATTTTCAGAGTAAAGATTTTTATTTTTTTTTGCTTGAGAACAATAAGCCTGATTTTATTGAACTAGAAAGATTTGCTCATAACATATGCATGAGGTAATATTTAAATAAACCTGTTCAATATAATGCTAAGCATGTCACTTAGGTCCTGAGAAAGCAAGGTGCTGCTTTCAATTATGATTTTAATATACCTGAGCATGTGGGTACACCCATTAAAGTCAATGGGTTTATGCAGACGTCTAGGGTTAAAAGTGCTTTGCTGAAGAAGGATGATAGGACTAGAAATAAACACCACAGGATCCTCCTATATGCTGCAGCTGAGCCCTGTATAAGAACTGGCGTAAAATATACCTGACTCATATACAGGATGAATATTAATTCAAAACATACTCCAGCTTTGAATAGAGATGTATTTTACAAAACCTGCTGGCATTAATCTGCATGAAATACTGCCTTAGCTAATAAGAACACCCGGGCTTTATTTATATATTGAGCCATTTGATAGATACAAATGAAGAAAGAGGTAAATAGAAGCCAACATATTTTTGAATAAAAGCCCAGAGGTTCTCTCAGAGTTCAATGATCTTTGTGTCTAGATTATAAAGAATTCAGAACAGCTCCGTGTGACTTGCCAACTACTGAATAGAGCTCCAAAACATCTGTAATATTAAACAACTTCAAGCCTCCTTTTAATGCTTGTTTTCATCCAACAGTGATTTATAGAAATCTATTGGCTTCTCCATTGGTCATTTCTAAAAAGAAATATGCTGGGAGGAGGAGGAGGAGTTTTTAAAAGTTGTTGGGACACCACTACCAAACTGCAGCTGGAATTAGAGGTATTTTAACAGTGGATTTAGATTTATTTAAGAGATTACAGAAAAAAGTTAACTGCATTACTTTGGTTATTTTAACCATTGCAAAAATGAATTTGCAGTGTTTTGCAAAGAACCATCGGGCTCACAGGTAATTTAGTGTTTTCAGGGTAATTCAAAGAGACAGAGCTGCTTTTGAGGAACTGATAAAGGACAGATGTCTTGGACTAGATCCCCACTGGTAACATTTTCCCTGCAGTAGAGTTGCAGCCCATTAATTCTCACTGTCCAAATATAGGTAGCATTAGTTTAAATTAGAAGTTTTATAACTGATTTAGCTGAGCTACTGAAATCCTTTATGTACACAATCTTATCTCATTTTCAGAGATCCTCTTTGGATTGGTTTATACCTGTCCTGATTAACATATAACAAACACATTTTACTTGATGAAAAATCTCTCTCTCTCTCTCTCTTTTTTTTTGGTTTTTGTTTTTTTTTGTTTTTCATCAGCTCAAACTAGCTTAAAATTACTCTCTGAGGCTGGGTCTCATGTACAGCAGTTTTCTGATATGATGAAAGGTGTGATTTAGTTCAAACTGCGTAACTGGTGTTTATGGACATTCCATCACTGTAATCCCTCGTTTATACACGTACAGCTGCAAGCTACACTAATACAACTAACTTTCAAGTGGTATCAACTCCCCAAAGCTGATTGAAACTAAACAGGGCAGTGTCCATGACTAGGCAATCCTTAAGTTAAAGGGCTGCAGCTTTTCTCTGTGGAATAGCTAGGTGTTAGAAGCCGGATTGAAAGCATGATCATACTGGAAGCTCCTGGACAATTTTACTTACGGAATCAAGGCTTTAAAATCAGGCCTTTGGACTTCTTGCATTGGCTTTTGTTTTTCATCTAGAGGCTTCCCTGCCAGAGATTTGTTGACCAATGGTGGCTTGCAGAGCATTTGCTGGTGGCATAGGGACAGCTATTTGGTTACAGGACAGTGCCTCTTATCCTTTGTGGTGGAGAGAATATGAACAGATGAGAGGGGGAAGATGCAATGAAGATTAAACTTAGCAGCATGATTCACTCTTTCAAAAAAGGAATACAATGTTTTCAACACAAAAACTGCCAGAACACAGAAATGTTTCTAGCCTTTGCCACATGTCCTTTCGCACACCGACTCTTAGTGCTGGTAAAGCTAGATGATTGCTTGGCCATTAATGAAGGGAGAGCAGAGTTGTTCGCTGGAGAGGACAAGAAGCACCATAAAAGCACTGGATGAAGTGTACTTCATCACTTAATGAAATGTACTTTCCTGGATGTGTTCAAGGCCAGGTTGGATGGGGCTTTGAGCAATCTGGCCTAGTGGAAGGTGTCCCTGCCCATGCAGGGGGTTGGAACTAGTTGATCTTTAAGATCTCTTCCAACTTATACCATTCTATGATTCTATGATTCCATACTTTGCTCCCAGATGACTTAACAGGCAAAGCAGTAATAGCAATGGTGCATATACTGGGGATCAATGTGAGTGTTATCAAGTCAGGGTAATAATTGCTTAAATAGGTGCAAGAACAACCATTACGGGAAGCTCCACTACGTAACCATAAAAGGTCCCTCAAAAACAGACATCAAGTTCTGTTCCTCACATCATACAACAAATCCTGCTTTCACACACGAGAAGTTCCCCTCACTGTTCTGCACCCCCTTTTCCATTCTGAGACAGAAGCAGAGCTGTGCTGCAATAATTCATAAATACTCCCATGCTGATTTGGGAACTGTGGCACTTGAATACATTAATATATTGGTTTAGCTTAGTGCAAGGCAGCAAGGAGAAGTGGACAGGAAAAAAGCAACAGCTTGAGATAAGCGGCCTCCAGTAAACAAATAGAGGCTTGTCCCAGGACAGCAGAGGAGCAGAGAGTAGGAGGAATCTGGCTTGACTCTCTGATGAAAATGTCCGAAGTGGCCTGAACAAGAAAAACTGGGGCCTTGAAGTCAGCCAATTTACTTAGCAGGCTCAGAGGCTCTGTCAAGAAAGCATAGGATCTGTTTAGGGAAATCTGAGACACAGGAGTGTGAAGCAGCCCAGCCTTGCCCAAGCTCCCAGCAGTAGGCAATATGGAGAGGTGTGCAGATATGGTAGTTTTTAAAGATCTCTTGTATTGTTTCTTCTAGGAAAATTGACCAACATCCTGCATTTTAGAAGACTGCTTTATCCCTGGGTACATGCAATTGCAGGCTCCCCAAAAGACTGAAAATACCCAGCCCCACAGACACACTGTGGGAAGAGCAGCTGGCATGCTGCCCGTTACTGCTGCTGCCAGCCAGTGAAATCTGATCTTCCACCCAAGAGAGGAAAGGACCACAGCTTTGTGCTTGCCTTCAGCAAGAGCAAAGTGGACAAAAGTGGAGCTCAGCTGGAACAGTGATGCCTGATGTCAGTGTGTGATGGTAACGGTGAATATTGAGGAAGGTGTTGACAGCAGCAAGAGCCTAATCTGGCCAACAGAGTGCAGAGTGGTTATTCCCTGGGCATGCTTTAGCCTTAGACCTCTGACATTTTCAACCTTCTTTTGCTGTCCTCTCTCACCTTTCCATGCCTGTTGATTACCCCACAAATTTCTCCCTCTGCCAAGTTTTCTTCCAACACCAGGACATAAGCCTTGCTCCCATACTGTTTCAAACAATGACCTTTGCTACCAAAACCACAAGGGCAAGGAATGGCCTTAAATGATTCATACATTGCTGTTTCTATTCTAATATTATAACACCAGAAATGCAGATCTCTGCAAGCCCATGACATTTCCTCTACATTTTCCCACTGATTTCCTCCTTATTGTTACAGATGAATTGCTCACACTGCAGCCCTGCTTTAGGACCAGGTTTTAAAGAAAACCCTCAGTAAAAGAAAAGATATTCACAAGCACTCCTTTCCCAAATCCAAAGAAAAGAGCTAGGATTCCTGAAACTTTTCATTTTTCTGTAAGCCACTGAGTGTCTCCTCCTAAGTTCTGACGCCCTAAAAGAAACACTAGGAACTCTCCAACTCAGTTTCTGAAAGAAGAGATCAAAACAGTAGATGGCCAGAACAGATGAATGCAAACTCAGAATAACTCAGCAGATCAGGCCCACAGGAGGCATAGGGAAGAGCAAAGGAAGGACAAACTTGCTATTTAGTCCAGAAGGGATGGCCAATTTTTTCTACCAGCCAGTGTTGTATTTAATCAGCTCCTTCTTGATTCCATTCTTCAGCCTTGGAGAGAAAAGTCATCAAAAGGCCATGTTCTCATTAAGTAGAAAAGCATCTGCAGTAAGCAGCTGATATTTGTCCATCCCAGGAGTTTCCTGTCTTCCTTTCAGACACCCCTGCCTGTCACTTGGGAGCTGGCTGCCTCCCCACTGATGGCTCTAAGAGCAGTACAGAAGGGCATAAGACATCTGAGCAGTTTCCACCTTCCCATAGTTCGTTCCGGATCTAAGCACCACCAGGGTCTGCATGCAGGAACCACAGTCCAAGGGTGAAAAACAGAAAACAGATACTCCTATGAAACAGACTATTCCATCCAGGGGCAGCTCAGGACAAATTTGTTAATCAGAGGCATGCTCCACAGCAAATCATGGATCTCCTGTGTGGAAAAGCCTTTGATGGTTGGCTACTAATAGCTAAAAGTGAGGCAAATCCATAGCCCAGACAGGCTTTTGATATGCCAAAAAGATCTGTGTGCTGGCAAACATACTATTCAGCTTGTTCATTTCCTGTATGCTGTTTGAAACAGCCAGAGCCCTTTCTCACTATTTAGTCCTTTGTATGCAGAGTAAAATAAAAACAGAAGAAGAAACATGCAGCTAAGAAAAGTCCCAAGCTCAGCACTTCAGGAGGGACTTGAGCACAGGGAATGCAGACAGAGGACCCCCCAGAGCTGGGAAAGCCCCCACTCATAGCATATGTTCTGAATAGTCTGATCTGTGAAGATAACAATAAATTCCTCTCTTGCCTGCACAGCTGTCATTCACAAGGTCAGTTCCTTCTACCAGAAGGAGGACCTGACACAGCTCTTTCACACCCTTACAGACACAAGCAACAGGCAAAAGCCTAGTAAAAACCCATCTGCCCCATAAAGTGCATGTGCTTTCAGGTTCTTTCAGGTGGACTCAAGGTCCACCCAACAAGAATGTCATTATGAAAGTGTAGCAAAGCTCCTCCTCAGTCCAGACTCAAAGCCCTTGTGATCCAGAATCCCATGTTTGGAAGAGGGACAGAAAATTTGTGGACTTAAAAAAAAAAGTGCTAAGACATCTAGCATCCTCTACTTGCTCATGGTGAAGTGTCTCTGAAGGTTGTGATATACATCCTGAATATCATTCATTCTATTAGAAAGACGAGTCATTGCACCTAATTTTGCTAGGTTGTCTATTTCCTAAGGTCCCTACTTGGCAGTCTAAGAACTGCATACCAAATTCAACATTAATTTATTTTCCAAGCCCGAAGGTGAATGCTGCACCCATTTAAGATATTCTTTCAACCTGTTCAGCCTATTTCATCAGGACCAAATTCTTCAGAAGATACAAGAAATTTTGCACCAGGCAGGTAGGAGATTACCTGCATCCTCTGAGGGTGAAGATGGCACTCAGCTTTGAGCTTAACTCTTGACCTCTCTGATGTCCTGTGCTGGGGGGTACCAGAGGCTATTTAGCTGATATTTAAGACTGGTTTCTTTCTGTCCATTTTGTCTGTTTCTTTTAACTTTAATGCCAAGACAGCAGAGCCTGATTAATCTTAACTAGGCTTTTATTAATTTTTAAGTGGTTTTACCACATCTGCTCTTGTCTCCTTCCTGAAGCATCAACTTCAGACATTCTGGTCCTTATCATCTTATTGTGACTCTTCCAATCCTCCACCTCACAAAAATTATAACCTTCCTAGGCAGTAGACTGTAGTTTTCTATAGCATACGCATCAAATCTAGTTGTCAAAACTCCTGCTGAAAAAGAAGTAAAAACAGGCATCAGAGGAAGAACAATCTGACTTCTTGGAGATGCCTGTTTTTGGAGAACATGAATCTTAACCTCGTCATACACACTTGTCTCTATTGGCTGTAAAAGAGTTCAGGTGATGGGTTCAAGTGAAGGTGACTGTTCTGTAGCTAGGTGAGATGAAAAATGCCAGGTCCTGGACAACAAGTAATAGACAAGGCTGCGCTGTTGCCTTCTGGTGTGATTCTGTATAATTCTCATTGCTCTCCATGTGCAACTCACTGCTGCACAGAGAACAAAAGTTTCTATTAAGCTGCTTTCAATATGCCCCAAGTCTTTTTCCAGAGTTAATTTCAAATGCTCTCAGTCACAAGATTAATTTACCTTCCCCTTCAGTATGTCCTGTTTTGCATGTGGCACCAATTTAGCTCTATCTGCCACCATATTGTTCCTTTGACTAAGTCCCAGTGACATGCCTGCACCACTGAAGTACCAGGCTTTGACTAACATAAATAAGTTCATCAGTATTTAGACGTTTCACTTCCTTATTCCCATTCCCCTTTCCAGGCTGCCAATATCTCTGTTAAACAGTACCAGACCTTGGCACTTCCTTGCTAGCCTTTTTTTGGGGACAAAAATTTCCCATTCATTCTTGTAGACAGCTTTTGGTTCATAGTTTCTCATAATGCAACAGCCTTATTTTCTTTAGCGAAGGCTTAACCAAGACCTTTTCAAAGGCCTTTAATCGAAGGATGGTGAATGTTGGAGTTCAGACAATTATTTCCTTTTTTATGGAAATCAGGTTGGAAATATTTAGATGTAAGTGTAAGCTTGGTGCTCAGACTGTATCCAATGCATTTCAAGCCCATGAATAAACTTCTCATCTTAGTTATACATGTGCAAACATTCAAAAGTTTTAATAGTTTTGGTTGACTAGCAGGGGAAAGTTAGCATAACTGAAAGGAAAACCTGCTATGAAAGTTTTGAGAAGTTTATAGCCTGATCAGGCACTGTATTGTAGACCTACGAGGCTGCTGTTATCAATAACAATTTTATTTATAAAATCACCTTGACCAATGCACTGGGAAGACTATATACTTAGAAATACCAGTATTTTTTTAGTAAATGCACCTGCTAATACCAAGAACTAACAGCAATTTAGATAATCCAATAAGAAGATATGAGAATTAGAAAGAAAACCAGTAAATATTAAAACCCTAAAGAAAATAATAATAATAATAAAAATATGGTATCAGATTTACCACTGTGCCCTTGCTGTTCTCTGTACAAAGTAAACCAAAAGAGGCTGGTAGGAGGAAACATGCAGGAAATGAAATAATGATGGTGGTAAGATTCCCCCAGAAACACCCAGGGAACTGGGAAGCAGGTGGTCCTCCCGGCACTGGCCTGTTTGGCGAGCGAGCTGATGTGTCACCAGCCCTATCCGGACCTGGAGCTGACAGACACTCTTGTCTAACACTGTTTCTGAAAGAAGGAGAGAGAGCTGTCTACTGCCTGTCCCAGCTCGACCATGAGGTGCCAAGTCTAGATGGAACTTGCCCAAAATTTGCAAGGGAAGAATGAAACTTAAGTCATATTCACGCGTGCAGGACTTCTTTTGTTATTTTCACCCAGTTATCAGAGCAATGTGTTCCTGTTGATTTTTTAAACCCTATTTTGTTTTGAAAAGGCCAAACTGTGTCGTTGGACATATTGTCTGGTTACAGAGCTCCCAAGAGAGTGGACTTTCAGCTGACATCCAAGTCAAACCAGTCAGGCAAAATGAATCATGGGGAGACAAGGGGATTTAAAGCCAGGGATAGAGTATGAAAGGGATGATCCTAGTCCAAAAGGATGGAGAGAGCAGAGCAGGGATGTCCATGGAGAGGCGAGATGGCAGCAGGCATACGGGCTAGGAAGGGGTCGTGCTGACACAGGCAGACAGATACAGGCTCTTCTTATAGCTCAGTGTTATGGCATGCAGATGAGACCAGCCCTATCACAGATGACCATGCTGTCACTTTTTTGTCTGTGATTCTACTGCCTGAAGACCCAAAATCACCTGGGGACCTGGAAAACATGACATCCATTTACTCCTGTAAGGTGACAGCTGGGGCATGTGTCACTGATAATGTGTCTGGAAAGCAGGGAAGCCTAGGGAGACAACTAGAGGGGAGGGTGGCTTTATGAAAAGGGAGCCTACAAAAAAAAAAGTCTTTTGATCTATAGGATGGGTAAAACACATGGGAGGTCAGGGCTGGAAACAGGTATTAATTCATCTGCATAAGAAGTAGATTTTTTTTTAAAAAAGGACAAAAGAGGGGTTGGTGGCATCACTTTCATGAGGAGAGAAGGTGGGGAATCTGAAGAAGGAAAATGTTAGGCAAAGGGCAAGATAGGACAGGGGCAAGCCAAAGAGGCTGAAAGGGCTGAATAAAAGGATGATGCTTGGAAGGCCTTTCTGAACAGAAGAGAGAAGCTAGGATGGCAAGTCCTCCCCATTTGGTACACTAGAGGAGGGGAACAGTCATCAATCCCTGAAAACTCCAACCAAACAAGGAAATATAAAAATGTGTGAAAAGGAAAGGCAGCAGGGGATGGGGAAAAAGAGAAATCTCCATGGAAGTAAAAATGATCCTTCAATTGTCATGAAAAGGTGATTTGCTATTTATAGTATTTTATTTTCCTCTCTCTAAAATATTTCTAGGCAACTAAAATTGTTGCTACGAGGATATCAGAACTTTACTGAAGTTAACATGGTTTCTTTTCACAAAGGGGACATGGGGAGCTCAATATATGACATCTCCTAGCTAAAGCATTTTTAGATATCAGATGAAAATGCATTTAGCTCATACATGGGTAACGTTTATTAATTCTTTCAAAGGTGAGCTTTACCTGTTCTAACTACCTCCGTATTCCTGTTTCCCTTATACCTGTAGTTTGTCTGAAGAGATAAAGTCAATTTTATTATTTTTTTTTGTCTTATCAGTGAAATAAGTACATCCTGTGCACAGAGACTTAAAAAAAAATACAAAAATCAAAGTTCCCTGGACTAGACTGCCAGAGTATTATAAAATGGCTTAAGTAAATAAATAACATTGCATTGTCCAAAAACTCCTTTCTTGGAAAGTTTTGTGTCCAAGCTCTTAATGCAGTGAAGGTAACACTAACATCTTCCTGGTCTTTTAAAACTACATTGCCATAACAAATGTGGGGAAAAGATACTCCAAAGTTTTTCCAAATAAGGCAAATAAGAAGCATATTTTATTACAGCCATAAATTCTCATGTAAATGTCAGCAGCCAGTAGATCCTGGACTTCAAGGATGGCAACTCTCCTAGTAGGAAAGACACAGTGTTTAGTTTGAGGCTGTAAAAATGTTCTTCTGTAGCCTTTGGATGGCCAGTACCCAGAAACTGTCATAGGAAGAGACTCAGATGTGAAAGGTTCCCCATTAGGATTTAGTGCCATGTCAATAGTCATCAACAGCAAGAGCAGCAGCATGAGCAGGGCAGCTGGAGTGGGACATTGTGTGTTGTCTCCCAAGAAGAACTCAGTTTTCACCTGGGAAACCCAACGTACCTTTGCTATGGGAATCAAGTGACACTTCCACAAGATAAGTCATCTCTCGGATCAGAAGCTTGTTGCCTAAAATAGAAGGCTGTCGGTCACCTATCACTTCCAGAGCCATTGGGATCCAGAATACCCCGAGGCACCCAGTTTGGAGAAGAGAGTTGCTTTGAACTCAACTCAGCTGCTGGGAGTGCAGATGCAAGAGAAACAGCAGGATGAAGGCAAGCGGGGTTTTGAAGCGAGAAGCCAGTTTCTGCCCTTGGGCTGACTCCTTGTGTATTTTTCATTTGGGTCAACATTTTCCATCCATGCTCCCTCCAGCCCATGGAAGCAGAGTGCTTGTGCCCAGGGCCACTTGCATGCCTTTCTCCTTAGCTCTGCTCTGCACTTACTTCAGTCTGTTCCCTGGCATGCCTTGAGCAGCCTTAACCTCTGCAGCAGGTAATTAAGATGCAAGGCAGAGGTGATATATTAAATAAAGCAACACCAAAGCTGGTCCTCAGCACCTGTACTGTGTGTAGCTGTGATACAAACTGCCAAAATGCCTGCCTTGGCTGACTCATACACACACGTCTATCAAGGAAGGCCAGGTTATTACTAGCATTAAGAGCTGCTCATGGTTTTGCTAAGGCAAGTACCTATGTATGAGTCATAGGTAGAGATGCTATTTATGTTTTAAAACAAAAATAGTTTAAATACAGGTTGACCACATGCTCAAGGTGGAAAAACAGAGCACATATTTGGTGGAAGGAGACTTGTTAAACATGGTTGGAGCAAGGAACAGGGATGCTATTCTTGTCCTCCTTTTCTCATTTATCATCTCCTTTGCTTTGGGCTTCTTCTCTTTCTCTCTCCACCACACTTTCAGCTAAATCTGAATCCCTTTCCTCATGCCGGCTCTCTGTTTGCTTTCTTGGCAGGCCCCTTATTACAGCTTCCCAGAAGTGGTGGAAAGGGGCAAACAGTGGAGCTGGCCCATGTGCTCAGCCCACAGCTCTTTCCCAGACTTGATGCTGGTGGTGGCTTTGCCACCACAGCTGGCCCAGCTCACACTTTGTGGCTAACCTCTTTTGTAAGTGAGATAGCATCTTTGCAGCGATTGAGCTGGAGATGCTTTCCAGATACTTTGCATCAGCAAGGCACAATCTCTCCAGGGCTACTCAGCATGCACTGGTGAATGCAGCCTGATCACACAGTATCATACCATTGACTTTGAAGCCAAATTCCTTGCTGATTACTCTTTTACTTTCTGAAAGCTGAATGCTTACAGGCAGTAAGTCCTTAATGCTTGGTCACTATCACAGTTCCTTTTCCATGCACTGAAAAAAACAGGGTATTTTTCAGCAGGTATCCTCTCATGTTAGTGTGTGCACAAGACCATCAGGGACAATTGGGAAGTCTGCATTTTTTTTTGGTGAAAAGATGCATGAAACTAAAGCAAAGATCCAGGGAGGGTTAGGGAGAAGAGGAGACACTGTGAAAGTAAGTAATGTAGGGAACACTCTTTGGAAGGTTGTCCTCAGGTTCAGATGCAGCTCAGATGACATTTGGTAAGCACTAAAAAAGGCTTTGTCTGAATCAGCCTATTACTCATGTCATCAGCTTGCTCATCACTTCAGCCTCAGGCCCTGATGGGCCCCCAGGGTCATAAAAGCAGAAGAGTTGTGCCTCAGTTCTTCCAATTGGAAAGTAAACGCAAAGGTTGTAGTTTTAGGGAAGAAATGGTCACTAAACTCTAGAGGAATGATCAGGTACTTACAAATGGGTCTTGCTTCTGTCTACAGGATTAGCCCTCCAATACATTTAAAAGCTTAGACATGATAACTTAGAAAAGCAAGCCTTTTTGTTTTATTGATTATTTTAATTTTTGACCATCATATTTTAAACCTAGTCTCCTCAGAAAGTGAGGGTAGCCTGACATAAGATACCTTTTTCTCCTTTCTTTTCCACTTCCTCTTTCTGTTTCTGTCTAGGGTGGCTCTGCCTGCTTCAGCCTTTCTTTTGATTTTCAAAAACACAGATGTAAGCAGATAATGAGGCCACAGGAGGAGAATCCTTCAGGATGTCTTGTTTGGTTTGGAAATATTTAAATGTCTGCTGCATTTCCTCTGAGCACAAGGCAGGAGTCTGCAAAAGTGCACTGCTCCTTCTGCTACCCACAGGACTGCTAGGGCTGGGAGGGCGTGCGTGCATGTAAGCCTATGTGTGCACGTGTGCATGGGATGGTTTCTAATCTTTTCAACATGGCTCTTTTTCCTAGGATAATGTGAAACATTTCTCTAGTTCATATATCCCTGAAGGAAAAGATTAACTCTAATAATTCAGGTGAAGTTTGTTCTTTTTAAATAGCCTGCCGATGTCATGTGATTGTGGCAAATTTGTAACTTTCTAAGTACCAATGATTTGAAGAGTGATTTCTGTGGCTTGGATAGGTTTAAACATTAGTGACCATTATGGATGATGGTTGTTTGAGCTTTTGGGATCATAGTCAAGATGAAAATTTTATTGCTGTGGCATATATAAACCAGGGAATGGCTGTTGGATGAGTAACATGGGGAAACTGAAGATCGGAGTCAATCTGCTTTACTGCAAGGGTGGTACAAAGTAGTTGCCAAAGAGACCTTGACATAAAAAGAGAAACCTTCCTCATTTCATTCCATGTAGTTGAAATTGTTTGTTGCCAACTGCTTCAGACTTTCCACTGGCAAATATTTCATGGCCTGGCTACCACAGACGGGCCTGGGTGAAGGGTGAATATTGCTCTGATTAAAGGCAAGAATCAGAAATGGACACTTCATGGCAAGCAACTGTGCACAGAAGAGCAATGGCTTATACCACAGATGAATAAATAATATCTGGGGGCTTTTTGTAAGATATGAAAAGTCAGTCACATACTAGCTGTGCTTTTCCTGGCTTAATCTAAAGAGGAGCCTGAGGTCTACAGAGAATATTAAAAATAAAGAGCTGCATACACAAATATTCAGTCAAAGCAGCAGTATTCATGCTAGAAAGACCTGTGCCATTGCGAAACATGAAAGATCATTTGTTGGCTTCACTAATCACATTTGGACCTTACAATTCAAATTCAAATATACCTACCAGTGCAAAGAGTGATACATTTAATTTGTAACAAATACCTAAGAGGAAATTACAATCTGATCCAAGAAATCTAATGAACATGAGGATACTCTAACCATGACAAATGATTGTGAAATTTTGAAGTGATCTGTTTGGATTTGCAGAAAGATGATTGTTTTGAAGAAGCAAATACTATTGTACACTGGCATTGCTCTACATACAGTATCTTAAATATGATTTTCTCATGTGCACTTGAAAATAACGATCTTTTATTGCCTACACCCTGTATGTCATTTTAAACATTGCATACTGACTTATCAATATTCTTTGTCCCCACCATAAAAAATTCTCAGCTTCCTTTTTTAGCTCACATAACAACAAGCTTTTCAAAACATACCAGCGGAAGGATGAAAACTTTTCAAATGTTTTAATTTAATTTCCAAGGAGGCAATAAATGTGAGGAAATGTTTTTTAATGTAACTTTTTTTATCAGTGGAGACAGTAGTGTAAAGAGCATTTTTTTTCTATTTCAGTTCCTTGTGCCAAAAGTTGACTGGTGCAGCTACCCTGCTGTTAAAAATAGTAGTACTAATACAAGTTTAAAGCAGAATACCATGAAATCCACTCTACAACCACAAATGCATTCCAGACTATTGTTTCTAGTAAATATGTGTCCTGGGCTTGTCTTGTGGGCAAGACAAAGAGTGGAATAAATCCATCTACTAGAGATGGACATTAGATGTGAACACAGATACACATATGTAAGCATACAAACATGCACACACACACAAACACACGTATAAAAGTAAATATTTATTAAATGGATGTCTCAGTGTTAGCCCTGCTCTGTATGTTGACATGATCCAAGTCTGGAAGCCACAGCTAGAAACAAAACAACCTATGAATACTTGACCTGGAAACAGCAAGAAATTCTTCTGCAGTTCACTGATCTTCTAACATTTAACCCTTACCAGTTCTACTTCTGGCTTCTGCATGAATGTCTGAGTGAGAGCTTGAGTGGCAGAAAGGAAGGTATGATACAGTTATGTATCTCCAATAGATGAACTACCTTAGAGGAGCAGGACCAGATGAAGTAGGATGTGTTCTGAACCAGTTGAGGAAAACACTTACACTATACATGCTGTTCCCAGAAGGCAAAAAAAAAACAACAGAAAGAAAACCTCTGAAACAGCAAAGATTCTTACATTCAAATTACTCCTTTCCAAGTCTGTAATTTCTCAGCTAGGTCAAAACAGAAAATGAGTGATTACTGTTACAACTGGCATACACTCTGCACTTTGGCTGCATTTAAGATACACAACATTTTCCAGAGAATCATGTAGGATAATTTGTCTTGTGTATTTTAAGCCTTTTTCACATGTCCTGAAAGACATAAGCAATAAAATACCTTAAGGAGTGCAGTGGCTGAAGAGGGGAGGCAGCGTGGGCCCAGTGTCAGGGCACCTGGGTGCTTTTCCTGGCTGTGCTGCCCATCTATCATACAACTCCAGATAGGTTGCTTACACCAGTACTCCCCAACTTGGCTGCCTAAAGTTCAAAATCTCTTTGGCAAGAGTAATTTCCAATGTCATTAGTACTGTTTATGTTCACATAGAAAAAAAAAAAAAAAAAAAAAAAAAAAAAAAAAAAAAAAAAAAAAAAAAAAAAGAAGAAAAATGTATCTCCAGCTAGACACCTAAGTCCAGATTGACAGGTAGAAATAAGCAATGTGATTTGCAGAACTAAGCTCCCACAGGGTCAATGGCATATTTGTGATGCCTAACTTGCATGTTTTCAGAGGGTCAGGGTAAGGAGAGAGGGTCCTTGAAGGAGTTTCACAGCAGGACACACACTTAGGTTCTTAGAGGATCCCATGTTCCCAATGCCCCACATGTCATCTGCTGTAGGGGCTCTCACTTCTCCTTGCCCAGGCTGCTCTCTTTCAGAGCACAGATCATGAGAAGGAAATACTGAGGTTTAAGGGGCTCTCTCACCTTGTGCTGTATCTGGGTGATCACATATACATAAAGGAAATTGGATGGCAATACTGAGTTCTCCAGAGCAGATGCAAACTTGGCTACTTCAAGGAGCATCCTGTCTTTCTCCATTGCCTCCATACACAATCTAGGGATATTGGATTTCCATCTTTGACACTTAACTAAACTAGGCAATGCAAATATTTATCGACCGTCTGTACCTTACCTACATTCTAAAGGGCATACCAAATAGATCAATATTTTCCTTACATCAAAGTACATGGCATATTCTACAAGTTTCTTTGAACTGCATGCCCCTTAACTTGTTCAGTTATGTCAAAAAACCCACAAAACTCTTTTAGATAATTCTTAATTTAATTTGTGTGATTACACTTCTAGAAGCAACCATGTACAAATATTACACTATTTGGCCTTCTTATAAGAGCATTTTAATGCACTTGTAAATGTCAAACACATACTCTAGTCTTATTGAATTCAACATCCTCCCACTCTGTCATAAATCAATTTCTTTTCTCAAGAGAATTTCTCTTTAAATTCAAGGTCACAGGTGCTTAGTTCCTTGGCTCAAAGTTAATTACTGCTATAAACACAGAAGAAGGAAGAAAATTTTAATTCTGCTTTGAGGAACAGAATTGCTTCTTCTAGCCAGAGGTATGAATGCAAAAGTAAATTTCTGGGTTTTACTGTTGTTCTCCCCCTGACCTCTGATCCCCTTACCAGTAGACATCTTTTACCTATTACTGATATGTCAAATTTAGACCAGCTCTGAAAATCAGTTTCCCTGGTCAAGGAGTCATGAATCTTTACAGTCAGAAGGGACCTCCTGACAGAGGTAGTTGAGGGGCCAATGAGGGGAGATGCTCTGTTAGACTTGTTACTTAGGAAAAGGAAAAATGGGTCATGAATGTGAAAGCTGAGGACAGCATTGGCGGCAGCTACCATGAGATGATGGAGTTCAGCATCCTGAAAGAAGGGAACAAGGCAAAAACCAGCATCAAAGCCTTGAAATTCAGGAGAGCAGATTTTTGTATATTTAGGGATCTGTTTGGAAGAAGCCCACAGGAGGTGGTCCTGGGGAGAGGAGACCAGAAAAGCTGTTTGATTTTCAAGGATCACCTCGTCCAAACTCAAGAATGGTCCATCCCAACAAGTCAGGAATCAAGCAAAGGCAGCAGAAGGCATGCATGGATGAACAAGGAACTCCTGGCACACTTGATAATCCTTGAAAGGTCAGGGTAACTGGGAGAAGTTCCTCAGGACTGGAAAAAGTGAGTGTCATTGCTAGCTTCAAGAGGAGCAATAAGGTTGATTAGGGGAATTAACTGCCAGTCAGCCTCACTGCAATCCCTGAACATAGTGAAGCAAATTAGCCTGAAAATGATGTCCAAGCACATTAAAGACAAGAAGGTAACTGAGAGTATTTAGTGTGGATTTATGAGGGGAAAATCACGCCTGACTGACCTGGTGGTCTTCTACAGCAAAATGACTAGCTCAGTGGATGAGGGGAGAACAGTGGGTTTTGTTTATCTTGACTAAAACAGAACTTTTGGCACTGTCTCCTGTAACATCCTCATTGACAAACTGATGAAGTATAAGCAAGATAAGTAGACAGTGAGGTGGAGTGAAAAGTTGCTGAATTGCCAGGCTCAAAAGGTTGTAATCAGCAGCACAAGGTCCATCTGGAGTCCAGTGTCTAGTGGTGTCTCCCAGAGGTAAATACAGAGTCCAATATTGTTAAACATCTTCATTAATAACCTTGATAATGGAAAACAGAATGCACCTTCAGCAAGCCTGCAGGTGATCTAAAGCCAATACAACCAGGTGGGTGTGGTGCTACTCAGAGGGACCTCAGTAGGCCCAATAATTGGGCCAACAGGACCCCCATGAAGTTCCATAAAGGGAAGTGCAAAGTCCTACATGTGGAGAGGAATAAACCTATCCACCAGTAGAGGCTAGCGGCCAGCCAACTGGAAATCAGCTTTGCAGAAAAGGATCCAGGAAGTCCTGGTGGACCCCTAGTTGCTCATGACCCACCAGTGAACCCCTACAAAGAAGTTCAACGGCATCCTGGGTTGCACCAGGAAGAGCATTACTGGCAGGTCAAGGTATACTATCTTTCCCCTCTATTCATCACTGGTGAGATGCACAGAGAGTGCTGGGTCCAGATTTGGGCTCCCCAGTGCCAGAGACACATGGAACAGGTTCATCGGGAGACCACAAAGATTGTGAAGGCATTGGAGTATGTCTTATATAAGGAGAAGTTGAGAGAGCTGGGATAGTGCATGCTAGAGCAAAGAAGGCTCTGTGGAATCTCATCAATCAATACAAATACCTGAAGTCAGCAAGTATGAAAGATGAAGCCAGGCCCTTCTCTGTGGCACCCAGTGACAGGGCAAGAAGAAATGGGCACAAACTGAAATACAGGAAATTCCATTTAAACATAAGAAAACACTGGGTTTTCTTACAATGAGAGTGGTCAGACACTGGCACAGGTTGACCAGAGAGACAGTGGAGTCTCCACCCTCAGAGGTACTCAAAACCCAACAGTATGCGGCTCTAAGAAATTTGTTGTGGCTGACTCTGCTTTGAACACAGAGGAC
The DNA here is from genome assembly GCF_000747805.2 of Chaetura pelagica. NCBI lineage: Eukaryota > Metazoa > Chordata > Aves > Apodiformes > Apodidae > Chaetura > Chaetura pelagica. Next base: position 4,351,747 of record NW_009953786.1, on the reverse strand, counting down.
TGGACTAGACAGTCTCCAGAGCTGCCTTTCAACTTCAGTTCTTCATGATCCTGTGACCCCTGTGACCATTTTTCTAATCTCTTGCATTATACAAGCCACAAAATTTCATTCACAGCTCCCACACACACAAGTCAGCAATGTTATCTGAACAAAGCATCATTTCCAGACAAGTGCCTGGGCTGGGGTGTTAAGACTTCAGCTCATGGTAAGTAAGCCTGCTATGAATTTATCTCTCCAGTAATTACCTTTGTCATTAAGAAAGCACCCTTCCCCTTATCTAATCATCATCTTCCACCATTAATAATTAACAGCTAATAATTGAAAATTTCCATTAACCAAATTAAGTCTTTATTTCTACTTGTGCAAAAATACTACGCTCACTATGTTCAGAGCAAGTACAACTGAATTAAACTTTCCAGACATTTCTGAGGGGCACTCATAACCAAGACTTAGAGCTATCTTGCTCTTCTAGCCTGTGGCAAGTTAAGAATGTAACAACTACAGAGAGAAGTAGAAGAGCTGAGTACAAAGGCACTATTTTGAAGACACTTTTCAAAGTAAAATTATCCTCTCACTAATCAAATTACTACTTAAAGGTTGGGAAAGGTTGCTTGTTTGAGATGCACCCCAAGCGTGGCTGGCTGAAACTCTTCCTTACCTGTTTTCCTTGCAAACATTTCCTCCCTTTCCTTTAATTCCACCAAAAAAAATTTCCCTTACTCAGTTATTGCAGACTTGGAGCATCTTGCAGAGAGTGAAATGCCAGCTAGACACTTTGCTCTGATTATGTACTTAAAGTTAGAAAACAGCTGCATAGATTGAGTAATCCACAAGCCACTTCACCTACCTTGAGATTTATATATAGTTTCCCAGTCATCAGAAAGGAGGGTGCCTCTACTATTTGGAAGCATGATGTTTCAACATATTTTTGTGACACAAAGGCATACCTTAGTCCTCTGCTGAAATCATTACAATAGCAGCTCACATCTTCACTTTTTATAGCGCAGTTTAAAACCAAGACTTCATATTTCTAGCACTCTGCTATCCTAGTTTGGCTGGTCTCTAATCCCTACCACGATACTAAGTTTAGCTAATCTTCATCCTCATCATTTTTCTTTAAATAAGCCCACACTAACCAAAGTGGTCAGGGAATGAAGTACATTATTTCTTTTGTAGCCCAATATCTCCATCTTATGGTCGTAGCATGTATAAATGCTAAGCTTTTCAGTATTCATTTTAGCATGACTTTTCATAGAGACTCGTGTGTGGCAGGTAAAACACAGCTTATGATTTTATCTGAAACGAGTAAGATGCTTTTTTCAAAACTTTTAGGATTTTGGACAGGATGATGCTGCTGATCTTCTGAGAGGAGGGGTGGTATAAATTAGTGGTGACAGACACAATCCCAGTTTATGCTCTTTAACACCTGTGCTGCACCTCATAAGAAAACAGAAGTTATATACAGACAACAGCTATTTGTGTGCTAGGAAACCATGGATTTTCATCACTATGATTTTTCTTTTTTTTTCCCACTGAATTCTTGAAGGGAAATTAAGTAATGGAATACTAAGTGTGTATTTTCATTAATGCTTGGAATTAAGATCATAGGTGACCAGGCAAAGTCAGAACCAGACACATTGTTAATTTTGCACAGCGAACAGTCTGTATGCAGCCTGAGGTTGGCTGCTCAGGATCTGCATGCCCTGGAAAGACCCAGCTGAGCAGACAACAACAGAGACTTGGAAACAACAAGCTTGGCAGGAAACAGCTGCTGGTAGAGAGATGTGATAGACAACAGCACTGATTGCTCTCCCAGAAATGCACTCCAGATGGTGGTACGGCATGCTGTGGTTTGCTGAGAGCAACTTTGTTTGTGTGGGGCTGGGATATCATCTTCTGCATCCACTGAAAAAGAGCGTGAATATGCTCAAGATCAGATGGGAGTAATGAAATCAGACCAGCATACTGGCCAAATTCTGTTCTGAGGGATACCCACTACACATCAAGGATACCTCTATTAGTGATGCAATTGGCAGTGCACCTCTTCTGTCACACGATAGCCCTGTTCTGGCACAGAATGGCAGTGCCGTTTGATTTCCAACAGAGGAAAAAAAAAAACCAACCCTGCAATGCTATTGAGCCTAGCTAGCCTCAAAACACAAGCTGGTTTGTGTACCCATCTATGCTAGTCTTGGCACAGAGTGAGTCAGAGAATGTGCAGCTAAATTACTGTTTGAGGAATGGCAAAGAAAACTGATTCCTGCCTCAAAGGTTTCCTCTAAACAGAGGAGCAGCAAACTCTCCTTTCCTTACATTGTCCCCTTTGGACTGCTCCCTCTTCACATAATTCTGAAGAGCAAAACCTGCTAAACACAGCATCATTTCCCAAGATCAAACATTTCCTCACACACTAGAGAAATTAACTCAAAAGTCTTTATTTATCAATACCACCTGGCAAAATCTGCAATAATAGTACATTTTGGTGTGAGAAAACTAATAATTTTGACAGATATGTTAAGCATCTTTTTCAGTCTAATGATAATGGCAAATAAAGAGTCTGTCACCAAGTATATCATCAATAATTTAGGATGGATGTTATGCTCCCATAATACTGAGTAGGTGTGTTTTGAAAGGTGGTTAATTTTTTTTCCAGGGTGCTCTGGCTAAGTTTAATGCAAGCTGCAAAAGAAGCACTGAGGGAAATTGCATCATAAGGAAGCACATGGATTTCTGCTCTCATTCAATGAATGCATGGGTCAAGAATAAGAAAGGCTCTGTAAGTGGGATGTAAGACATATGCTTGTTTATTTAGAATAACACCCAAGTATTGAAAATCTACGCAGCATAGATCATATTCAATTGAAACCTGCTCAATCCCACGTAAGCAGGAAAACCTCCAGAATGATAGGGTCCCATGAGCATACCACGGGCTGAGGCTGCAAGCCAGAAGTTGCAAATGGAGTATACCTGCTATCAGCAATGAAATCTCTCCTTGGAAATGAGACATCACTACCCAGGCTATATGAACAGTGTGATGGCAATGTGAAGGAACGGGAAGCTGTTACTTTGTACTTGTCTTTGTCCTGTATTTTCCAAGTAAAATTGAATTACAGTAGTTCTTATTTAGTCCAATGCTTATCAAGAAACCCACTTTGGATTAGTCAGCTACAGCAAAGTCAGAGCGGGTGCCAGAATTTGCTGCTTTCCCAGATCTCTGCTTCTGTGAATACTGGTGTGGGGCCATGCAGCCAGAGCAGCATGGCAGGCCTGATGGGACCTCTTCACTCAAATCCCTCTTCATCATGTACCTGTGACTGACAAATAATTTAAACACTCAATGAGTTATTTCTGGTCATGACATCTGGAGCACGTCACACTGTTTCTAAAACTGCATGTCACAACAGTCAAAAGTAGACAGAACCACTGCAAGACTTCTTAAAGGAAAACAGAACAAGAGACTCAAATAACATCAAGTGGAATAGATATAAAGAAAACTGGGTCTAAAAAAACCCTACAAGAGTAATGAAAGACAGTTTCCTTTACTGATGTTCCTCAGTTGTAACACTGGTAAGTCATAACATGGTGCTAAGTTTCAAAATCAGCTCACCTCCTTGGATAATTCACACAATCATCACAATCACAAAATAGATCAGAGCTTCTTCACCAATACAATTAAGCAAATTGCTTCTGCTTATTTTCAAGTATATCAGATACTGAAAGTAGGCAGGGCCCATTTACTTCTACAAGGAAAGCTGAAGCATTAACTCTCTTTTGCCAAGGTACATGCTTTGAAGCAAGACAATAAACACCTTTCTTCGATTGCATCAGTAAAAACAGGTAGCTGAACTTCCTAATAGAAGGTATCATTATCCCTTTCCCAAATAAAATCTAATTTTCTTAATTCACTATCCAGATGTCTCGTCTGGATCCCATAACACGCAGTCCTGCAGGACTTTCCTGGTCAGGAAAGATGTTACAGAGTTTGTAAATGATGGATCACATCAGCATACTGCACTACAAGAGAAAGCCCAGCTTTAAGTTTTAGGCTTACAGCAGGATAATGCCTGCATTTAATAACTACACTTTTCCTTCAGCGCTCAGAAAAGTTGTTCATAGAGTTTCCAATTTGAATTGAAGGGTCCTTAAATAAAAGTCTCTTCCAGTTTCTTGTGGTTCTTTATTCTTGGTCTGTCTGTGGCATCCCCACAGAAACACTCATGAGTGCTACTTTCACAAGGTGGATTAAGAAAGCTGTTTCCTAGGAACAATGGACGATAAAATATCCCTGTGGAGATAACAGAACTGTGGAACTGCTGTATCTACTGGTACTTGTGGTGTCATAGTTAAGCCCTTTCCCAGCTCATTGACAGATAAAGTAGCAGTCTATGAGCCTTTAATACACTCCGCGAATCTGTTCACACACCTGGAATGATACTATCATTGCAGATATTTCCTCCACAGTAAAACTGGGGGAGGGTGATCAACTATTTATCCATAGGATATAAATAAAGTTTTATCAGGAACCAAACAAATAAAAATAAAAATTAAAAAAAATAATCACTGTTTTCATATAGAATAAACATCCCTGCACCTGCTCTGGCATCAGTGGCTGCAGGACTCTGACAGATGCTGCTTTGCTCAGAAGAGTCAAAATGTGTTTCAGTGCCACTTGTGATTCCAAGGACTTTTAACCTCACATAACATTGAACTTTCTGGGCATTTTACTTGTGATACCATATTTTGTCTTGCAATGATAAAAAAAGTAAATAAATAATATAGAAAATGTCTTTTTTAAAGTAGGTGTGTAACAAGATTCCAAACACTTCGCAAACTCTCGCTGTGGTAGAGAAGACAAAACTTCTGCTCTACTGAATATTTAAATGATCAAGGAAAAGTGATGGAGAATTGTTGAGGCAACTTTCTTCAGAGAGGTCTTACAAACAAACATATGCATGGAATGAAAATAAAACTTCTCCAGTTCACAGCACATTTTAGAGAATACTATGTCTGTGTCATACTTAAAGAAAACACAAAGGATGCAAAACACAAGTAAATCCAAGAAGCAACCTCCATCATACTTGTGAATGAGAAAAGGCATTGCTGTAACAACTCCTAGAGCAGCATTTATATAAAAGCCTTTCCCCAGGGAAAAGCAGCATCACCAGGTAACTCTGAAGGGTGGGGGCCATGGTCAAACACTGAATCACTGAATGAAGTCCAGTGTCCAGAGTTTTCTCAGCACCTTTGTTAGCAGTAATGAGCATGAAGGGGGACTTATCTTGCAAAGGGAAGATTTTGCTGGGCACTGGTCTGTACCTAGGGCTAATCTGCTCAGCTTTTCACATGATGATTGCTTCTGAAGTCTCAGCATTGCACTAGTCCCAGGGCAGAGGGGACCTGCTTCTCACTCCTAGCATTGCCAAGACCAGCCTCCCAGCAGCATCACCAGGCTACCCATGTCATTGCAGCTCTTACACAAGCCACAAGGTACTGAATCCAGTGAGGATCTGCCTTTCTGAAGGGGTCTGGGGAGCAGCAGAAAGAAGACCCTGAAGAACTGGTACCCGTAAATCATTGTCTTGCCTTTGCCTGCTGCAAGGAAATGGGATGCTTTGTCCTGCCAGTTGTGTAAATCCCCTTGGGTATGGGTGAGCAAGGCAGCCTGAGCAAGGCACAGGCTCTTCTCTTTGCTTCTGTGTCTCCACTCTCACTTTCACTTTCCAAGGGCTAACTGACTTGAAAGCTGGAGAGTGGGCAGAAAGGCAGAGTGGCTAATGTTTTAGAGACTTAAAGCAAGCAAGCAGTAAAGAAACACAAATAGTTCAGGAGGTATACAAAGCATTTTTCAGGAATATCGTTAAATGTAGATATTGAGGTTCTTCAATGGGACCCAAAGCAATTGGCATTCCATTTCCTCACGTGTGTTTTGCATTAAGCATTAATCATGATCCTCGAATATTTAAGTACAAAGAATTCATGTGTTTTCTGACACACATGTTGATGTTGGATTTATAGTTAAGATATTCTAAAGATTAAGTGCTCCCCTTAGTGTTAGCAATTTAGAAGGTGCGTAACTATTTCCTCTCGTCTAAATACGTGATGATGCAACAGCCAAAATAAATACCCCTAAACACAGTCATGTTCAAGTGTCCATAATATCAATGAGACACAGCTCTAGTATAAGTAAAATACTGCTTACAAGAGTTTGGCTGGATTAGAGAGAAAAAAAAAAATGTAAGAGTAGATCCAATACACACTCATAATCCATCGCATAGGAAAAGGGATAATTTCCACTTAATTTGAGGAGTTCTGCAAAGAAATGTCTTTAAATCAGAATTATTAAATGCAAACAGCATAATTACACTCATAAAACCAAAGTAATTCAAAGAAGCATTCTTATTACTGAGTTATTAGATATAATAATATTTATAAAGCACTGAAACTTCATCCGCTTCTCTTATAGAAAAACAATACTAAGCAAAAAACAAAAGCCATGCTTTGGCCCAAAGAGCCACTCCCTAGATTGGGCCATACAGGTCTTCCCCCATGTGAGGGAAAAGCCGGCCTGGTGCTGGGCCTTTGTGGTGGGAAGAATTCACATCCTTTAACCTTTTCTGCCATGGGGGGCGACTAGCATGTCTGGAAGAGAAGTAAGGAGGATTGGAAGAGATCGTGGCATCTGGGGTGATGGCCCATGTGGTGCAAAACCTCAGTGACCCAACTGCAGTCATGCTTCCCCAGGCAAGTCCAAGAAATTAGGGAAGCGCAGAAGCTATCAAGCCATTTTTTGTATCTTGCTTCTTGTTGTCTTAAGGGATGTTGATGACACAGGTGAAAAATCAGCACCACAGAGCTTGGTATTGCAGCAAAAGACGTAACAGTGGCTATACCAAGTGTGAAAGCCATGGTTGTACTGGTTTTGTACTGGCTTCACACCATTAAACAAGGTGGAATTGCTCCTCACCAGCCCAAAAGATCAACTTGGAAATGGCTGCATTTTATAGAATAGGTGGGCTTTCAAGAAGTGATTTGGAGAAGGAAATGGAGGGCACTGACACACATTAATCAGAAAGCAGCATGGAAAGGGGCCCTGAGGCAAGAGTGGGGAAAGCAGACAAAAGGAGCAGTCACAGCAGATTGCCAAGGGCAGGAAAGAATGCAGCACAAAGAAAAGCACTATATTAGGCAAGGTCTGAAATGTGAAGGGCTTAAGGAGTTCAGACACCTCTGGAGGGGAAAGAAGAGATGAAGACAGAGCAGAGACACAGAGTCAAGGAATGAACGGTACAAGGTGGTGAGCTTGCCGCAGGGATTTGGAACAGACTGAGGGACTGGGGGCAAAATACGCTGAGCCCAGAGACTAGAATGTGATAACTGGAGCAAGAAATGACCAGAGAAGCACTTCAGGTGTTGGCAGAGGGGACAGTAGGAGACTATTCCTTTTGGAGCGCTAGGGAGGAAAGAAAATACAATTTACAGCAGTTCAGGAGGAAGGGGAAGGAGAAAGGTCCCACTGAATAATGTCACTTAGCCATTTAGGAATGCTCCTACTCCATTTAATGGGAAGGAAAAGTAAGGAAGTAGGAATATCAGGGTGAAAAGAGAGTCAAGGAAATAATTCAAAATTAGAAGAAATCAAATCAAGTACAGAAAGGGGCTAAGAGAAGAAAAAATGCACATACACGAGATAAAATACTTAGAAAAGAGAAAGACCTTTTGAATGGCAGGAATGGAGTTACTGGAGAAGGTCTGTGGGACATGTAAGAGTCTTGCCTCCTCTCTGCCACTAGATGCAGCCCATGCTCTTGGCTGCACTGGCATGGTGTAGTTGAATGGTTGCAGACACATGTGCATCCCCTTCCCACTCATGTTTCTGTACATGGTGGCTGAGCTCTCCTCCACTTAGGAGCTGAGCTGTGGCAGAGCCTGTGTGTCCTAAATGCTCACCAAGATTTACCCAAGCATGCTGCTAAGCACTAGAAGAACAGAAAACAACAAAAAGAGCAAACCAAAATGAATTTCAGCACAGTCAGTCAGTTGGCTGAGAATGCTAGGCCAGATCTTCAGCTCATAGAAGCTGGTGTAACTCCACAGACATCATTGGAGATGCTTTCACTTAATAGCAGTGCTGAGGAGCTGCCCCTGTGTCCCCAACATTCACAGGAAAGAGAGTGTGCAATTCTTTCCTGTGAACAGACCGAGCCCAGACACACACAAAGAAGCAAACCAAGCACTGTGTTAACAAAAGGGACCTCCCATCAGCAGTTCAGTAACATAAAATTTAATATGCTTTACTTTTAATTCTTTAAAATAACTGGTGGATACAAGACTCTTCAAATCACAGAATCATAGAATTGTTTGGGTTGGAAAGGATCTAAAAAATCATCAGTTCCAATCCTCCTTCCATGGGCAGGGACACCTCCCACTAGATCAGTTTGCTCAAAGGCCTTGAACACTTTCAGGGATGGGGCATCCACAGCTTCCCTGGGCAACCTGTGCCAGTGTCTCACCACCCTCACAGTAAAGAATTGATTCCTAATATCTCATCTAAATCCACCTTCAATCTATCAGTACATGCCCTTGTAAAAAGTCCCTCCCCAGCTTTACTGTAGCCTCTTCAGATACTGGAAGGCCACTATAAGGTCTTCCTGGTGCCTTCTCCAGGATGAACAACCCCTACTGTCTCAGCCTGTATTCACAGCAGAGGTGCTCCAGCCCTCTCATCATCTTCATGGCCCTCCTCTGGACTTGCTCCAAGAGCTCCATGTCCTTCCTATGTTGGGGCCTCCAGAGCTGGACACAGTACCCCAGGTGGGGTCTCATGAGAGTGGAGTAGAGGAGGAGAATCACCTCCCTTGACCTGCTGGCCAGGCTCCTTTTGACGCGGTTGGCTTTCTGGGCTGCAAGCGCACATTGCCAGCTCATGTTCAGCTTCTCATCAACCCACACCCACATTCTTCTGTATTTTCCTCCATCCCCACTTTGTATTTTACCTCCTGATGAGGAATGAGGTCTTAACAGTCACAGTGCTTCCTTTTTTATTTTCTGTTTTCTGCTTTCAAGCATATGATTTTAGAAGTAACCTTTTTGGCATCCTCCTGTAGTCAGTTTTAACGGCCTGCTCACATTTTCATTTAAATCATTTTTCTGTTTTAAATCAGCAAGACAAATAGCTCCATTGTACAAGGGCTTTCATTTTGTAGTTGTATGTCACTTTGTATCAGTGGAAATGCAGACATGCTCTTTCTTCATGCGTTTGAAAGTAAATAGCTGGTGCACATCTGTTTAAATGTAATTTGAACATGTAGGTTCCAAACCAAAGACAAAATGGAAAAAAATAAACAATGTTTTCTTTTTTAAAGCAAATAGAAGAGCAAATTCTCTTCTATTTCTTATTCTCTGGTGTAACTATCAGTTCCTCCACACTTTCATGAAAGTCTTTCTGAAATCAATAATTTCCTTTTCAGTATTTCAGTTTACCTCTGTGGCTCCTCAGAGCTCTGTTATGCCATATGTTCCTCTCCTCGTCTGTGTTACATTAAACCCCCTGTCCAGTAGACACCTGTAAAATGTAACCCCCCATTCCTCAAAATAAAAAAATTTTTAAAAAAATTTTGAATTTTGAAAGTCAAAATCCAGCCCAGCAAACAGCACAATTCCTTTTCCAAGCTGGTGACTTAGAAGCATCCCAGTAATGTTACAGGTAGTTTCTGCAGCCCTAGCTACAACTGCGAGGTCCAATGGGTTTTGGAGCAATGGGAAGAAAAGACACCCTCCCAAGCCCTTGCAAAAGACACCTACGTGACCAGAAGCAGCAGAGCCATGGATAAAGGCTCTGGGGAGCCTCAGGAAAGCAGAAAGAAGAGGTATGTAGGTGAAGCCTCAATTTCTGTTACACAGCAAGGTATTTTCTTCCCTTGGAGCAGTAGTGGGTCAAAAGCCTAACTGCTGTTTCCTCCTGCTCCTTCTCCCTCGCTCAATCAGGATAAATGAGCAACCTGAAATGTGATTAGGAATACTAATCACCAACAAAAAGCACCCCTTGATTTATCAGTCAGCTTGGGATCTGAAGCAACCCCAGGCTTTTTCTAGCATGGCACCTTCCAGCTGAGTTTTGGAGACATTGGTTTTCCAGGTTGAGGCTGTTTAGCTTTGTGTGAATAAGAACAACCAAGTCTCAGACAGCCTAAATATCCTCCTAAAGAAATGAACACCCTACAGGGACAGGCTGAACAAAAGCTTTCATGACCCCTTTCTAACAAAACCAGCCTCTGACTCAGATTTTTGGCAGGAGAGGGAGAAAGGAGGGATCCTTCTGAGACATGCTCAGTGGGAGGGCTTCAGTGAGGGAACATCAGAAGGACCCACCAGATGGACACTTGGACTACATCTAAAGGAATGGCAGTGCCGTTTGATTTCCAACAGAGGAAAAAAAAAAACCAACCCTGCAATGCTATTGAGCCTAGCTAGCCTCAAAACACAAGCTGGTTTGTGTACCCATCTATGCTAGTCTTGGCACAGAGTGAGTCAGAGAATGTGCAGCTAAATTACTGTTTGAGGAATGGCAAAGAAAACTGATTCCTGCCTCAAAGGTTTCCTCTAAACAGAGGAGCAGCAAACTCTCCTTTCCTTACACTGTCCCCTTTGGACTGCTCCCTCTTCACATAATTCTGAAGAGCAAAACCTGCTAAACACAGCATCATTTCCCAAGATCAAACATTTCCTCACACACTAGAGAAATTAACTCAAAAGTCTTTATTTATCAATACCACCTGGCAAAATCTGCAATAATAGTACATTTTGGTGTGAGAAAACTAATAATTTTGACAGATATGTTAAGCATCTTTTTCAGTCTAATGATAATGGCAAATAAAGAGTCTGTCACCAAGTATATCATCAATAATTTAGGATGGATGTTATGCTCCCATAATACTGAGTAGGTGTGTTTTGAAAGGTGGTTAATTTTTTTTCCAGGGTGCTCTGGCTAAGTTTAATGCAAGCTGCAAAAGAAGCACTGAGGGAAATTGCATCATAAGGAAGCACATGGATTTCTGCTCTCATTCAATGAATGCATGGGTCAAGAATAAGAAAGGCTCTGTAAGTGGGATGTAAGACATATGCTTGTTTATTTAGAATAACACCCAAGTATTGAAAATCTACGCAGCATAGATCATATTCAATTGAAACCTGCTCAATCCCACGTAAGCAGGAAAACCTCCAGAATGATAGGGTCCCATGAGCATACCACGGGCTGAGGCTGCAAGCCAGAAGTTGCAAATGGAGTATACCTGCTATCAGCAATGAAATCTCTCCTTGGAAATGAGACATCACTACCCAGGCTATATGAACAGTGTGATGGCAATGTGAAGGAACGGGAAGCTGTTACTTTGTACTTGTCTTTGTCCTGTATTTTCCAAGTAAAATTGAATTACAGTAGTTCTTATTTAGTCCAATGCTTATCAAGAAACCCACTTTGGATTAGTCAGCTACAGCAAAGTCAGAGCGGGTGCCAGAATTTGCTGCTTTCCCAGATCTCTGCTTCTGTGAATACTGGTGTGGGGCCATGCAGCCAGAGCAGCATGGCAGGCCTGATGGGACCTCTTCACTCAAATCCCTCTTCATCATGTACCTGTGACTGACAAATAATTTAAACACTCAATGAGTTATTTCTGGTCATGACATCTGGAGCACGTCACACTGTTTCTAAAACTGCATGTCACAACAGTCAAAAGTAGACAGAACCACTGCAAGACTTCTTAAAGGAAAACAGAACAAGAGACTCAAATAACATCAAGTGGAATAGATATAAAGAAAACTGGGTCTAAAAAAACCCTACAAGAGTAATGAAAGACAGTTTCCTTTACTGATGTTCCTCAGTTGTAACACTGGTAAGTCATAACATGGTGCTAAGTTTCAAAATCAGCTCACCTCCTTGGATAATTCACACAATCATCACAATCACAAAATAGATCAGAGCTTCTTCACCAATACAATTAAGCAAATTGCTTCTGCTTATTTTCAAGTATATCAGATACTGAAAGTAGGCAGGGCCCATTTACCTCTACAAGGAAAGCTGAAGCATTAACTCTCTTTTGCCAAGGTACATGCTTTGAAGCAAGACAATAAACACCTTTCTTTGATTGCATCAGTAAAAACAGGTAGCTGAACTTCCTAATAGAAGGTATCATTATCCCTTTCCCAAATAAAATCTAATTTTCTTAATTCACTATCCAGATGTCTCGTCTGGATCCCATAACACGCAGTCCTGCAGGACTTTCCTGGTCAGGAAAGATGTTACAGAGTTTGTAAATGATGGATCACATCAGCATACTGCACTACAAGAGAAAGCCCAGCTTTAAGTTTTAGGCTTACAGCAGGATAATGCCTGCATTTAATAACTACACTTTTCCTTCAGCGCTCAGAAAAGTTGTTCATAGAGTTTCCAATTTGAATTGAAGGGTCCTTAAATAAAAGTCTCTTCCAGTTTCTTGTGGTTCTTTATTCTTGGTCTGTCTGTGGCATCCCCACAGAAACACTCATGAGTGCTACTTTCACAAGGTGGATTAAGAAAGCTGTTTCCTAGGAACAATGGACGATAAAATATCCCTGTGGAGATAACAGAACTGTGGAACTGCTGTATCTACTGGTACTTGTGGTGTCATAGTTAAACCCTTTCCCAGCTCATTGACAGATAAAGTAGCAGTCTATGAGCCTTTAATACACTCCGCGAATCTGTTCACACACCTGGAATGATACTATCATTGCAGATATTTCCTCCACAGTAAAACTGGGGGAGGGTGATCAACTATTTATCCATAGGATATAAATAAAGTTTTATCAGGAACCAAACAAATAAAAAAAAAATTAAAAATCACTGTTTTCATATAGAATAAACATCCCTGCACCTGCTCTGGCATCAGTGGCTGCAGGACTCTGACAGATGCTGCTTTGCTCAGAAGAGTCAAAATGTGTTTCAGTGCCACTTGTGATTCCAAGGACTTTTAACCTCACATAACATTGAACTTTCTGGGCATTTTACTTGTGATACCGTATTTTGTCTTGCAATGATAAAAAAAGTAAATAAATAATATAGAAAATGTCTTTTTTAAAGTAGGTGTGTAACAAGATTCCAAACACTTCGCAAACTCTCGCTGTGGTAGAGAAGACAAAACTTCTGCTCTACTGAATATTTAAATGATCAAGGAAAAGTGCTGGAGAAATGTTGAGGCAACTTTCTTCAGGGAGGTCTTACAAACAAACATATGCATGGAATGAAAATAAAACTTCTCCAGTTCACAGCACATTTTAGAGAATACTATGTCTGTGTCATACTTAAAGAAAACACAAAGGATGCAAAACACAAGTAAATCCAAGAAGCAACCTCCATCATACTTGTGAATGAGAAAAGGCATTGCTGTAACAACTCCTAGAGCAGCATTTATATAAAAGCCTTTCCCCAGGGAAAAGCAGCATCACCAGGTAACTCTGAAGGGTGGGGGCCATGGTCAAACACTGAATCACTGAATGAAGTCCAGTGTCCAGAGTTTTCTCAGCACCTTTGTTAGCAGTAATGAGCATGAAGGGGGACTTATCTTGCAAAGGGAAGATTTTGCTGGGCACTGGTCTGTACCTAGGGCTAATCTGCTCAGCTTTTCACATGATGATTGCTTCTGAAGTCTCAGCATTGCACTAGTCCCAGGGCAGAGGGGACCTGCTTCTCACTCCTAGCATTGCCAAGACCAGCCTCCCAGCAGCATCACCAGGCTACCCATGTCATTGCAGCTCTTACACAAGCCACAAGGTACTGAATCCAGTGAGGATCTGCCTTTCTGAAGGGGTCTGGGGAGCAGCAGAAAGAAGACCCTGAAGAACTGGTACCCATAAATCATTGTCTTGCCTTTGCCTGCTGCAAGGAAATGGGATGCTTTGTCCTGCCAGTTGTGTAAATCCCCTTGGGTATGGGTGAGCAAGGCAGCCTGAGCAAGGCACAGGCTCTTCTCTTTGCTTCTGTGTCTCCACTCTCACTTTCACTTTCCAAGGGCTAACTGACTTGAAAGCTGGAGAGTGGGCAGAAAGGCAGAGTGGCTAATGTTTTAGAGACTTAAAGCAAGCAAGCAGTAAAGAAACACAAATAGTTCAGGAGGTATACAAAGCATTTTTCAGGAATATCGTTAAATGTAGATATTGAGGTTCTTCAATGGGACCCAAAGCAATTGGCATTCCATTTCCTCACGTGTGTTTTGCATTAAGCATTAATCATGATCCTTGAATATTTAAGTACAAAGAATTCATGTGTTTTCTGACACACATGTTGATGTTGGATTTATAGTTAAGATATTCTAAAGATTAAGTGCTCCCCTTAGTGTTAGCAATTTAGAAGGTGCGTAACTATTTCCTCTCGTCTAAATACGTGATGATGCAACAGCCAAAATAAATACCCCTAAACACAGTCATGTTCAAGTGTCCATAATATCAATGAGACACAGCTCTAGTATAAGTAAAATACTGCTTACAAGAGTTTGGCTGGATTAGAGAGAAAAAAAAAAAAGTAAGAGTAGATCCAATACACACTCATAATCCATCGCATAGGAAAAGGGATAATTTCCACTTAATTTGAGGAGTTCTGCAAAGAAATGTCTTTAAATCAGAATTATTAAATACAAGCAGCATAATTACACTCATAAAACCAAAGTAATTCAAAGAAGCATTCTTATTACTGAGTTATTAGATATAATAATATTTATAAAGCACTGAAACTTCATCCGCTTCTCTTATAGAAAAACAATACTAAGCAAAAAACAAAAGCCATGCTTTGGCCCAAAGAGCCACTCCCTAGATTGGGCCATACAGGTCTTCCCCCATGTGAGGGAAAAGCCGGCCTGGTGCTGGGCCTTTGTGGTGGGAAGAATTCACATCCTTTAAACTTTTCTGCCATGGGGGGCGACTAGCATGTCTGGAAGAGAAGTAAGGAGGATTGGAAGAGATCATGGCATCTGGGGTGATGGCCCATGTGGTGCAAAACCTCAGTGACCCAACTGCAGTCATGCTTCCCCAGGCAAGTCCAAGAAATTAGGGAAGCGCAGAAGCTATCAAGCCATTTTTTGTATCTTGCTTCTTGTTGTCTTAAGGGATGTTGATGACACAGGTGAAAAATCAGCACCACAGAGCTTGGTATTGCAGCAAAAGACGTAACAGTGGCTATACCAAGTGTGAAAGCCATGGTTGTACTGGTTTTGTACTGGCTTCACACCATTAAACAAGGTGGAATTGCTCCTCACCAGCCCAAAAGATCAACTTGGAAATGGTTGCATTTTATAGAATAGGTGGGCTTTCAAGAAGTGATTTGGAGAAGGAAATGGAGGGCACTGACACACATTAATCAGAAAGCAGCATGGAAAGGGGCCCTGAGGCAAGAGTGGGGAAAGCAGACAAAAGGAGCAGTCACAGCAGATTGCCAAGGGCAGGAAAGAATGCAGCACAAAGAAAAGCACTATGTTAGGCAAGGTCTGAAATGTGAAGGGCTTAAGGAGTTCAGACACCTCTGGAGGGGAAAGAAGAGATGAAGACAGAGCAGAGACACAGAGTCAAGGAATGAACGGTACAAGGTGGTGAGCTTGCCGCAGGGATTTGGAACAGACTGAGGGACTGGGGGCAAAATACGCTGAGCCCAGAGACTAGAATGTGATAACTGGAGCAAGAAATGACCAGAGAAGCACTTCAGGTGTTGGCAGAGGGGACAGTAGGAGACTATTCCTTTTGGAGCGCTAGGGAGGAAAGAAAATACAATTTACAGCAGTTCAGGAGGAAGGGGAAGGAGAAAGGTCCCACTGAATAATGTCACTTAGCCATTTAGGAATGCTCCTACTCCATTTAATGGGAAGGAAAAGTAAGGAAGTAGGAATATCAGGGTGAAAAGAGAGTCAAGGAAATAATTCAAAATTAGAAGAAATCAAATCAAGTACAGAAAGGGGCTAAGAGAAGAAAAAATGCACATACACGAGATAAAATACTTAGAAAAGAGAAAGACCTTTTGAATGGCAGGAATGGAGTTACTGGAGAAGGTCTGTGGGACATGTAAGAGTCTTGCCTCCTCTCTGCCACTAGATGCAGCCCATGCTCTTGGCTGCACTGGCATGGTGTAGTTGAATGGTTGCAGACACATGTGCATCCCCTTCCCACTCATGTTTCTGTACATGGTGGCTGAGCTCTCCTCCACTTAGGAGCTGAGCTGTGGCAGAGCCTGTGTGTCCTAAATGCTCACCAAGATTTACCCAAGCATGCTGCTAAGCACTAGAAGAACAGAAAACAACAAAAAGAGCAAACCAAAATGAATTTCAGCACAGTCAGTCAGTTGGCTGAGAATGCTAGGCCAGATCTTCAGCTCATAGAAGCTGGTGTAACTCCACAGACATCATTGGAGATGCTTTCACTTAATAGCAGTGCTGAGGAGCTGCCCCTGTGTCCCCAACATTCACAGGAAATAGTGTGTGCAATGTGAACAGACCGAGCCCAGACACACACAAAGAAGCAAACCAAGCACTGTGTTAACAAAAGGGACCTCCCATCAGCAGTTCAGTAACATAAAATTTAATATGCTTTACTTTTAATTCTTTAAAATAACTGGTGGATACAAGACTCTTCAAATCACAGAATCATAGAATTGTTTGGGTTGGAAAGGATCTAAAAAATCATCAGTTCCAATCCTCCTTCCATGGGCAGGGACACCTCCCACTAGATCAGTTTGCTCAAAGGCCTTGAACACTTTCAGGGATGGGGCATCCACAGCTTCCCTGGGCAACCTGTGCCAGTGTCTCACCACCCTCACAGTAAAGAATTGATTCCTAATATCTCATCTAAATCCACCTTCAATCTATCAGTACATGCCCTTGTAAAAAGTCCCTCCCCAGCTTTACTGTAGCCTCTTCAGATACTGGAAGGCCACTATAAGGTCTTCCTGGTGCCTTCTCCAGGATGAACAACCCCTACTGTCTCAGCCTGTATTCACAGCAGAGGTGCTCCAGCCCTCTCATCATCTTCATGGCCCTCCTCTGGACTTGCTCCAAGAGCTCCATGTCCTTCCTATGTTGGGGCCTCCAGAGCTGGACACAGTACCCCAGGTGGGGTCTCATGAGAGTGGAGTAGAGGAGGAGAATCACCTCCCTTGACCTGCTGGCCAGGCTCCTTTTGACGCGGTTGGCTTTCTGGGCTGCAAGCGCACATTGCCAGCTCATGTTCAGCTTCTCATCAACCCACACCCACATTCTTCTGTATTTTCCTCCATCCCCACTTTGTATTTTACCTCCTGATGAGGAATGAGGTCTTAACAGTCACAGTGCTTCCTTTTTTATTTTCTGTTTTCTGCTTTCAAGCATATGATTTTAGAAGTAACCTTTTTGGCATCCTCCTGTAGTCAGTTTTAACGGCCTGCTCACATTTTCATTTAAATCATTTTTCTGTTTTAAATCAGCAAGACAAATAGCTCCATTGTACAAGGGCTTTCATTTTGTAGTTGTATGTCACTTTGTATCAGTGGAAATGCAGACATGCTCTTTCTTCATGCGTTTGAAAGTAAATAGCTGGTGCACATCTGTTTAAATGTAATTTGAACATGTAGGTTCCAAACCAAAGACAAAATGGAAAAAAATAAACAATGTTTTCTTTTTTAAAGCAAATAGAAGAGCAAATTCTCTTCTATTTCTTATTCTCTGGTGTAACTATCAGTTCCTCCACACTTTCATGAAAGTCTTTCTGAAATCAATAATTTCCTTTTCAGTATTTCAGTTTACCTCTGTGGCTCCTCAGAGCTCTGTTATGCCATATGTTCCTCTCCTCGTCTGTGTTACATTAAACCCCCTGTCCAGTAGACACCTGTAAAATGTAACCCCCCATTCCTCAAAATAAAAAAATTTTTAAAAAAATTTTGAATTTTGAAAGTCAAAATCCAGCCCAGCAAACAGCACAATTCCTTTTCCAAGCTGGTGACTTAGAAGCATCCCAGTAATGTTACAGGTAGTTTCTGCAGCCCTAGCTACAACTGCGAGGTCCAATGGGTTTTGGAGCAATGGGAAGAAAAGACACCCTCCCAAGCCCTTGCAAAAGACACCTACGTGACCAGAAGCAGCAGAGCCATGGATAAAGGCTCTGGGGAGCCTCAGGAAAGCAGAAAGAAGAGGTATGTAGGTGAAGCCTCAATTTCTGTTACACAGCAAGGTATTTTCTTCCCTTGGAGCAGTAGTGGGTCAAAAGCCTAACTGCTGTTTCCTCCTGCTCCTTCTCCCTCGCTCAATCAGGATAAATGAGCAACCTGAAATGTGATTAGGAATACTAATCACCAACAAAAAGCACCCCTTGATTTATCAGTCAGCTTGGGATCTGAAGCAACCCCAGGCTTTTTCTAGCATGGCACCTTCCAGCTGAGTTTTGGAGACATTGGTTTTCCAGGTTGAGGCTGTTTAGCTTTGTGTGAATAAGAACAACCAAGTCTCAGACAGCCTAAATATCCTCCTAAAGAAATGAACACCCTACAGGGACAGGCTGAACAAAAGCTTTCATGACCCCTTTCTAACAAAACCAGCCTCTGACTCAGATTTTTGGCAGGAGAGGGAGAAAGGAGGGATCCTTCTGAGACATGCTCAGTGGGAGGGCTTCAGTGAGGGAACATCAGAAGGACCCACCAGATGGACACTTGGACTACATCTAAAGCTTTCTCACATTTCTTTTCCTTCCTCCCCACCCTCCCCCCTGGCCCCACCACACACTCGATTTACCTCTTCCCAACTCATCTACAAAGTGCCTGTTGCAAGCACCGGGGGAGGTGGTGGATGCCCACACGTACAGGCAGAAGCACAGTGGCTGACACTTTGCACGTGCTGCCTGCCACAGGAAAGGTTGTTTGAGAACGTGGCCTGGTTGCAAGATGTGCTGGTGGGCACAATACACAATGGAGGAATTCTCCTCCAGCCTTTTAGATCAGGCTCACCTTAGTGCCCTACAGCCAAGCCTCCTCCAAAGCCTCTTGAGGCAGGACCTGGCCAGAATGGGACCCTGCATGAGTATGCTTATACCATCTGGCAAGAGACCAGATGGGCAAGACATGGAATGTGCTGCTTGCACAGACCTCTCAACACCACCCCTTTAATGCAGTGAAGGTGTTGGAGGGGAAGGAGAAAGGAGGAGTGGAAGAAAAGCTCTGCACTGATTTTAGTGGGATTTGGAACTGTTTTAACAAGGAAAATTATTCCCGGCTTTTTAATTGCTATGATTTCCTCTTTGATTGGAGGCTGGTATTCCTTTAGGCTTTCAAAAGAACAAATATAATTACAATATGCATTCTATATTGAGTATTTCCAGTTCTTTTCCATGCAATTTACTTAATACAACTTCATTCTCTCTCAAATCAAATACTGATTTGACTCTTTCTCATTTTGAGCAGATCTGTTTTCTTCAAGTTCTTGGTAATAAAAAACCTCTTGCTTTAAAAGACAGCATAGTGTCCTGTCCTGTCTCGTTAATCTATCGGGAACAAAATATTCTTTTATGTATGCTTTGATGTTGAAATAAAAGGGGTTTTTCATACTATTTCACTGTGCTGGTTATAAAATGCTGTAATTTCCGTCTTATTTGTCTTATTGGAAGTAAGTCAGCGACAAAAGCACAAATATTGTATACACAGAAACTTCCTAAATACCCCTTTTATCCACAGTCCTCTGTTTTATTGAAGAGCTTCAAACCCATTGTCTGTGAATGAAACTCCATCATTTACTGTCTAAATGTTGTTATTCTCACTACAAGTCTGACTATAGATACACACATTAACCTGGTCACTATGCAATAAATCACACAGAACCACAGAATCATCGCAGTTGGAAAGGACCTCTGAGACCACCAAGTCCAACCATCACCACAAAAAAAACCCCAAACAAACACAAACAATGACACACTCCACCAGAAAACACCCACAAAACCCCCCAACCCTACAACCTCAGCCACTAGAGCACACCCTGAAGTGCCACATCTAGATGTTTCTTGAATACCTCCAAGGACTGTGACTCCATTGCCACCCTGGGCAAGCTGTTCCATTGCTTTACACCTCTTTCAGTATAGAACTTCTTCCTAACATCCAGTCTGAACCTCCCCTGCTGCAACTTCATGCCATTTTCTCTAGTCCTGTTGTTATTTACTTGGGAGAAGAAACCACCACCCACCTCCCTACAACCTCCTCTCAGGTAGTTGTTGAGGGCAATGAGGTCTCCCCTCAGCCTCTTCTTCTCCAAACTAAACATCCCCAGTTCCATCAGCTGCTCCTTCTAAGACTTGTTCTCTAGACCTTTCACCAGCTTCATAGCTCTTACCTGGACACATACCAGCTCCTCCATGTCCTTCTTATAGTGAGGGGCCCAGAATGACATTCTCACTCGGGCATGGATTTAACAGGAGAGGCTGAATGAAACGTGGAGCACATTTCCAGCCACGTGTTGCACAAGTGGATGTACATGGCTTCTGTGTTTGGCCTTGCCAACGTTAGTAGTCTTAGAGAGCACCTTCATTCAAAGACACTAATGTCCTGTTTGTGACTCCGGTAGCAGTTAAGCAGCAGAGGTCAGTGCGTACACATGTGAACATTTACTAGTTTTGCATTCAATCCCACTGGGATGAAATCTGCACACAGCATAAATTCAGCCCACCATGTGTGTCTTGAGTCATGAATATAGTTCCTGGCAAAAAAACTGCAGGCTATTAAAAACACCTTTTATGCAAAATTCAAACCATCCAAGACTTATGTTTCACTTGCACTCACGTAACTGCATTGAGCCCAACAAAGCTTCTCCCCATTTACTCCAGCAGAAGCAAAAGGAGCAGGCCTTTGCTTTTAATCTTCATTACAGAGTTTTGTTCAGACTTGACTTTAAAACACAAGAGTGTAACAGAAAGCATGTTGTCCAATTACCTATATGACAACATTCTCAGAACGTGTTAACACGTCCTCTGCCAAAAGTCAGCATGCCTCCCCACTGAGCCATAAAGTACAGGGCATTATATGAACAAAGGCAATCAGGCTGCTAATTCTTAAATAGATCTTAAGGAAGGGCAACAAAAAAGTCAGTGTCAGGGAGAACAATATATACCAAAGGAAGAGGAAGATACCACTTTTATTAACTTTTTGGACAAGCCGACTAGAAGACGAGCGCTGCTGGATCTTGTACTAACCAGCAAGGAGGGCCTTGTTGAAGCAGTGGTGGTCAATGGCAGCCTTGGCTGCAGTGATCATGAGATGGTGGAGTTCAGGATCCTGTGTGGAAGGAACAAAATACCCAGCAGGACCAGAACCCTGGACTTCCACAGGGCAAACTTTGGTCTCCTCAATCATCTATTAAGGGAAATCCCATGGGACAGGGTGCTAGAAAATAAAGGAGCTCAAGATAGCTGGTCAACATTCAAGGACCACTTCTTGCAAGCACAGGATCAGAGTGTCCCAATGGTTAGGAAATCTAGTAAGGGTGCTAGGAGACCTGCATGGTTAAAGAAGGAACTACTGGGCAAACTTAAGTGGAAAAGGAAAATCTATAGATCATGGAAGGAGGGGCTGGTCACTTGGGAGGAATATAGGACTGTTGTCAGAGGATGTAGGGAGGCAATTAGGAAAGCTAAGGCCTCCTTGGAACTTAACCTTGCAAGTCAGGTTAAGGATAATAGAAAGGGCTTTTTCAAGTACATAGCTAGCAAAACTAGCAATAGAGGCAATATTGGCCCATTGAGGAATGAGGTGGGAGCCCTGGTGACAGAGGATATAAAGAAGGCAGAGGTGCTGAATGCCTTCTTTGCCTCTGTCTTCACTCCTGCAGGGTCTCCCTATGAGCCCCAGATTCATATAGCCCCAGAAGAAGTCAAGATAGAGGAAGAGTTTGACATGGTAGATGAGGATTGGGTTAGGGATCAGTTGAGTAATCTGGACATCCATAAATCAATGGGTCCAGATGGAATGCACCCAAGGGTGCTGAGGGAGCTGGCGGAGGTCATTGCTAGGCCACTCTCCATCATCTTCAGTAAATCATGGGCAACAGGTGAGGTGCCTGAGGACTGGAGGATAGCAAATGTCACTCCAGTCTACAAGAAGGGCAAGAAGGAGGACCCGGGTAACTATAGACCGGTCAGCCTCACCTCCATCCCTGGAAAGGTGATGGAACAACTTGTTCTTGTGACTATCTCCAGGCACATCAAGGACATGGGGGTCATCAAGAGCAGTCAGCATGGTTTTATCAAGGGTAAATCATGTTTGACTAACCTCATAGCCTTCTATGAGGAAATTACTAGGTGGATAGATGATGGTAGAGCGGTAGATGTGGTTTATCTTGATTTCAGTAAAGCATTTGACACCGTCTCCCACAGCATCCTTGTGGATAAGTTGATCAGGTATGGGTTTGGTGACCAGGAAGTGAGGTGGATTAGGAACTGGTTGAAAGGAAGGAGTCAGAGAGTTGTAGTCAATGGGGTAGAATCTGGTTGGAGGTGTGTTACTAGTGGAGTCCCACAAGGGTCGGTGCTGGGACCGGTGTTGTTCAACATCTTCATCAACGACCTGGATGAGGGTATAGAATGTACCCTCAGCAAGTTTGCTGATGACACTAAGCTGGGAGGAGTGGCTGACACACCAGAAGGCTGTGCTGCCATTCAGAGAGACTTAGATAGGTTGGAGAGTTGGGCGGGGAGAAACATGATGAAATTCAACAAGGGGAAGTGCAGAGTTTTACATTTGGGGAAGAACAACACCATGTCCCAGTACAGGTTGGGGGCTGAACTGCTGGAGAGTAGTGTAGGTGAAAGAGACCTGGGGGTCCTGGTAGACAGGAGGATGACCATGAGCCAGCAATGTGCCCTTGTGGCCAAGAAGGCCAATGGCATCCTGGGGTGTATTAGAAAGGGTGTGGTTAGTAGGTCAAGAGAGGTTCTCCTCCCCCTCTATTCTGCATTGGTGAGGCCACATCTGGAGTATTGTGTCCAGTTCTGGGCCCCTCAGTTCAAAAAGGACAGGGAACTGCTCGAGAGAGTCCAGCGCAGAGCTACGAAGATGATTAGGGGAGTGGAACATCTCCCTTATGAGGAAAGGCTGAGGGAGCTGGGTCTCTTTAGCTTGGAGAAAAGGAGACTGAGGGGTGACCTCATCAATGTTTACAAATATGTAAGGGGTGAGTGTCAGGGGGATGGAGTTAGGCTTTTCTCAGTGATGACCAGTGATAGGACAAGGGGTAATGGGTGTAAATTGGAGCATAGGAGGTTCAAGGTGAATATCCGAAAAAATTTTTTTACTGTAAGAGTGACAGAGCACTGGAACAGACTGCCCAGGGAGGTTGTGGAGTCTCCCTCACTGGAGACATTCAAAACCCACCTGGATGATTTCCTGTGTGATGTACTCTAGGTGACCCTGCTCTGGCAGGGGGGTTGGACTAGATGATCTCTCGAGGTCCCTTCCAGCCCCTAAGATTCTATGATTCTATGATTCTATGATTTTGCTTATAACCGCAATGTGTCCCTCTGCTATAGACTGCTGCTATTCATATCACATGAATTAACCCCTCAGACATTCAGTAAACAACATGATACCTTTGTCCTGTTGACAGTACAAGTCAGTAAATGTTGGACAAGATGCACAGTAAAATCTCTTATAAATTATCGTTAAGGATGATGAGCATATGTATTTATCATGAGCATAAAACAGTCATCCAAAAAACAATTGCTACCTTAAAGCATGAAACCAGGCCTTCACATGCTGCTGCAAGACCAAACAGTGAGAAATTAAAACAATTCTTTTGCTAGTTTTTATAGTTAAGATTGCTTCAGAATTGTCTTTCAATTGACTGAAACAATCAATTAAGATTATCCCACATTCAGCTCCACAGAAGGACCAGAAAGGTAAGGCTGCAAGAATCCACAGGGGAGTGGTAGAGGATGTAGAGTGACAGACTAGAAATATCTCTGAATGCTCTGCTTTGTTTTCCTCTTGTAAATCACACCCTGAAACGAAAACCTATAGGCAATTATGTCATACAGGCTATAGGGGACTGTCATGAAACATGCAGTATTAGCTAGGGTGGACAGTATTGCTCTAATCTGCATTTGTGATCAGTGGACACAGGATCAGTGTATCAAGGAGGAAAGACATTTTATTCTTCACTTTTCAAATATTTTGGGATTAAAGACCAAATAATAAAAGCTTAGCTATATAATAAGTAACTGTATTTTACAGGTCTTTAAAACACACTTCATAATGTTTAACTTGTAACCTAAGCCCTGCTTGGGTATTTTTAGTACAAGGCAGAAAACCTTTTCACAGTCAATTCTAAAGGCAAGAACCTGAAACACAAAAGAACTCTGACAAATTTCAGCTTGTGAACTATGTTGAATTGCCAGGGACTACATTTAATAGGTATATTTAGTATTCAGTATCCAAATATCTACATGTCTCTTGGCTTCCTGAGAGGTTGGGCTGCATCTGAAGCATGTAGAGACTTCCAAGCTTGTGATAGAGCATAAAAATTCTAGATTTCCAAGTGCTTTAGCTCACTGAACAATACTGCCTCTTCTAGCTCGTGCAGTTCTCTTAATTTGGAAGGATCTTCAAATCTGAGACCAGAAACAATTTTCTTCGTTTCTGGACTTTTGGTTGACTTTGTCTCAGCCTTGTCCTCTCCATTCTTCATTTCCCACCTCCTTTGTAGCACCATACTCTTACAGGCAACTACCATCATACCACTCACAGGTACAAATTTGTACTTGGTAACTTGTAGTGTCTGCTAAATTGCAGTATGGGATGGAGCTGGAGCAGATTGTCTTCAGTATGGTCCTTTGTCCTTTGGTGATTTTTATCTCAGTTAACTATTTTATATATATATCATAAATGCCTTAGGCCTGTCTTATACATAGCATTTCTACAGAAATAAACCCTTCCTTTAGATACCTTTCTGATACCTCTGCAGGCACTGCTGACTTCTTCCAGAACTTGTAGAGGCTTCCAGGTTGGGAAAAGCAGGACAGGATCTGCAGGCGGCACAAACTGATGTAGCTTCAATGAAGTTAGGATCAGGCCCAGGAAAGCAGTGCATTTCCTCTAGAAAGGAAAGCCCCCCACCTCTTTCACTATAAATATACCAGACTTGTGAGCTTTGTTTTGAGCCCAGTTTCCTAAGGAAGCAAGGTCTATGCAGTCATGCTGTGTCTGTCTGTCTGTTTCTGTTCCCCACTCGTAAGTCTCATCAGTCGTCTTACTCAGATTTGAGAGTGGGAGTGGCAGTCTCTAGTACATTGAGCCCATTTCCAACTTGGTGACCAAGACAAGAAAAGTGTTTGTTGTTCTTTATGTCACCCCTAAGAGGAAAGGTTTATTATATCCTTTTTCTGTCTGACAGGGAATCCAGAGGGGAAGAGACCCTGTGAGATAGGTTAGCAGGATGCCAGGTTCTGTTAGTTTCTCTACTCCAGGAACTACTTGTTTTGTTTAATCTCACAGGAAGTAGTCAGCATGACAGAACCATGCAGGCGGTGCCCCATAATGCCTTTTTGAAGCTGGACATTTCTGTTTTCAAAAGTTACGCATCTTTTTAGAGATCTGAGAGGGTACTGGGGTAGTCTTAGACAGCAGAGAATATTTTGATGCTTCTCTGCCACCCATCTCCCTATCTTTGCAATGTCCTTATCTTCTTGGGGCAAGGAGACTTTGGGGTACAGTGGGGAAGATCCCTTTCCCAGGCTTCCACCTGCCAGCACAAATCAAGCTTGACTCCCCCAGCCTTGCAGCTCACGTAGTCATTTTCACTTCGACAGACCGGGTGCATGGCAGGGGTCCAGTCATGGTAGCGACTTGTATTCACCTGCTCAAGTGCATTCCACACAAATTAGAGGAAAATCTAACCTTAAGGATCCAATAAGGGAGCGTTTTATAGCCACTCTGCATAGCAGTGAAAAATGCACGTTGCACGAGGCAGACAGTCTGCTCTCCAGAGGGCCTTATTTGTGTTACAACCCTCTATTAATCATAGCAATCTCCTGTAGTATATATATATAAAATCATCACTTCTTTTTTTTTTTTTTTTTTGGCATAATGATGCTGCTTTATCTACTACCTCTGCAGCTACATGTAACAGGCGCAAAACCTGTGCTTAAATAATTAAACACATATTAACAAGGAAAAAAAATTACCACAATTCAGAATTACATTACAGATTCCATACAGGAGCTTATTTCCTCTTCCTTATTTAACAAACACATCATGTTGACATATCTATCTTAAGGCAGACGTGATTATTCATCGCAAAAATGATAACTATTCTTATGTAAAGCAGAAACTAATGAAGCAAGAACATGTATTGAGAGATTTTTGGCTACACATTTTTGGATTCTGAGTGTGGTGTTCACATGGCAGCTGCTTTGCTGGATACTGCCTTGCTGATGGCTTGTGGCATTGATTTATTGACATACCTGAACTAGAAATTAAGGCAGCCTCAAGGGAGGATATCAACTGACCTGTAAATTGGAACATGTGTTTTGGGTTTTTTGTTGTGTTTTTTTTTTTTTTTTTTTTTTTTTTAAGTAGACTTCTGCCACTGACTTCAACATTTTCCATTTAACACCAAAAAAAATCTGTCTTGTCTCAGATGCATTCAGACCATAACAATAAATTAGGACAATGGACTCATGCTGACTTCTGTCAGCAGAAGATCTAGCTCCTGTGGTTATTTTTTCCTACAAAGCATTAGGAAGAAGAGCTACCTTTTCTGGTTTCACTAACTTTTTCCAAAGTCAAGATTAATCTCAAGTAACAAACTATGAGGTCAGTGAATACTGAATTCTAGCCAGGGCGTTAGCTAGTTGGTGAAAGAGCATTCTCACTAAGCTGTCTGCCACATCTGCCAGTGTTTGACAACAAATGAGATTCCCAAAGTCCCTGTCTTGAATTACCCCTACATCAGATTTCTACTAGTCAGTCAAATTTTATCTCAGTCATTTACACGCCCACTCCGGCAGGAGCGTGGGAGCAGTGAACAAAGGGCAGGCATCCATCAGGAGCCCGGCCAGAGCGAAGACTGACAGGTCACCCTGTGCCCAGATGCTTAGATACTACATTTTCATAACCAAATTGTGAGGCAAGTTTGCTGCCTGTCTCTATGCTGGCAGAGTGCCTCTCATGACAGAGCCTGACTCTGCAGAGAAAGAAAACGATGATGATAATTCTGTCATCCAGGTTATTTATGAAGCATTTGATAGGTATTTTTGAGGCAGAAATGATGTCTCTGAAGCAGAAGAAGACCTAAGGCAGGAGAAAGCTCAGGGAACAGTTCACCTTTAGGAGCATAGTTTCCAGCTGATGTCAGCATCTGGATACCAAAATCGAACCAACCTTCCCACAATGCCCATGGGAAGTACCAAGGGCATTTCACTGTGTGACCATCCTGGATCCCAGCACTGGCTGGCAGGCCCTCTCCAACTCCTTCCAACAGCTGTGGTGCTCTTCCACCAGAACCATCACATCCATGCCTGCACCATGGGTTTTGGCTTGCGCTGCCAGCTCACCAGCAACATGGTGACTGGCAGGAGGTGCCTGGGATCTAGCTGAGAAGGACACATATCCAGTGGCAAAACAGTGTTGTGGCAGTCAGGATCCCAGGAAAGCACTCTGCAGTGCCCACACTCCAGCTTCGGTCCTCACCATCTGGCCTCATCAGCTGGGTCATTGGCTGTACGTTCATACCCCTAGGAGTACACTGGAGAAAACCACCTTTTAGTTTCATTTTTCCTTTCTAATGGAAAGACAAACCAAATCCTAACAACCCTATTTTGCTAATTTATTTTTTTTTACTAAACCATTCACACACACTGCTACTCTGCCTGACTACTCTCAATTGCCTTACTGTGATTTTCAATCTCTGAAACACATGACTGTATTAGCAAGAGCTATTTTATAGAAAAGCCAAGTTCCGGTGTCAGTTTACTGTTCCAGAACTGGCAGATATGCTACTTGTTCCTCATTCTTCTCCAGTTCTTCAAGATCTGAAGGAAAGTGCTCTCCCTTTTGGGATCCACTGCCTTTGCACCAGTCATAGTGCAACACAGGGGAAAAGTCAATTTCTCCAAGCAACTGCTTTGACATGTCATGCAGTTTAGGTGTACAGCAAACACCTCACTGGCCTAGAGTTTCTCTTCCCACTGTAGATTTACTATGTATATGTGACCAGGAAATCGCAATAGCTTTTAGGTAATGTGCAAAACCACATTTTGTGAGCTAAAGGGTTTCTTCTTTCTTTTTCCTTCCATTTTACGGACGTTTACAACTGTACTCATACCAGGTGGTTTTTGCTTTCACTTGTGTGGCTTGTTCTGCAAAACATCCTCTTGAACAAGCACTGGAAATGAATGATTCTTGTTTACTCAGTAAGTTCTGGATGCATTTGCACTGAAACTAGGGTGAAAGGCACGTAACAGCCTTGATCTCCCCCTCAAATACCAAGACCGGGAGGTGGAGGAAATCAGCAACTTGTCCCTGGATCTCCCTCTCCAACATCAGACAGAAGGAAACAATTGCCTTCCTTGGAGACCTTGCAGAGAGCGAAGCTATAACTAAATAAAATTATCATGCCAGCAACTTTGGGAATTGTTCTGTTGTTATTGTTACAGCATAATCTCTCTTGACTCCAAAGGACAGAAAAGGGTCTGGAAAAGAAGCTAAGATGACAGCAGGACACAATTCCTATGTCGTTTCTGCTGTCACAGATCCAGGATCTGGTGGTTCAACCAACTCTTTCTCCAGCCTGACTACACTGGGCTTCCCTTGCTGTTTGCTCTTGATTTTCAGAAGTGACTACAGCTCAAAGCCTACAAGGGTGGGCAAGGCACAAACACTGGTAAGGCAGTAGCCATGACTGAATGGATGCAGGATGTCAAGGTCTGAACAAAAGCTTGTGGTGAGCATCACATATCAGCAATTATTCAGTCATTACTCATCACTAGAAAGCAAAGAAAAAGTCCATTTTGCAGCTATTCAGATC
Source organism: Chaetura pelagica (assembly GCF_000747805.2). NCBI lineage: Eukaryota > Metazoa > Chordata > Aves > Apodiformes > Apodidae > Chaetura > Chaetura pelagica. The sequence continues at coordinate 4,322,714 of NW_009953786.1, read as the reverse complement.
TTGTTATTTTAATAGCAGCGACATTTTTACTCAAATAAATGTTGTGCTCAGCCAAAAGCCACAGCTCTAAATTTGGCCTCCAAATGCAGGGTTCCTAAATATTCAGATGAACTCTGGATGCCTATATTTTCCTGTTTATAAAACCAGTCATCAGGGCCCCTTACAAGGACCTGTACCATTCCAGCTCTACTTCAATCCAACCAGGTTTTGCCAGCTACAACCCAAGCTGCTCTGAGCTTGCATGGATTCTGTCTGCCTGTCCTAAAAGCTATGTGGATCAATCCAGACTGACTTGAGGGAAGAACATGAGGAAAGCTAGTGTAACTTCATCCTTGTAGAAAGAGACTACAGAGATTATAAAAAACTGATGTAAGAGAGCGTACTGGTCATGCTGCTGAGGAGGAAGGTGAAAGGTGCTGAAGGGAGGCAAGGGGGAACATTCTAATTAAAATACTTATGATTTGTAGGTCATCAGTAAAGGCATTTTACTAGTTTAGAGTGTGAGTACGAGTCAAGAAACTAAAGCTCTACCCATGATTTGCTATGTAACCTAGAAATGTTTAGCTTATCCAACACTCAGCTTGCATGCTTGAAAAGAAAGAATAAAGAGCAGTAGGAAGAACAATACACTAATTCTTGTAAAGTTCCTTCAGACAGTGGCTCTACAGTAAATTAAAATATAAATTTTAATGATCTCTTACTTATTGGGAGTGAGATAGATGGAAGCAAGGCCCCTGGGTAACTTTAAGGTATTGCTTTCATTGCATACTAACAATTCATTAAAGGTCTTTCATTTTCATTTCCCAAATCCATCGTAATTAATTCTTAAACTTTTCTGAGTACACGTAGTCTTTTATTCAAAGAAAGGTGTCCTCTCCCCAGCAGACTCAGAAACACTGGCCCATGATTAGAGGGGCAGGATTTTAACAATTTATACAACATTTTCCTGCAGTTTTAAAGAGATTTCTCAATCACCTCTACTTAGAAACTTCTCCCCACTTCAGCAACAAAAGGTCCCCGGCTGTACCTCCCAGCAGAAGCCTGGCAGGCGCACATTTATGTGCTCAGCCTTCACTGCTGAGCAGAGACTGCCAATTGTACTGTGCTGGACTTCATTAAGTAGTAGTTTTATGAGGTGGGCTGCAGCACACAGGGGACAGGCACAAGACCACTGGATTTATGGCATTTCGGTGTCAAGCTGACAGCGTGGCCGTATTCACACAACAAAAACCGTATTACAAGAATGTCAGCGTCACAAAAAACCCCACAAAGCAAACAACCCAATGAGGTAGGAAATTCAGAGGTAGGCATTAAAACTCCAGTACCCAGCATGGCAACATTAAGATGGTGTGACCCCCTCTGCCTGACTGCTGGGGTCTTTAAACCTCAGCTGTGAGTTAAAAAGCCTGGATTTTAGGGAGGTGGAGGTGTCAGGCTCCACCACCCAAGTACAGGAGGAAGGTACTCATCCTGCTGACACCATATTCTTGCCCTCATCTCTGGGCCAGCTGGACTGACCTCTTGAAGTAACAGCCCAGAGAGGTTCTGATGCATTTGGTAGCCAGATGGACATCTATCAAACAGTAAGGGAAGTACGGAATGTCTTTTAAATTATTTTTAAAAAATGCATGTCTCTCTTGCCTGTAGCTCCTGCTAATGGATGCTCTCTTCTTTGTCTCAGTGGGACCTAATTTCAGAGATGCTTTCCAGAAGAAGCCTAGAATTATTTAAAAAGTGAGATTGAAATGGCTACAGTAAAGGTGAATGGATAACTGAGTTTTTGTGTAGAGTCAAAATTTAAAAGGCCTGGATCACAGGGACACTCAGCCACACCTCCAGTAACTTTTTAGACCCATTACAAGGTGTATTCTCTTATTTTGGCCCAATAGGAGCTTAATCCTGGCAATTACAGTCTAGTGGTGTCAGATCCCTATATCCATAATTGATTCTCAGTCTCACAAAGGGAAGGAGAAGAGAAACAAATATCTCAAGATCATTTTGTTACAGGGGTTTGTTCAGGAGGAATTGCTCGGGGATCCCCTTTGAGAGTGGATTCTGCTAACCAGAACAAGGAATCTTCTCCCAAAATTAAAGTGCCCACATGTATAGTTAATAGACGTTACACCTTAGGCTGCTATCTACACATCAATCTGCAATGCAGATTAACTCAAAATCCTGACGGACACCAAGGTTTGGGATTTCTCAGTTCAGCCTCTGTGCATCCTCACAGGCCAAAGGTATGCACATATAGCTTTATCTTGGCTGTCAAGGCAGTTTTCTGACATAAAACAGATCTGCCAGTTGCTCAAACCATACTACCAGGGAGGGCTTCCAGGGGCCAAGAGATACCTGGCCCCTGGCGTCCTGGGCCACCCTTTACTATAATCCCTTTCCCACATCAAAGATCTCTGCAACATGGCAAAAAGGGGCAGCAAGAAACCCTCAAGCAGGCCCCTCTACAGGGCAAAGAGACTTTTGGATCTTTGGACTAAAGTTGCTCTATGCTACCAAAGGGGGCCGAGGCACCCAAAACGGGATTTAGGTCCAGTCCCAAATTGCAACAGTGTTGTGGCTTGACAGCAGGTAGCTTTGCTTCAGCAGCCCAAATTTTACTATCTCACTCAAAAACTGCATAAAGCTACTGTAATTTGAAAAAGAAACACTTTGCACTGATACTGTGATTTGATCTTGTTTGCTATAATCAGGCAAACAATCATGCTGATTAAGGGAAATCTGGAAAACCTCATATTTATGCACCAGCACTGGGTTTCAGCAAAACAAAGAAAGGACTCTGACTGTATTTCCATTCTAGCACCTCCTACTAGGCAAAATTAGTCCCACTGTCAGTCACTTTATATCTGTTTCTTGGCTGGACTCTCCTAACCTGGGAGCTCTGCAAGGCAAGGTGAGGAGCTCACACCTGTCACAGATGTCTACAGCATACCTGGCAACCTCACCAGACATGGACTCACAGCCGTACCTGACATTTCATCCCTGTGAGGTACTACGCAAAGAGCTCAACCAGAGCACCTCAGAAGGCCAATAAGCTCCAGCTGAGTGTGGTGCTGAGGGGACTTGCCCTGCTAATTCAGACTCTTGAATCTCTGCACTGAACTGTGTAAACCTACTCAAAGCCAATTCCAGTGCCTCCAAGTTACTCCATCCAGATGCTTGTCCAAACTTACTCCAGGGCTTGTCCAAAGAGGCAGCTGTTTCACGATGAGACCATCAGGCTGCCATCAGTGCCAGAACAGCCCCATGGCAAGGAGAGGTGATGAGGCTGCTGGTTATCATGCCTGTGCTGAGGTGCAGAACCTCTGGCAGGGAGAAGAGCATCAGGGTGGTGCCATCATTCAAAGCACAGCTGGAAGCTGTGCTCCAGCTCACAGAAAGGCTTACAAGAAAAGTACCATCCTGTGGAAGCTCACTACAGTACTGACAGTAGAGATGGGTATTACAAATAAACAGTTCATTGGCAGAATCTGGCCAAGGCACAACCTGGACAACTTGTCTTCTGTGTGACAAACTGGCAGAAGAGGACTTCAGTGAGTTTTACAACTGAAATCCACCATTTGATAATTTAAAAAAAAAATAAAATCCCCATATACTAGAATACTAGAAGTGACTTTTACCAAAAATTTTTCTGGAAAAGCTTTCTGGAAAAACTGCTCAGTAACTTTGGTTTCCACCTGTAAAAACTGAGAATAAAAACTCCATGAAAAAATTGAAAGGCCGATGTCCTGCCCTCAAAATGGCATCTTGGCACACATTTTGGAGTTGACTCTCAGTGCAGATCTTCAGACTCTCAGGATTTGGGCTTTTTATTTTTGAGGTGTGAGTCAGTCTCATGTACAGTGAAATGAAGTGCACCCATGGTCTGCACGCAGATCTGCAGTCACAGGTGGATCAGGTCAATTCAACAGTATGATGAGCTTTTCAAGTTAGATTTTATTTTGGCCCATTTGTCTCATATTACAGGACTGACAATTTACAGATCAAGCCCTTCCAAAGTGTTTTAGGTACCCAACTTCTATCAGGGACTCCTTCCATACTTCACTTTCATGAAAAACACAGGGTTAATTATGTTCAGCTGGTCAACTGGCTCTGTAAGGCCCCACTTGAGCAGGATGGTTGGACTAGATGACCTCCAGAGGTGCATTACAACCTCAGTCAGTGTGATTCTATGAAGAGTTATAGCCTGAAAAATAAAATTTGTCTGAGGCATGGGGTAGAGTATCTTCAGCTAGTCACAAGGTGCAAGTGCATAAAATAAAACCAGTCCTTCTGCAAAACAGCTGAGTGGCTTCATAAACAGACGTGGGCAAGAAACACACCTGCAAACCTTAGGCTGCAAAATGATAGAAAGAAAAAACAGCATCATGAACACAAATGAAAAGTGTGGTGTGCAGATACAGCTCAAAAATCTTTACGGTCAACCTTTGGGTGGCTGCATCCAGAGAGCGAAGCACTAGAGGGCACCAGCAGGATAGGGTCCTACCACTGCTGCAGCCAACCCATCCAGCCATTTAACACTTCCCTCTTCTTCTTTCACTCCCAAAAAGCAGCACATACCTCTGTCCTGCACGGTTACGAGGGTCCTTGTCTGAAAGAGACAAGCCGAGTGCTAAGAAATGCTTTGCAACTCCCAACAGCTCTACAGAGCAGCACGAGATACCCCAGGTACAGAGTGTGAGGGAGACTTCAAAGAGTTTGGGCACTACAGCTTCCCTCCAAAGTAAGAAAACTACTTATTTAGCAGAATTTGAAGCTCAGAAGTTGGTGTCAGGAAAGGCAACCAAGGAAACGAAATTCAAGATTGAACTCTGTCAGCCAATCTCCCTATTCCCGCCCTCTGTTCCTGCCGGATGCTTCAGCATCTGCAGCAGGTGCTGCCCTGACACCCTGGGAACCCAGGGCTGCTCCTGCTTTGGGACAGCAGTAGAACTGATATCCCACTGTTCCTGCATGCAAGCAGTGGCACCAGCCATTCCCAAAGATTCCATGCCAGCACACACTGGCTCTCCACAGGGACAGCCTGAGCTGCTGTTGGCTGTGCAAGGCTGCTGTGCACCACTCAAGCCTTGCCCCAGCAGGTCCCTCTAGCTCACAGATGGCCAGCACAAAGCAACTCCTCTTTGTCATTATCAGCCAACGTACATCTCCAGCCAAGCCACCTTCGTCAGGCTATGGCTCCTCAGCAGGCACCACCTGCACAGTCAAGTCTCATCTTTTCTTTATTCAGATAGTTGCATTCCCAGGGTACATCAGCACCAGGAACCCCGAACTCCCCTATCCTCACAGGAAGGCAGGAGGGTTCTGCTGGCAATCGGCCAACCCCCACCTCCCCGTCACCTCTGTCCTCCACCCTCAGGGACCAGGAGTGGGTTTATACATTCACTGCTAGGCCTGAGCTGAGCAAAGACTGCCAATTGTACTGCACTGTACTTAATTATGTAGTAGTTTTATGAGGTGGGCTGCAGCACACCGGGGACCAACGTGAGACCACCAGATTTACTGCACTTTAACTTTGAGCTGACAGTGTAACAGGCTCTAAGAGGTAAGTACTCAGTGCTTTATTCACTGATCTTTTGCCCTCTCCCTACATTTTCATACAAGGCTTCAGAGCCTGTCTGGGATGATGGGAAGAACCTGGAACAGTGAATAAGGGCACGCAAAGAGACAGGTAAACAGACAGAAAAAGAGACCCCAAAACCAGAAGAGGGACAGAGAGAAAGGAGGAGAGGTGGCTTCTTGGTACCAACTCAGAAGCAGGTGCTCCAGACCCCACGGCTCTGGGGTTTTATATTATTTAATTTTTTGTGAGTTCACAAACCAGAATCTTGTGAGCAGAAGTAATTCCACTGGAGATGCTAAAGCCCACATCCCTGTGGGATCCATATCTCAGCAACCATTTCCAAACAACAGCAATGCTCACATTTGAACAAAATAACAGGAGTAACATATTGGGGGTTTTCTCTTGAAAGCAACTGGCCATCATCCCCCTTCCACTAAGAACTAACTGAAGGAGTTGCTTCAACAGGAGGAATCCAGCCACATCCTTTGACGACATGGACTGGACTCAACCACATGTGCTCAGGATTTGGGGGAAAGAAATACTGCCTGGTTTTGGAACGTGGTTGGCTGTATGCACCAGGAGGATGGAAAAATCATCATACACTTTTTTTTTTTTTTTTTTTTTTTTTTTTTTTTTTTTTTTTTACATCTGCACTTGTGCAGTATTTGAAATATTGCTTTGAATCTATACAGATTTTCAGTTACTGGACCTCTTGGATTTTTAAACCTCACTGACTCTCAGCCAGACTGCCTCCGTCTGCATTGAAAGGAGCCATTCTTCTTTTTTTTTTTTTTTTCTTTCAATGAAACTGGATCCTTTCCCTTCCCATAACTTTCAGCTGGCCAAGCCATTCCTAGATCTTTGCATTTTTCACTTTGCAGCCTGACCTCTAGGACTTCAGGAGATTCATAAGAAAAGTTATGTGACACATTGGCTGCAGTGAAAGCTGCATAGATGAAGGGGAAATGCTTCAGATGTTTAGAATAGAATAGAATAGAATAGAATAGAATAGAATAGAATAGAATAGAGTAGAATAGAATAGAATAGAATAGAATAGAATAGAATAGAATAGAATAGAATAGAATAGAATAGAATAGAATAGAATAACAAAACAAAGCAAAACAAAACAAAACAAATAAAATAAAATAAATTTTTATGTCCATAGGGATAAAGGAGGGCACAAACATTCAATGACAAATAGTATTAGCTGTGAATTAATGAAAAAGCACCAAAAAAATACAGCAAGGTTCTACCATGTAAGAAAATAAAGTACATGTACCATTTCTCTTTATACATTTTTTCCAGATCACTAGTAATATTACTTTCACTCTTTCAAATAAAATAATAAAGAAATAACGACATTATTAGAAGATCAGATAATTGATATGAAACTCTAAATTTAAACTGGTTCAAATTATCAGATGTAAGTTGTTACAGGTACTTTACAGGGAACAGCACATTTCTTTTGGAAAAATAAATATATAATTACTGAAATGGGGTTAAAAGGCTGTTGTAGACTGCTTTAAAAAAATCCCAGGGCCTGCTATCAAATACAAAATCACACAACTCATTAAATTTTTCATGAGACTAAATGCTTGAGAACGTTCAGTAAAATCCCCAGGATGTCCTATAATTTTTAGTACTGATTTATTGCAAAAATACTGTCAAAAAAGGGTGCTCTTAGTTTAAATGTTACCATGCTTACAATATTCACAACATTAATTTCTCAGCCCAACACAATGAATAGTCTTGAACCCTACACAGCCTGAAATGTGGAAACTAACATTTTTCACTGTAATTTTCAAAAACCAAAGGCTGTTAAATGTTATTCCACCTAGAAAAAAGATAAATCTCTCCATTCTACCAGCACAGTGAAAAATAGAAACACTACTGGGATGCTCTTTAACTTAGAATTTAGAAACAAATCTCCTGTAAAATATCAGTACACCGGTACTGTAATTTTACTTCTGGAATTATCTGGGTAAGGATCATCACTGAACCCATCACAAGAGCAAAAGACGAGGTGCTTTAAGATTAGGTATTGGAAAGCTTATGAATGAGGCATCAGAGAACGGGTGCCCAATTATTTCCATTGTATTTATACTGCAATGTATTTCAGCCTGGATCTGCCTCTCACTATTTGTTTACAACATCTGTAGCACAAAAGAAACCTGATTTGTGTAGGGCACCTGCCTTGTATAGGAATAGGAATTATAAATAGTAAAAATACACTAAGCGCCTTAACAGGTGATACTATTTCACTGCAAAGTTTTACAGCAAAGTTGCATTTTTAGTAGTCTGCTGTCCTGTCTGAAAGCATGGTTTTCCCTTTATTTTTGTTTTTTCCCCACAGATCTACTAATACTGAATTTAAACAATATTTTTTTAAAATATAAAAAAAAGTTAGTGTTTATCTTCGATTTACAAGAAGCTGGCAAACAAGATAACCTTCAGTCTTCACAGGAGTCTTATTTTATACAAGTTTGCACAGATCACATTCACAGACACAATTTTCAAGGCAAAAAAAAAAAAAATAAAGGGAAGACAAAGAAGACTGTAATAATTAAGAAGGAAAAAAGGTTTTTAACCAAAGATCATTAACAGGATCTTATTTAACCGTCAGCATGTAAGAGATGAGAAGCAAGATCTTCTCAATGGCAGTGAAAAATCTCAAAACTTCCATTCATCACCTTCACGTGTGAAAAAGGCTGCACTGCACCTTGCTGCTAGACCCTTCTGTCATTAACGCACATTAACATCGCCCAAGCTCACAGAACTCTTGTTGTATCAGCTCTGCATACCAACCCACGTACGTAGGACTTCATACCATCACGACTGAAAGATTTTACCTATCCATCAATGGCTAGGAAATGGAAGATAAGGGGACAAAGGGAAAACACCAGAGCACGATTAGGTAATCTCTTTCCTTTACAAAATGGTTTCTTGTGCTGGGAAGATGGATGGGACACAAAAAGCATGCACTCTCACCAGTCATTAGCAAACCATATTTATTTTTTTTCCAAAAGCAGACATCCCACAGCTCTCAAATTCCTGGGCACAGAGGGTGCACTTCCCATTGAGAGAATCATGTTGATGGCCATCCCCATCATCATCCCACCACTACTTTGTGCCACTCCTACGCCTGTCTGCTACAGCAACGTGTTATTTCTCATCTTCCACTTGTCCTGTTGCACTTGTCAGGGCATTTGTGAACTATTTGGATCTGCACCTCAATGAGATCTTTCAGCACCACCTACAAAAATTAATTGGATGAATCATGCACACAGGCTATATGTCTAAGCTATGGGCGTCTGTGTCTCCCTAGTAATTTTTAAACCTGTTTTCCAATTCCAGCCAAATTTGACAGAGGGACAAACACATCTTGAGACAAAAAGTTCCCACATCTCTGTGAAAACAGACATTGAGATAGAGGTAGTTGGCAATGCAACTGTAGGAAAGGCAGCAGGATCTGCTTGGTCTTCACGAGATCAGACTACACCCTACAGACACAAATATGCAGGAAACCAGGTTTCTTTCACTTAGTCTGTAGCTCATGGAGATACTGGATTAAATTATAAGATGTGTGGCCACATGGCGAAGAGGAACATCTACATCATGGTTTCCCTCCTACTGTTGCATTCTCAGAGGTACCCTGCACCATTCAGCACTGGAAAATATGAAAATATCTACTACCAAAGATGAGTCAGCACATGCCTGTTGGTGTGATCTGGAGGAGCCCAAAGTTGAAATGTACATGTGCACCCCTTTCTTCTCCCACCCACACGTGGCCTGAGTTGCAATGCTGCCCAGCTTAAACCAGCAGGACTCCAAGTTTAGGTTGTTCCTCCCTAAGTCTCTCTCCTGCATCATAACCAGGTCCCAAAGCTTTATCCTAACACAAAGAAAACCACTTTCCATGGGCTTAGAAATGCAAAATATAAATATCTGTATAATATACTGTAAAATATATATCTGTAATTATACTGTAAAAATCCAGATCTGTCCCCGTTAATTCAGTAGACATGTCCTGTAGGAAGAAAATGAAGCAGCCATCCAACAAAGTTATCTGAAAGGAGGATACACAGCAAGCTTCACATGGGCTGAAGCTACAACCTACAAGTCTCCTGGTGACATCCTGCAATTCTGCATGCACACCAACACACCCAAGCATCTGGAAATTAAACCCAAGTATGTGGATCATCACTTATAAATTCAGGCCTGTTTCAGGCCAGACCTTTGCTCAGAGGTCTTCCTCCCCACTTTTCTCATGGCTATTTAAAACACTCATCACTGTCTAAGACCTTGTTTCATCTGTCCATGCTCCTGAGGACCTCTCTCCTGTTTCTCTTCTAGAGCAATTGAAATCACTGCAAAGCATTCAGCAGAAAAACTCCTCTGCATGTTGAAGCCAGCTCAGTCCCTTACTTTGGACAATGCCAGCTTTGGTGAAGGGGTTGTCTATTATTTCAGCCAGTTTATTCTGTAGCACAGAGTAATTATTTTTTTGGGTTTCCCACAAGACCACACGATGTGTTCACTTTGTAAATACCCTCAGCTTCACAGCTGTCCAGCTAACTGTATGTTTTTCTTCTTCAACACTGCCCAGAAAGAGGTTTTCTAGCTCTGTGACAGTGATTCTGTGATTGCACAGAAAGACAGGTACAGGTTACAGAGCAAAACTCCCATGCTGCAAGTATCTCTGTGACTGTAAGAATCATCCATGCCATAGGAAGAACAAATCTCCTGGTATTCACCTTCCAATCCACACATTTTCCATCCACTTCCTAAAGGGGAATCTCTGTTAATGGTCCTGGTTGTGTGGATAAGCCAGCAACCAGAGAGAGGCAGACAGGAGCAGGTCTAACATTCCACTGAGCAGGAGGCAATGGTGACCTATAGACCCTTGTCAATACATTTCACAAGAAACTGCAAGTTGCTTCAGCAAAATACGACTCCTTTGATACCTTCCTGTTTAATTTAATACAGGCTTTTATTATCCAGAGAACCCCACTGCTTTGAAATGAGGAAACTCGGTCAAAGACTTAGGCAGTCAGCCCACAGCTGGCAAGCATAGTTCAGGGGCCTGAACTACAACCACTCACTAGGCTCACACTCTGAGACAATGGAGCTTTTAAAATTAAGGCTTGTATACACAGGCAAATTTATCAGCCTAATTATACTGGCATAATTAGGCTGATAAATTTCCCTGTGTAGACAAGTCCTGAGACTCTCAAACTCATAACTAGGCAGGTCTTTTAGAGAGGGGGAAAAAAGGGGAAAAGCAACTCCTGGAATAACCAGGCAATTTATTTTTTTAATCTCTCTATTTTAGGTTTTTTTAAAGATTTTTTTAACCTCCAAGTTAAAGATACCATTCATTTCCAAATTGAGATCTGGATGAACTGTTCATACAACATGTTTTTAAACAAATTAGAAACAACAATCACCATCAATCCCTCAACAGAGAAGTGTCTGTCTCCATTGTCAGATAAACCCCTGGGCATCAACAGAGCCCCGCTAGGCAGGCCATGCTCAGGATTGCAGTTTAGAGTATAGACTGAAGCCAATTGTTCCTCTCTTTCTTAGGACTGCATATCTGACGTGAGACTTGCAGACAACCCTGTCCCTTCGCAAGCCTTATAAGAAGCTTGCACTGTTGAGAACAGCGGTCCAGACATGCTGGGAGCAGTTCTATTGTTAACTCTCTTCCTTTCCATCCCTCCCTCGCCAATCTTTCCACACAGGAGTATCACGTAACTCCCTGTCAAAGCTGCCAACTCCACAGCGACATAGATCAAGCCTAATCTGGAAACAGTAGAAGATGCTTGACCAGAACAAGTCCTCTCTGGTCTCTGTATGGATAGGGAGAGTCTCTTGTCCCAGGTGCCTTCTGCATTTCGCTCTGCCTCACCATGCTGGTGCCCTGAAGCACTACTTCTGTGACAATAAGGGTAACTTCAGGTGGAAGGGTCATGGCAGGACAGGTACACTGAACCTAGTCCCAAACCTCTTCTTAACAGAGAGCACTGACTACACTTTCCTTGCTTCCCATACTGTGTGAGTCCATCCCCACTTCTGCAAATATTATGTAAGTGACCCTGGCTGCATGAGAATTTTGCCAACACAGCTATTGACAAGGCTTATCTGCAAGTGTTGACTTCAGATTCTCATAATCACCCTCAAAAAAACCCAAACCAACAATGAGCTCAGAAGTTCCAGCCTTTAACTTCAGCCACTTCCCTATCTCATCCTTTTATCTTCTTATATCTTCAACTTCCACCTTCCATACTTTTCCTTCTTAGGGACACAGCACCCTGCTTTACCAGTGGCAAAGACTCTCTTGATAACCTAGCTCCTTTCCAAGTCTTTCCTTCCCCTTTTTTCACTTTGGTATCAGCACAGCACCCAGCAGCTCAAAGAAACATTGGGGGCTCCATCACGCCAGGCACTGCATATGCATGCAGTAGAAGAAAGACCTGTCTTCTTGATCTTACAACCTAAACCAGTGAGGCCCAGAGAAATGTTATTCCCATTTTACAGATGGGAAACCAGGACCAAAGATATTAAATGTCTAGCCCTAGGAAGCCTGCAGCCAAGGCAGGAACTGACCCCCTCTTTCCTGAGAGCCAGCGTTTGGTGTCTAATCGCACATGATCAGTCTTTCCTCTCTACCTCCCTGTAGGCACTAGGAATTTGTGCTCTACACCTCCACATGTTTCTCCTGTGCTATACTGTGCCACAGCCATACACACCTAGATGGGACTCCTTAATAAATAATCATATGTGGATTCCTGCATTTCTCTTCTACTTGTCAACCCGTGCCTCCCTTACAGCACAGGAATTAGGCTTTCCTTCCTGTATTCCCAGTGTAATTATCAAACAAACTTTCCTTCTGGTGTACTCTTCCCACACCACGGAGACTTTAAATCTCACACATAAATCTCTTGCATTTCAGCAAAGAGATTTCAGGTTTCTCTCCTAGAGAATGACATTTAATGGTGATCTTTTTTTAATCAGGTTCAGTCCCCTGTTTCCCACTCCCATCTGGTGGAAGCGACTTTCCACTTAGAGAGGAAGTCAGTCTTTGATTTCATAAATGATTATAAGAAGATTTAACATCCTCAGGAGCACAACTATTTTCATTAGAACGTATTTGCTCCAATTCCTTTTCCAGCTGTCCCACTTCTTGGTACAAACCCCAAGATAAAGAAATCCTTCAGAATTCACCCACAAGACACTCCAGTGCAGAGACAAGCCACTCACTCTCTCATCGTTTGGCCTCTGGCTCCATATAACTCAGCAGGATAAAACAGGGAACAGTCAGCATGCCCACCATCTGCTGGTTTCTACCTCAAGCCCCAGCAGGTGGTTGACCGAGTATGGATGTGTGCGGGCTTGTTTGTTTTAGCTCACTGACCTCCACTTTGTCACTTCAGCCCTACAGCACGCTGAGACTGCAATCAAGAAGAGCAATGAGCCTTGAGAGGCAGGGGAGCCAGACAGATGAAGACTTCATAGAAGTGTGCATCCACTGTCACTCTTGTAGAAGGGCTGGCATAAGTATAATTTTACAGGCAATGTCCATTTGGGCATAAGCTCTCCCCCTTCACGCTATGGCCCGCCAAAGGAAAACATCAAATGCTGTTTGCCCAGTGCCTTAGCAGACTGGAATTTTCTGGCTCCAAAGGCAGATTTGAGCTGTAAGATAGAATTTTTCTGCAGCTTTGCTTTGAAATATTTTATACCATTTTTCCTTTCAAATATTATCCCTGTGAGGGTATATGTGTATACATAAAACAAGACGGGAAGGTGAGGGACACAGCCCTGATCACCCTCTGGTGCTCTTAAAGGCTGTCAGAAGTTCAAAGGGCTCTCTTCAGGAAACAGTAAGTAATTCCGGCTCAGAAAGACTAGCTATGCAGAATTTTGCTGCCTAGGTTTCTTTAGGAATGTTTCTGGCTCTGCTACCAAGTCCAAAGGGGTGGAACCCAAAAGTAAATTGTTTTTTGATCAAAGTGTCCCATCCTGCATGTCAGCAGCCAAGTAGCTTCATTTCAGCAGCACTAGCTGAGTGAAACAGAGCACAAACAGTGCAAAGCTGACTTCACTTCTGGGGACTAAATTATTTTTTTTATTATTTTTTTTTTTAACTGTCTTCCAGACTAAATCTGTTCTCCAAGGACCAAAGAGCATCTCTGAGACCTGACTTACCCAGCTCCAGTTTTCAGGTAGCACATCCATCCTAGAATAGGTTGATTAAATGCAGCCTGCCCATATCTCAACACCACAACCTGTAGAGTCCCTCAAAGACCCAATTAGCCTGTTTGGATTTGAGATGGTGTACCTGAAGACTCTTATAAGTCTTTCTTTTCCATAACACCATCAGCAGCCACATCAGTGCCTGTGGCTGTTGTGCTAGGACACAGAAGGCAGAAATAAGCTTCCCCAACCCACACAAATGTTTGTACGTTAAGGCCAGAGGGATTTACCAAGATAATTTTGTCTGACATCAAGAACAACATGGACTATAAGATTATGCTAAGTAATTAATACTTGAAGTTCGATAGCTGTGGTTGAAAAACAACCACAATAAACATGCAATCACGGAAAATCTACCACAATCCTTAGTAAGTTGTTCCAATGGTTAGTTACCCTCAAGGTTAAAATGTGCACCTGGTGTTCAGTCTGACGCTGCTTAGCTTTAACTGCTGGCCAACACATATTGTTATTACACCTATGTCTACTGAACCGCAGAACCTCTCTTATTTCATTGCTGATACTACTGAGGTGTCTTTAGCCTGTAACAAGTGATTTGTTTTAAAGGTAAATAGATAGAACAGCCCCCACATAATTTGCTGTCATGAGGGGGTTTTTTTTGTTTGTTTATTTTCAATATTTTGACTGTCTTTGTAACTTTCCTCCGAACCTTCTCAATTTTTTAAATATCTCTCTTAAAAACACTTGTGAAGCTTGCTGAACTGTAAGTGGTTCTCTCAACATGCACAGACCTAAACTACCTTCTTAAGTTTTGTCCCAAAAACTTCCAAATGAATTCATGAGGTCTTTCCAGGCTGCTCTGTATTTTGACCAGCCGTAAAAGTTACAACATCATTTCCAAGTCTCTAAGACCAAAGTCATGCTAAGCAACATTAAGATGAAGAAACAAGCCTTTGAATCCCCACATAAAAATTTGGAAAGAAGCAGTCTCGCAGCAGGAGAAGTGAGCAAGCAGAAAAATCTGTCAGCTGCTCCTGTTGTTTCTTTCTGCGGGCGAGAGTCTTCACAGCGACTGCTCATTCAAGCTGATAGCTGCCAGCTCGCTGGAGCTCTGCTGTTGTTTCAGAGTTTTAGCTCATTTCTTTCTATCTGCCACTCAAAGGGTGTGAGTAGCTACAACATACTCCAGAAGAGCTTTCGTTTTTAATAAAAAAGCAACTAAGTCTGCATACACGTAGCTAGTTCACACACGAAACATTGACCAAGCCAAGCAGAGTCGGCAGAATTGTCAGGTCCTAGAAATAGCAGCTAAATCTGCAGCTGCATTAGCCTTGTAATGGCACTTTAGAGAAAGGCTAGCACCTTTCTAAAAGCATGCATGTCAAACCCATGTTTTCCAGCAGAAGCAGACAATCCTGTCTCAGCTTATTCTGTGGCAGAGTTACTGACATACAACCAGCAATATAGTGTCTCCTTTGAATGTCATGACTGTTGTCCAGAGCTTGAGAGTTTCTCTCTCTTCACCACTGTTCAGTCCTCTTGAGTTATAGTAGCAATCTCACCTAACTCATTCAATTTCTACAAGCTACTTCATAGCCTACTGATGGTGCAATCAAAACCTTTGCCTCTGGTTGCCTCCAGCAAAAGAGCTATCCTGGTCTGCCTGCATGGGACATCTTTGCTTAAGGAAGGAAAAAGAGAAGAAAAGCACCACCGCACCCCAAGCCTAGACTTTCCCCATACACAGTGCTACAGCTCTCAGAGTAATAATAAAGCTGGTGTTGAAAGAGAGACAGCCTGAGGCATGCTTGGTAGTACACTTGTCGCTTGACCCACCTCCTCATCCCAGAGATTAATTAGGCCTAGCCCCTCCCTGTTAAATTCCCTCTCAGACACATTGCTCAGCCCTCCTGCCTCTGGCAGATTCACTCACTAACTTTTTATTTCAATGTTCATGTTTTCCAGTTTGTAAGGCCCTCCAATGATTTTCACTAGGCTTCCTCAAGGAGTCTGCTCTAGTAAGGGGACGTGGGAGAGGAAGAATGTCTGGAGTGAGGAAGGATAAATGCATCTGGCTTGGGATGAGTACCTAGAGCTTCCAGAGTCTCCTCTCTGTTTGCTCTCCAAATCTTTCCCATGATGCAGGCCCAGGTGAAATGCACTAGCTGGGCTGAAAGACAATGTCACCTCTTCTCAGCTCCTGAAGAAGCACTTTCACCTCCATGTGCTCATTTGTGAGATTCAAGTTCAGAAGTCCCCAACCAGTGGCAGGGCATGCACCCAGCCATCCTCTGGCTTCAACTGGGGCTGGCATCTAGGGACAGGATTGTGATATTTGGTTCCAGAAAAGGAGTCTGGGCTTTGAATCCTGCCTGAGGAAAGAGGAGCATCTGAAGAATAAATTTTCCCCACTTTTCACCAGCTAGCTGGCACAGTGCTTAGTGTATTAGCTGCCATTCCTTGTCTTAAATTCCTTGTTCTTTCTGTGCACCACTTGTGGAGCTCAGCTGCCTTACTCAGAGCTGAGGACCCCACTTCCAGCCCAGCAAATACTTGGCTAAGTTTTAACTTTTGCCCCTATCTCCATCCCTGGTTTATTTATGTAATCTTGATAGACTGTAAGCTCTTTGGGGTGATGCCTACCTTTTGCTATATGTGTACAGCAATAAGCTCAGCAGAGCCTTAATTAAGATCTCTAGATGCTGTTGTAATACAAAAAATAAATATTAATTAGTGGGATCAGCAGATTTACATACCAGACATATTGCAAGACACGCCCCCGCTATATTTATACATGCTGATGTGTGAAAGTGCCCTCAATGGTTAATACCACTGTATATTTGGCTTGTCTGCCCACCGCATGTTTTTCTTGTAATATCCTTTCCTTTCACAATCGTATGTCACGTAATATCCTGACTAAGAACATTCTGTAACACAGTAGCACGTGTTTCAACAGAAGAGTGAAATTATCTTTGAGATGTAGCACAAATGGAAAGATCAGATGACAAGTCTCTTTTCCATTTCTCCTCACTTTCTACTGTGGCTACCTGTGTTTTAAAATTCTAAACCATCAAACAGGTTCATTCTTCATGCTTCATGTGATGAACTAAGTCGTACCCACAGCTATCTTATTTTTGCATGTGGATTGCACATTCCAAAGAAAATCCGTAATGGAAAACATAATTGCAGTAACAAGCACCCTATAGGGATGCAAAATTCCTCCAGAGGATCATGGGAGGTTAATAGGGCTCTTCTTTGCACAGTTCTGCAGAGCCATTCCTATTCTTATTGACTGAGAACTGGGGGGAAGGCAATAAAATTACCAGCAATAGCCCAGGTTCCTGCCTATTCCATGTGCCCTGCTAACTTGTAAAGACAGAGCTTCAATTGTATGGCTGAGCCAAACAGGAGTCTGTTTTTAACTCCATTCTGACTTATGGTAACCATTAACTACAACCTGACTTCCCATTACAAGATACCACTGTGAACACCTATTAGCAGCTAATTGAATCATCTAAAAATGGTCATAATTCAAACCTATGTTTGTATTTTTCTAATGTTTCTTACAGCTTTTGCTGTAGTACAGGAGAATATGCAAACTGAGGCTCTGTTTAACAGCTCATAGTAGGATGGAAGTTTAAATGGAAATCTAATGGAGTGACAAAGGGGAATAAAGGCATATTGTATTGTTGCTGTTACCCCTGAGACATGATAGAAGAAACTAATAACAAGCTAACAAGGCTCCCTATCTCTAAGCATTTTCCAGCTGTGAGTCACTGAAGAGTCAAAAAACCTCTCTGAGTCAACACCAACAAATGCACATATTCACACTGTAGATTTCTTAAATTTCTATTCATAATTTCAAGGCTGTATGGCATTTTTTCATTCTCTTTTGTATTTAAAGATATAAAACTATTTCCTTGATTTTCAACCCACTAAATCCTGAAGCCTTCAATTTTGTTGTATTTCTTTAAACTTGAGCATGTTCTTATTGTATTATGAAAGGCAACAAAGTACTGTTTGCACAGCATTACTGACAGGTTTGTGTATATTTACTGCCACGGTTTAAAAATTTATTTTACATACTGATTTTGTAAAGAGTTTTCATTAAATCTGTGGAAAAGTCTTTAGGTGCTTTTTTGGGTAGAAATATGGCTACTTTAAATTAGCATAAGTTAGCGTAAACAAGCAAATTAGTTTAAACCATCTCCCCAGACTGCCAGAAGAATATATTTCACCGATTATGAGAGCATTGTCAAGAGCAGATAAAAAAAGATAGGACACCTCAGCTGGAGGTTACTGCCTCTCCAGGGAAAAGGTCTGCTCCCTTCTGCTGAGTCACAGTAACGTGGTGTTTTCAGGCCATTGCAATGCAAAGTGCAATCGCTTAACGCTCACTCAAGGTGCCACTGAGGTTTGCATCAGTTAAATAAATCCAAACCACGGGGGAAGAAAGTTTAGGCAAACTTTTGAAGGTTCCTCCTACAGGGAAGGACCCAGCCACCATCAAGTCTGTCTAATGCAGGTACCTATTTGCACAAGGAGGTGTGAATTTCTTTAATATATATGTGAAGCACTAACCTGATCCCACTGCACCCCTTTTTCACATTATCCACTGGTCAGCCCAGAAAAGGGGTCTTCAGATCTGTAGACTTGCCTTCACCATGGGACCAAGGCTGGCCTGAGGTGTGACCCACAAGCTGCAGTCACTCTGCTGGCTCAGACATCATGGCTGTCATACTGTCCAACCTTTTTGTGTTTGTTGGAGGGGCCAGATGCTTATGTCCTGCATCAGCATCAGATACAGACTATTGCCTGGTTGAAATAGCCATCAGTTTTCAACTGATATCACAGAAGTTTTAAACACCTGACATTCATCAGCCCATTTCACACTGGTTTAGCACAAAACATTCTGATGCATCGGGAAAGGTGGATTTTCTCTCCAGTGAATGAATAAGAAGAATGTGTTTTACAGTGGAGATGGGAATTCTTCCCAGCACATACACATGTGCAGCCCTGCTGGCTTTCTTGGAAGCTGCATACATACTTCTGAACACATACTTCTGAACAAACAAACAACCACAACATCACTTCTCCCAGGCTCAGAGATTGGGCTAGTTTTCTCCAGCAAGCTTCATAGTGAGCCAGAAGTAAGCAACTGAACCCTTATTTTTAATGTCCAGCCCCTAGACCTTTGATTCAATCCTCACTTCAAACATTATGAGATCTGCATCTGTTAAAACCACAAGAGTGTTCTGGAGCAAGTAGTATAGGAAAGGCAATGGCTGTGACATGTATGACAATTGCCCTTTGGCTGCCAGCTGGGCTCAGACCTGTCTGTCTGTCTCTCCCTGGTTTTGGGGAGCCTTTACTGTCTTTATTACCACCAGAGCTCTAACAGGTCATTCCTCTGCTCAAGATGTGGGGACCTTGTCTGGATTTAAAGCAGAAGCCCTTATGAAGTTGCCCTTCCCATGCTGGTACAGAGCAGTTAATAACCGAGGCACCTGGACTGCAAGGACATGATAAAGTTGCCAGCAATGAGCTATTGAGAGGCACAGCAGCAGCCTAGAATCAAGAGTCAAGGAGCAACCTGTTTGCCTTATAAAGGCTCTTGGCATCGAGAAAAATGTCCTTATCTCGTGACCTGAACTGTAATGATCTACCAGCATTTGAATTTTTCATTTCAGCATAGATGGTAAAAAAAGCCCTCTTGAAGATAGGAAAACAGAGGGCAGCCAGCAGATTGTGTGCCTGTTGCACTTTCATTCAGTCCCCATCCCATGGAAGAAAGGAAATTAAAATTATTCTTTTCTTTTCTTTTTTTTTTTTTTTTCACCCCTCAGCTCTCCCCTAAAGCTCTACTAAGGGGTCATGAGCCCCATTTGGGAAAAGCTGCTGACCTACTAAGCTCTACTAAGGTCATGACCCCCATTTGGGAAAAGCTGCACTTTCTCCTCTTCCTCCTCCTTGGCTTACACACACAGATACATATATATACCATGAAAACATTCCCCTGATGACCACTGACAAAACAATGTCTGAAGGAATGTGTCAAACATAAGCACCCAAATAACAGAGCCAACAAAATATGTCAGTCACATAAATTCCATTTCAAACATAGGTTAATATATTTTAAAAGTCCCCCAAAGCTCTGCATTTTCACTAGACATCCAGTTCAGCATTAAGTAAATTGACTGGAAATGACTGAAAATTAAATAAAATGACAGGACCATAAAGTAACCATTAGCTCTGGGTTCTTTCCTTTCCAGGTCTTCATTCAGTTTTCTTCCTCTTAACTTGATACTTGTGTTTTTTCCTCCCTCTTTTAGATTCTGCCTTTGGTTATTTCTTTACCTCTCCTTTTCCACGTTTGCTTGACTTTTCTATCATTTTCTGTGGAGCCTAACTCTTCGTTCCCCACGGAGCTCATTCACAGTCAAATGTTTCTTAGTCAGGGAAACTTTCCACATCATCACGTTTGTCAGAGCAGTTCCTACAACTTTCATTGTGCCCTTGGGCTCAGGACCATGTGAGCCCTGGGTCTAGGGAAAGGAAGTTCACTCTTCCTGCTGTCCGTGACAGCTGCCTTCAAGCATTCCAAGTGGGTTTCTTGAACCCAGAATGGGAAAACTCCAGCTTAGGTTCAGCCCACAAACATATTTCTTTTCCCCCCTCAGATGTACCATGCTGTACTCTGTCACTTGCTCCTGGGTCCATTACTGAGACTCTGGTTTATATTTTCAGAGAGGTGCTTTTTACTGGGGTACAGCAACAAACACAGATGTAACCCATGCACAGCCCTAACACACCCAGATAAACCATAAATCTGATGTAGGGATCTCACTTGCTGATCTGTTTCACCCTTCTTTTTCCCAGTGTAACTGCCCTTCCTACTTTGAAGAGAAGCAAAATGTTCAATAGCATCTCTGAACAGCAACTCAAATTCCTGAGCTGCACTAGAGGAAAAATATTGCTGCTTGTGATGTTACTGAATTTTTTTGGCTCCATAGAAATTCTCAGTTCACTAATATTGATTCTGTAATATTTACTGTCCCACCACATTCAGCTCTTTTTTACTTCCATCACTGCTGATGGTACAGCAGAAATATTTTTCTAGCATTTTACCTGACTTTAGCTTGCTCTAGACCCTCTTTATTTGCTTTGGGGATGTCTCTTTCATGTAATGCAATTCAGGTTATCACCCCTGATGTTCAAGAAATACTGAAGTTGCCTAGAAAATATTGCCTGGCCCATGAAAAGCCACGACCATGCAGAATCACACATTAAGAATGTATTCATGCCAGTCCCTGCAGGAGCTCACATGCAGTTGCAAGTTAAATGCTTGTTTTGGTCCTTTACAGCATAAGGCATTACATCTCAGGATCCCCCAATACTCCCACCCAGCATCACAGCAGGCATGTCTGAAGAGTCCTGAGCTTCAGCATCTCATTATGCTGGTGAGGTACTGAGTTAAGCGTTCCCCTTTTGGGCCTCACTTTTGCTACTATGCACAATAATGCTCAAGGCTATGCAGCTGCACTCCAGTTCATGCAGGATCAGGTTCCCCTGCCCTCTTTCTCCTGGCTTAGCACTCCTTTTTTTTTTTTCTTTTTTTATCCTGCACTCATACATGAACACTTCAGAGTGCAGAGCACCATTAAGCTCAAGGAGAACATGCGTGAGCACTTCATAGCTCTCTGCATGGCCCCTTTGCCAGCCTTTCCCTTCAAAGAGGCTGCTCCAAAAGTTGACTGGAGCCAGGGAAAGTCTCCCCGTTGGCCTTGGATCAGGCCCCAAGCAAGGGACACAATTAGATGAGAACGGAGGCACTAACGAAAGGCAGCTTGCCTGCCAGCAGGCAAAATGCAGGGGGAGACCCACAAGGAGAAAGCAGTATTTGAGGGCCAAACTTGCAATCCTTTGAGAGACAAGCCTCTGTGCTGCAAATGCCCTGCCAAGCAATCTGTGCTCTTCGTGACTTCTACCCGAGCAGCGTGGCTTTGAACTGTGAGATGAAGAAAGGGTGTGGGCACTGCCTCACTTTTTTAATCCATCAGATTCATTTGTTTCATATGTTTTTATTGTCTTGTTTATTCTTTTTACAAATCTTACTGTTACAAAGCAGTATTTTTAAAAAGCAGTGGAAAAGATGCCAATGGAAGATGTTTGGGAGAGTCAAAAGGACACTCAGATAAAAGCCTGTATGCAAATTTTGTGAAGGGGTTAATGAGTATTGTTCTTCTCATTCCCCCTTTTCTTCTGCATGTGCCAGTCAGCCTGGGAAGAGATGTTTCAGAGCAATTCTCTCCAGCCCTCTACCAACAGAGCAATACAAGAGCCTTCAGAGTCCAACAGTTCCTACTGCCTGTTACTCAATGACTTGCAAACACACACTGTGCTAGCACCACCCAGCAGGAAATAAAGTCTACGCTCAAATTGTCCATGGCTCTCCATTTTTCATACAGCTCTTCCTTGAAAATAGCCTCATTGTAACAACTTATCTACCTAATTTAGATCTCAGTGCTTTCTATTCACATTAACATTGGTTGCAATGAATACAAATGTGCTATCTCATCTGAAAGAAAATCCAACAGTTCCTTTAATCACAGTTGTAAGATGATATGTTTGGATGAAGCATCTAGTGGGGTCCTGCCAGACCTCCAGTTTGTTTAACATTTTCAGCAGTTATCTGGAGGAGAAGTAGAAAAAAAACATCAATTATACTAACAGTTGACACCAAGACTGGGGGAGGAGAAGGAAAACAAGAAGTTTATAGAGAAAAGAGAAATCAATTTGCAAGGGTTTGAGAGTTAGACAAGCATCATCCAAATGATGCAAATTTGTAATTACAGTATGTCAGCAAGAAGATGGGTTTCTTATCATGTCTGGATAACCAAATGCTACCTTAGAAGATACTTTGCACAAAAGGACAATGGTTGTATCTTTCACACAGAAAATTGATTTTCTATTCTTTGGACAGTATTTTAAATGCTGTTGAAGTTAATAGAAACTTGAAGAATATAACAGGAGAAAAGTACCTGTACCTGAACACAAAAGCAACACAGATTATGGAAAGACTGAAATCACTATTGCATGTGTAGTTTGTCCTTTTATTCTAATGGGAAGAATTAAGTTCAACTACTTAATGACCACAAATCATCTACAATGCTCTGTGCTGCTTTACTGTGTACATAAATTATGGTTTACTGCACTACATGTAAAGTATGGTTTAATGCACTCCAGATTTATTTACATGTGCAGAAGAAGAAGAGATAGCTGGACAAAGGTAGCTGTCACAGACAGCAAGATAGCTCAGGAGCATGAGTTCATGGTGGAGTCTGTGTGCATTACAGCCTGGGCTGCGTAGGTGCTGGACGCAGAATTAAGCCTCTCTGCTGGAACAACTTTCCTTGGCACTGTGAGCTCCTTTGCTGTCAGCTATTGTAAGGTCCCAGAGTCCTGCAGATGTTGGGTGAGAGGCAGCAAGTGTGAGCAGCCACCTGGCTGGGCAGAAACCAGAACACCATGGCTGGCATTCACAGGGAATGGACCCTATCCCACAGCCAGCTTGAAGGCCACCAGACAGGCATGAGAAGAATGAGCTGTAAATGGCCTAGGAAATGTCCTTACTCTGGTTGCAGTCTACTGATTGTCTCTGGCTTACCAGCACCAGCTCATAGCTCCTTTCTCATATTCAGCCTGGCTTCCCAGTCCTTCATTTCTGGTGTCAATACTGCAGTGGCTCCTGTCTCACTCTCACTCCCTCTGCCTCTTCTTCCAGCCTCACACAGGCTCCCTGCCCCTAGCATGACCCCTGAACACATTCTGGTCTTCCTCCTTCTGTTCTCTATGTCTGCAGGACAGAAATTTTGATGACGTCTCCTCCAAAACACTCAGATCTTTGTCCCAGACATTCATTTCACCTTCCACGAAGCACTACCTGGAAACCAACACACCTCTGAATCCTACAGGTTTTTTTTATCTTCCAGTCCTGAAGATATTCTGTACAGTAAATATAGCAATACAACTCTGGAGATGTTAAGATGATGAAAGTATAAAAAACATGGCAAAACTTAGGAAACCAGCTGTGAGGGTCAGGCATGATACGAATGTCTCAGAACATTTTAGACAGAAGTTGTGAGCTTAATCTCACTAGGTGGATATATTCAACACCCTGCCCTGAGGTGCTTAAGCAGGGATGGTACAGTCAAGCCCCCAACTTGTTGTGAGCAAAGTATCCCAGCTCTGCTCTTGCCTATAGGAAAACCTCTAGCAATGAGATAGCACCATGAAAAACTCACTCTCTTTGTGATTCTTCCATCTCATCATTCTATAAATCAGGCAAGATTTGTGCTCATTTGCAAGGATCCTAGGTTGGCAAGGGCCAATAGAACACACTGAGGCTTTAAGCATCTGTACTCTTCTCCCTCTGTTATTGTGTTCACAGAATCACAGAATATTAGGGGTTGGAAGGGACCTTTGAAGATCATCGAGTCCAACACCCCATGCCAGAGCAGGACCAAAGAAACTGGGGCAGATCACTCAGAAAGGCATCCAGACAGGCCTTGAAAGTCTCCAGAGACTCCAAAACCTGTTCCAGTGCTCTGTGACCCTCACAGTAATGAAGTTCTTCCTCATGTTGAGGTGAAACTTCCTGTGCTCAAGTTTTAATCCATTGTCCCTCGTCCTGTCACAGGGCACAAGTGAAAAGAGGTTGTCCCTGCCTTCTTGATGCCCAACCCTCGTGTATTTATAGACATTAATTAGATACCCCCTCAGCCTTCTTCTCTCTAGACTGAAAAACCCCAGGTGTCTCAGCCTTTCCTCATAAGACAGGTTTTCCAGTCCCTTAATCATCCTTGTAGTCCTCTGTTGGACTCTTTCAAGTAGATCCCTGTCCCTCTGGAACTGGGAAGCCCAGAACTGGATACAATACTCCAAGTGAGGTCTCATCAGGGCCGAGTAGAGGAGGAGGAGAACCTCCCTTAATCTGCTGGAGACACTCCTCTTAATGCACCCCAAGATGCCATTGGCCTTCTTGGCCGCACAGGCATGTTGTTGTCCCATGGAGAACATGTTGTCTACCAGGACTCTGAGGTTCTTCTCCATGGAGCTGCTCTCTAGCAGATCACCTCCTAACCTGTACTGGTGTGTTTTGTTGTTCCTTCCCAGATGCAGGACTCTTCATCTGCTCTTGTTGAACCTTATCAGGTTCCTCTTTGCCCAGCTCTCCAGCCTGTCCAAATCTTTCTGAATGGCTGCACAGCCTTCAGGTGAATCAGCCAATCCTCCCAGCTTTGTGTCATCAGCAAACTTGCTGAGAAGACACTCTGTCCTGGCATCAAGGTCATTGATAAAGATGTTGAAGAGGAGAAGACCCATCATGGCAGAATTTGTCCTGATTGCCCCACCTCTTTCTCCTCCAAGGTAATACATCATGGAAGTCCATGAGTTTTACTGATGTATCTGCACAGGCTATTGAACAGCTAACATGCTCCATGCTGAATTCCAGTATGGCACATGCATGCTCTGGCCTATAGTCAGGGCATACTCATACCAGCAAGCTAGACCATTATGGAATTAGGACCAAACACCAAGGCCAGTTGGCAGAGAACAATGTGCTAGTGAATGAAAGTCCTAAATGAGGTGGCAGCAAGCAAACTGCCTACTGGGTATGGTCCCTGACACACTCCAGTTGCTAGACAAGGCCCAAAAAATTGTTCTGACAGAATGTCAGTTGCCATGGGCTGTGTTCTTGCAGGAGGATGTGTTAGCAGTTTGCTACCATAGGCATTCACTCTCCAGGGCCAAGGAAAGTTACCAAGCACACTTGGATTTACTAGCATAGACTCAGTCTCAGCATCTGTCTTTTCCCTATATGACTAATGATATCACAGCATCCCAGAATGTGGCAACTGGGAAGCTAAAAAAGGTTTGTATTGCATCCTCTGTGTGAGAAGGTGGAAAGTTACATGGTGAGTATTTGCTTCCCATTTTATCTCCCCAAGGTGCACTTAGACTGATCAGCACATTTGCCTTTATCCAATCTGCTTAGGATAGGTAGGAAAATATACTCTATTACTTTCTTCAGTGGAATTTCTTTGGTCTTAAGGTTACTTCTGAAGTTTGCTCAGATTCTTCAGACTGCTTCACCCATGGATTGTTCTGAGTGTAAGCATTGTTTTTACTGGCACAGCTTGACTAATGACACTCAGAATTTGCTTCCCAATCCACACTGAATTTCAGAAGCAGATGAATGCAGCTTTGGATATATATTTGAAGGACAAAAAGATTTCCTCTCAGGCATGTGGAGTCACATACGGGACAAAATACATGGCAGATAGGAATGGGTGTTCTCATCCTCTTCATCCTAATTTAGGAGTGATTCTCTCAGCGTCTGAGCTGTCTACCAGCATAAAACTCGTATCACAAGAGGAGCAGTAGGCCCATAATTGAGTCTGACTTTACAGCCATTCTGGACAAATATCCTCTTCCATTCCCCGCTGTGCTATCCACAAAGGTTCAATCTCCAGTTCCCTTACCTACATGTCACTGTCATTTCAGCTCAAGGTAGTCTTCAGCCATCTTTAGCACATTGCACCTGAGTAGCACAAGTGATTTAAACTGCAGGGTTCAGCTGCATTTGACTGAAATAATTTAGGGAGCTTTTACTTCACAAATCTTTCAAGAGAATGAGAGGGACCTTCAGAAGGTAGATAGCAGCCTGCAGTTGAAAATGGCAATGTCTTCCATAGATGCAATTCTTTACAGAGCATCCTAGTTACCAACACAGAGCAATAGCTTTGGACAGATGCTAAGCAAGGAATAAAATGTGTATGTCTTGTGTCAAATGTAGACATTGAAAGACTAAGCTGATTGAATAAGGGGCATTCCCTCCAGCTACAGAATCATAGAATCACCAAATAGTTTGGGTTGAAAGGGACCTTAAAGATCATATAGTTCCAATCCCCCTGCATGGGCAGGGAGACTTCCCACTAGACCAGGTTGTTCAAAGGCCTGTCCAACCTCACCTTGAACAGTACCAGAGATGGGGGATCCACAACTGTCCTGGGCAACCTGTGTCAGTGTCTCACTACTTTCACATTGAAGAATTTCTTCCTAATGTCTAAACTAAATCCACCCTCTTCCACTTTAACCCATTACTCCTTGTCCTATCACTACATGCCCTTGTATAAAGTACTTCCCCAGCTTTCCTGTAGCCCCTTCAGGTGCTGGAAGGCCATTATAAGGTCTCTCTGGAGCCTTCTGTTCTCCAGGATGAACAACCCCTACTCTATCAGCCTGGACTCAAAGCAGAGGTGCTCCAGCCCTCTCATCATCTTTGTGGCCCTCCTCTGGACTCACTCCAACAGCTCCATGTCCTTTTTGTTTTGGGGGCCTCCAGAACTGGACACAATACTCCAGGTAGCGTCTCATGAGAGTGGAGTAGAGGAGGAGAATCACCTCTCTTGACCTGCTGGCCACACTTCTTTTGATACAACCCAGGAAACAGTTGTCTTTCTGGGCTGCAAGCACACCTTGCCAGCTCATGTTGAGTTTCCCATCAATCAACACCCCTTCAGGACAAAAAAAAAAAAAAAAAAAGTTAAAAAAAAGGGTGCTGTTACTTGCCAACTCCAAACACAGACTCTGACTTAACTTCAGCACTGGCTTTTCACAGTCAAAGATTAAATGGAAAAGACATGTTCCAGAACAACTTCAGCTGGAAGGGACTTATGGAGATCTCTATGCCAAGTTCATGCTCAAGGCAGAGGTGAACTCGAAATCAGATCCATGTGCTCAGAGTCTTGCCTGGTTGTGAATATCTCTGGGCAAATTATCTTCTCTCACTAAGTTCTTCTCAGTTCAGCCTTGAGGATCTGCCCTCCCCAGCTGGAGGACGGCTTCCCTAGGGCACCATCTCATGCACCTTTCCACCACCTGTGGGTGGAGGCTGTGAGGAAAGGACGTGCAGGGCAGGTGGGCATGCCTGAACCCTGTTGCTCTCTCACATGCTTTCTGCCACTCTTCAGAGCCTCCTCTGGCTTTTTAGAGATGCTGCTTACCTTCCCTCCCACTACCTGAACCTCCTTAGGCCCTTGCAGCTGCTCCCAAAGGGAGTAGAGACTGGGGGGGGATGTGGGAAGGACAAGAGCTGACCCCAGATAAGGAGTGATCAGCCTTTCCATTTCTCTCCCCTCCTGCCCCAGGACTGATAACACTTGTCAGTGCAAAGAACATAGCCATGACTTACTCATTCCCTTGGTTGAAGTAGTGGCTGAGGCCATGGCAATGGCTGAACAAAAGGCTTTAAGGTAGGAGAGAGAGAAGGGGAATTCACCCAGCGACTGACAGTTTTTGCCTACCAACTCAAAGTTTTTTTCAGGTTGCTCACAGCAGCCCTGGCATCTGCTCAGCCTGGCAGGGAAAGCGAGGCACCTGGAGGAGGTGGCAACAGGGGCAAGGGACATAACTTGTTTTAAGAGACTAAATGAAAGAGGAAAGGGGAGGATGAGCAAGCCTGAGATCTCATAGCAGCACAGATCTGTCTTCTCTCCACCCAGATTTATTTCCAAATGTGCTCCTTGAGCTGAGCTCACTCCTCAGAGAGGGAAGTGGCTGATACAAGTATGAACTGAACTTCCCACGCTACAGGTGACTGCCACTTCTCTCCCCCTACAATAACTCTACTCACTCACTGATCTGCCATTTACCACTCTCTGTTTACAGTTCAGGATATCTCCATCCCTTACCTAGCTCATAAGCTCAGGAAAGCAGTAACTGTGGTGCCAGAACCATATTGACTTGCTTTTATCCACCACTATTGTCCATATAGCTGGTATAAGTGCCACAGTACCCTTAGCCACTGAAATCTTCCACTCCTGCTGCAAATAAATATACATCTCCAGGTGCTGGAAGTCAACATGGTATCTGAAAGAGTTATTAATCTGAAACACTGTCATTCATTTCAGACTCACATGACATCAGTGGAGTCACAGGGCAGGCTGAAAGTTCTGGGTTTATCTGCTTGCTGCTGGCAAGAGGATCAGTGGGTAAGTACTTCACTGTGGTCCAAATGCTGCGTTGCTGACTCAAGCACAGAATAGGAAGAACTCACATCCCAGATGAAAATAGCAATTTTACCCACAGTCTTTCTTTGAGTTTTCTTTGGCTTCAATAGCAGATAGGAACAGAAGGTCTGAGTTCTCAGACTAACACTTTTATGTCCTATCCCATGGACACTTAACTGAAGGAAAAAGTCACCCAGAACATTAAGACACAACCCAAAGTAATTGATACTTTATAGCCACAGAATAGTCACCCTGACTCCCGAGGAGCTCAAAAATATCACTATATTTTGTCCTTACACCAGTTTTAAGAGATAGGGAAGTAATATCAAAAGGTGGGTCACTGGAGTACAGACCAACACATTATCTGAACTGAAGTCGGAGTTCTCCCTGGCAGAGCTGGATCTTCTTAAATCTTTGGCATTGGTCTCCTGACTCCAGCCTTCCCTGGACTCTTTCAGTCTTAGACATAGGGGAAGGTAAGTGTGCAGGTAAAAACCAGAGTACTGTAGCTTTGTATGTTGAGTGCTATCAGCAGCAAAACTGCCTTAACAAGTCAAGTGTGCCCTCTCAGGCTGCCAGATCCTGACCCACTTAGCATTTTATGGGTCAAAAACAGGAGAAAAAAAATGAAAAGCCACTGCATCAGCAGGTGCTTGTGAACATAGCTCCATTAACTTTTCACTGTGTACCTTATCTGGAGACTTGATTCAGTTGGAGAATTACCTACAAGTGACTACAAAGTTAAAAAAATTCATACCATCAGCTTTCAGGAATGAGGCTAAAATACTTCCTTCATTTTCTTCATGTTATTTTTTTACCTGACATGTGTGTTGAACTATCAGTTGAACGGTGATTTCAAAGATTACATGAGAGAGAGCAAAAGCCTTAGAAGTTCAGCCAATGGGATTACTGAAAAGGACAGGACTGGAGGGTTGACTGGTACAAAGTGCCTTTGACCCTCTGAAACTATCAGCTTCCACCTTCTGAGGTGGTTCTTGTTCAAGCCCCTCATCAACTGTTTGGGATCTACTACCAGGATTACAAAAAGTCCATGGGCTTAACTGGACCTCAAATGTAGTACTAAGGAAAAAACAAACAAACAAACAAAAAAAGCTAGAGGAAACCTTCCCCATTTGGTGAAATGCAGAGAAGCTAAAGAAAGAGGGAATAAGAAACAGCTTCTTTTTTTCACCACCACCAAGGAAGATTGAGAAGAAACCACAGATCCTGTGACAGCTGAAGTCTCTAAGAGACACAAAATAGCTTGTGGCAAGGCTCTGAAATTGTCTTGCAATATCGGTGTCCTCATATTGCCTTGATGGATGATGAAACCACATTGCATTAGTTCCGTGCCTCACTGAGGGCATTGTGCTGCATCTCCACAGGCTGCCATTACATGAGGTGCTGCCTCCTGCCTGTGCTGCCTACATCTCCAGGGCAGAGCATCAGGGATAGTTGAGGGCCAAACTTTCAGCTCTGTAAATTGATGGAGCCCCACCAGCTTCCCTGGGACTCCATTGATTTACAGCAGCTGAAACTCCGGCCCCTGCTATGCTTAAAATCTGACACAGGCTTTCATTGGCCACAAAAGAATCCTCCTTGGGACACTTTGAAACCTGTGCTTTGTGCAAGTGAGGAGCTAAACGATTCCCAAGATTTTCTGTGAGACAGGCACAAGTACACACTGTGCACCGAGTGCGAGCAGGCTCCACCAGACACACAGATACAGAATATGCTCCCTGGGATGTGCCAGGGCGAAGAAGAGTTTTCTAAGTCACTTCATTTTTACTGGAAACTCTGCGCCAGTCCTCCCACATAGAACGCACTGTGCACTCCTCGTAACCAGCATTGTCTGAACTTGTGGTATTTTAATAAACGTTCCTGCCAAGCCAAAGACGCTCTAAGACACATCACCTTTGTCCAGAGGAGGATCCCAGCTGAAATGAAGTCCAGAGAGTGTGACCTCTGCTACAAACCAAGACATAGGTATGTTAAATGAGTTCCTATTAAAAATAACTGCTCTCCGTCCTGCCTGAAGTAGAAGGGGGCACAGGCTGTTTAGAGAGTGCACATGAGGGTGACAGATTGCAACAAAAAATCCTTTCACTGTGCATGGAGGAAAAGGAGGCAGTATAAATGAATGCCTCTATTTTATTTCATAGGGACAGGTTGGCAAAAAGCAGATTATTGGGTTGGGGCTGCATGAAAAAAAATTTTATTTTTTTATTTTTCTGGAATCCTGATTCATCTTCATTATTCAGTCACTCAAGCTTCCTTGGAAACAGAGTGCCACTGAGTTATTATGGCAGTCATAGATGAATCCAGCAGAAAAATATACGTATAACAACAAAATAAAGTAAAACTGCTCTCCTTGTGCAGCCCTACAGAGAGACAGCCAGACAAAAGCATGAAAAAATCGACTGTCTGGCCAAGAATGAAATTGCTGGCAAGTCTGGTTTCAACCCTGCTATTAGCTTTCTTGCAGCTGCTTCAACTACCCAAGCAATATTGAGATAAGTGCATTCTCTGAAGCCCTTTTTTTCCTATTGGGGGCAATATATTTATTTGCATATTAGCCTACTTCTGATTAGTACCTCATCTGAAGGAACCTAAGAGCAAACAGTCAGCCACCTTAAACCAAAGAAAAAAGGAAACAAAACAACGACCCAAAAACCCCACAAGAAAAAAAAAGCCCAAGGGCAAAAATCACTCCGAAAAGTTCCTGCATTTAGGGATGGATGTCGTGCTTCCTCTGCGGGCAGAGCCCTCTCCAGCTGCACTGCACATGGGGCATCTCTGCTGTGCCAAGGGGGCAGGAGGCAGGCAGCTGCATAAGGGGGGAGGCTGGGGGAGGCAACGTGCTCTTGCAAACTCCCTGCTTGGTGCTGCTCCCTTGGGCAACAGGCAGATGGGCAGAAAGGAGCAGCAGAGGTGGATTTGCACCCACACGGCTCCCGCTCTGACACAGCAGCTGCCTCAGTGGCACAAGGGGCTGCGAGCGCAAACATTTCTGGGAGGAAAGAGGGTGTCTGGGGTAAAGGCTCACATCTTATTCCTGTCCCAGGAAGATGGCTGCTGAGTGCTGATGGATCAGGTCAAGGGAGGTCACGCTTGGGGTCCGGACATCAGGAGCATATTTTGGACCTGATGTAATGATAAGGCATGACATTATGGCAGCCTTCAGACTCACTCTCCTGACAGGCATGTCATTAAGGTTTCCTCTCTTCAGAGGTGTAAAGCACTTCTGTTGCAAGCCCAGTAAAAGAAGGTACTGTCTAAGGGTGGAACAGAAAAGGTTATGGAACATTTGCCAAGAAAGTGCCTGTGCTCTCCTCGTTCCAAAACACGGCAGGTTTAAAAAAAAGAAAGAAAAGGCACCCAGTGATTGTTTTTTAGGAAACAAAAGAAGCACTTATGGGTTAGCTTTTCCAAGTTGCTACATTAGTAGATATACTAAACAGGCAGCTTGATCCGGATGAGTCACACGGCAGAAGAGGAACAATGACCTGTGTGTTCCTCCAGTACAAATTATTCCTTTTTTTCTATCAATAAAGGCATTTTTTTTATATAATTGCGTTTGGGCAGCCAGTGAGGAGGGTGTGGCTATCGGAAGATCACCCCCTCCCCCGAGGAGTCAAATCTATTTGGCAGGGTGTCAGAGTTTCAGGATACCCTAAGGCAGGCCACAGCATCTTAAAATAACTTAAACACACCTCATATCATGCCTGGATGTTGAATCAGCCCAGAGATGTCAATCATGTACTGCTGTTCACAGCAGAATCACCTCAGTTGCTCTGATCCTCACTTTTGAACTTACAACTTCCCTTCACAGGAACCAGAGAGGGGTGTGGGTATGTGTGTGTGTGATTGTGTGTGTGCCTATGTGTGTGCATGTAATTCCTCAGTCTCCACAATAACAATTCCACCCTTTGAGCCTCCTTATTGGGAAACAGCCCTTGCAGAACAGCAAGTTCCTCTTTCACAACAGCAAGTTGCTGAAAGGAGGCAGCACAGCTTGGCAATGGCAGTAGGAGACAGCAAACCCAGGCCTTCCCCTTATAATTTTATGGGGCTTTTGCCACCGATAGGAATGCTGATGTGGCTTAACCCCACTGAGTTATTCTCAGCTTGGCCCTTCTAACTTGCTCAGAAGTATCTGCTTGTCTCAAAGGTGTCAGTTGTTTGAGAGCTTGACTTGAGACAGTAGGTCTAGTTTTCAGAGGGTCTAAGGTTCCTCTGGTATTATGTTATACTGTACTGTTGCTGTGTTGGCTATTTATCTGCCCTGGAACAGCATGCCATAGACTAGGATCCTTCTGTGCTGGATCCATACATGCTGTAAATCCTTATAAACTTCAGCATAACTGTTCAGCTTCTCTGGAGAACAGCATCTACATGCATCACCCCAAAATAAGGGTTCAAATGAGATACTATTTGTTAAAATATCTGCCATAGTCATTCATCCCTTGTTTTCTCCACCTGTAAACTAAGGGTGAAAATATGGATTTGTCTAAAATACTTGGGGATCCACACACAGGTGCAGAGCACTTTGTAAGCATAGCACAGTGCTGTGTTGCATTGCTTTTCAAATTAGGAAGGTGTGATCTCTGCTTCATCTTGCTTGTCATGGGATCTCCAACTTGTGGTCTAGAAAACTGTATTGATGCCCACTGAAATAAGTCAAAGAATTTCATTTAAAATAGGAAAAAAAAATATTATTGTGTTATTATTTCTGGGATTTGACTAATCCATTGCAATACACTAGGGCAAGATACACCATTTCGGGAAACTGCCTTCACGCTTTTGTTTCATGACTTGGGAGTCCGCAGGTTGAGGCACTTGCCTTATTTTTGCAGACCACTAGGTGGTGGTCCTGCACCATCTCAGCCTTGCCATCCAGAAGCCGCCTGGAAGCTGCAGCCGGGGCTGGAGCAACCCTTGACAATCTTTTTTTTCGTGGGGAGGCGAAAGATGAGGAACCAGAAGCCTCAGTCACCGTTTTTCCGAAGCAGAGATTCAGTTCCAGTGCACACAGTATCGCAGGAAACATATAAAAGTCAATATATAATGAAATCATAACATCAAGGCTTGCAACAGAGAGGCATAAAATCTGGAATGTGCCTTCAGAGGGAGAGATAGATGAATTTGTCAAGTGTGCCATAATACAAGCTTTTTATGAATTATTAGTATTTTATATTGCACTTTTAAAGGAGCGGGGAGAACCTAGAGAAACGAATTTTCTTTCTTGGCTTTTCTCTAAAGTGACAAATGTCTTTTTTATTCCATTTGCTCTCTCCCAATTCCCAGCTCATAGACTCTGCCTGTAATAAGGTCACTTAGCACGAGGTAACTCTATACCTCCTTCTGCTCTTCTTGAAATTAATTATCTCCTGTAGCAGCTTTCCAGGGCAACGCCTGCCAGAAGTCCTTTCCTAAGTTTGTCTGTCCAAAGTCATTTGCCCTGCAGCCTCACTCAGAGCTGACCCAGCAAAACCAGACAAACAACTCACCACCAGCTCCCTCCTCCCTGCCTTCTTCCCCCCCTCCCCTATTTCTGCCCTCTGTGCTCTCACTCTCTCCCCTCAGCAATTTAAGTTTGCTCACTCTTAAGTCCTGGGACCACCAGGCGCTTTGTATGTCCAGCGTGTACCAAAGGCAGAGTGCAGAGCAGGGTAATCCTGAAGGGAAAGACAAGAAAAATGGCAACACAGGAGGGTTAAAGCCAGGCTGAACCTAGCAAGCATCGTCTAGACTTTCAGTCTCATGATTCAGTGTGTCTGATGTAAAACTATTTAAATAAGAGTTATGTAAATAAGGCGGCAGACAGATAGATTATTTAATATAATCAAAGTGAGATAAGGCCTGGGCCCCAATCCTTCCCTGAAGTAAGGCTGCTTTGTGCCATCGTCACAATGCAAACAGCCCTGAGGCCAGAAGACCCAGCCAGCAGAGGATCACCTCAGGACAAGGAGATAGCCTCCTGGCTCACAGCCAGCACAGCAGCTCCTACACACCTCGTCCATCCCTAAAGCCAAGCAAAGGGGCATTCATGACAAATCTCAGTATGCAGCCGGTCTCTGCTGCCATATTAGCACCTTGGAGACATTGTCATTTTGGATCATTTAGAATTGCCTTCCTCTGAGCTGTGCTGGAGGTTTTGCTTTCAACTGAGCCAGCTGGAGACTCTGACCAGGGACAGAAGCAGCTGGGTAGTAAAAGGAGCAAACTTTTTTCCTCACCTGTTCACCTCCTGGTATTGCTAGCCTCAAAAATAGAGTTACAAGTGGCCCATCAGGTAAAGTAGCACTTCCCATTCATTATATTGTTACCATACCATATTTGTATGGGTTTTACCCACTTTTAAACTTCCCAGGGCATACCAGCACCACAGCAATCCCATGATGGACAGGCCTAGCTGAGCTAACTTCAAATCACAGGGCTCACTACAGGCTGTGAATCTTGCTGCAGAGGCTGGCCCTGTGCACAAGCAGCCAGTGCCCACAAGACCACAGGCAAGCATGAGGTTGACCTGAGTTTGTTGACAGGAGTGGGAATTGTTGCAGTGCACAGGTGCCCTGGTCTACAGTGATTTCCACCAGCTCCCCTTGCACACCAGGGTTCTCACTAACTCCTGCCAGTTTTATTTCTCAGTGAGGTAATGCCACTTTCTTGAAATTCCTCTATTTCTTTAAATATATAGGTCTGACTTGACTGTCCCTACACTAAAATCAACATGCAGGCGGATTTAAGTAAAGTTTAAGTAAGGACTGTGCTGCTGGCACTTTCTGCTGTACCACACCCTTCTTGCCTCTTCTTCTCATTCAGGTCACCCGTAACTCTCCCAACTACACCTCCGTTTTGTTTTGGTTTTTTCCCCTCCTTTTTCTTAAGTTACTTGGTATCTGTTCAATCTAATCTTCTGATCATCATTTGAATGGGATCAACCAACTCTGCCTCCAGACAAGGCCTGACCCACAGATAATCTTTGCAGTTGCATGGCCATGTCAATTAAGGACACTGTTTGTTTTTAAGCCAGGAGAGTTAAACCTAGCAGGAGCAGGTTTATTCAGGTATAAATATGCTTTGTATGTGTACATACATAGGCTCCCTCCCACAAGGCAATCCAGGGAACTAAAGCAATACAACTGAAGCCAGCGCTGGCCTTTTTTACATAGACACATCAAGCATGAGTGGCTTTTGTGCACACACAAAACAAAGGCAAGCACACATGTGGCCTCTCCCACTCTGTCAC
Organism: Chaetura pelagica; assembly: GCF_000747805.2. Taxonomy (NCBI): domain Eukaryota; kingdom Metazoa; phylum Chordata; class Aves; order Apodiformes; family Apodidae; genus Chaetura; species Chaetura pelagica. The sequence goes on along the minus strand of NW_009953786.1, from coordinate 4,286,596 downwards.
AGTTGCTCAATGCTGGACAACAATATAATGCATCTTCCTTCAGCTTGCAGGTGACAGTAACCATCTAAAGGCAGCTTGAAGGAGAAATAGATTTACTCAGACTTCCTCCGCTCCTACCTTCTACCCAAATTAATGTTAGAGTAGATAAGATTGGAGAGCATTTCCCTTCCCTTTTTTAAACCTTTCCTTAGTTTAAATGCTCTGACTCATCAGCAACACAAAGATGACAAAATGTCTATTCTTTCGCCCCCAAAATATTTTGGCGTGATTTTACTATCAAATTAGGGTACCCACTCCATGCCGGAGCTCCTAGCACACTCATTGTATATGATTAGGATTTGGGGAGGGTGTGGAGCATAACATCATCATAGGCAGAAAGTGAAAACAGCCAAAGGAAACGCCTACACTCTTCCTTTACAAAAGCTGCTTGTTGTGTCTGTCTGAACAATTGTTTAAAAACCTGGAGGGGAATTAGAAGGAAAAAGATAGCTGGCTTTATTAAGAGCAAAAGATTTATTGAGCAATTGATGGCACTTAATTGGAACTGTGGGCAAGGGAGAGCATATCATGGGTTTATTTTCTCTTGGTCTTGCAGACAGTCCTGTCACAGAATCATAGAGTCAGGAGACTAAGTTACAGAGCTCAGAGCTTAGGTTTGTTCCTTCTCCCAGGGCACTGCTTGCCTGGAAGCAGCTGGCTTTGAGAGCTGACCCCTTCCACAGCACTCTCAATTGCAGTATTTGAGGCCTCAATAAAGAGGAGTCACAAGGTTAAACTTCAGAGGTTGGTTTGTGCATGCTTTTCTTTCCTGAAGCTTTTTACTTCACTTTTGAGGTGTGTTCACATTCATGGGATGCTTCCTCTGACAAGGAATCAAAATTTTTTGGGTTATTTTTAAGAGAATGATAAGATTCTCATCTCATTAATTCATTTCAGGGGTGGAGTCCTTAAAAGAGAAATTCTATCCAATTCATAATAAAGAAATCTGGAAGAACTGCGTGACTAAACCTCACTAACCAAAGGGACAGAGACAATGGGGCATATTTTTATGAAGCAGAGACTTCGTTCTCTGGAGTTATGCACATAGTAATGAAGTTGCAGCACAAGAGAAAACTAGCTCAGAGTTTCACAATCTTTCTCCCCAAAACAATCCCCAAGGGGAAAATGATAATATGCGTGAACAGTTAAAATAAAAGCAAAGCCTGAGCTAACCTCTTTGATTGAACCAATTCCTGTTAATGCATTATTATTACTTTATAATATATGTTACTTTAATTTTCCTCTTAAGGAGGAGGAAAGACAGACATTCATACTGCACAGATAAGAATGTGATTTCCAGTTAAAACAAAGGTTCCAGCAGTTAGGTTTGGATTTGCTTTGTTTAAAATCAAATTGCAAGGTATGCGGGCTTCAAACTTCTCTAAACAGTACAGTTAGTACACAGACTAACAGATTCTTCAAGGCTGGAAGGGACCAGACCAACACAGCTTTTATTTGCCTGTGTGATCACTTTGCACTAATAAATAGAAAGCCTTTTTGACTGTGTAGGTGACGAGTTGAACTGCATGGTCACGATGGCCTGTGTATGGCTGATCTCTAACTTCCCAGGTGTGGGTGGCTGGTACCCTGTAGAGCTGCACACTCTGATGATGCATTTCACATCCACTAATCTCATTTGCCTGCTCTAAACAAGAACAGTGGCTTTACTTGAGTATTTTCAGATGAGTAAACTTCGTAAGAAGGCAAAAAAAGGGGCAATGTTGCAAGAACAAACATCCAGTTTTGTGGACTAAGGCAATAACAGATGATCATAAAAATGGTGGGACTGAATAGCTTGTCTTATGTCTCTCCTCACAAAAGGATTGAAGAGCTGCTTTTCGGAGGAACCCCTCAAAAACCATCCTAAAGCAGAAACATTAAAAGCAGCACCAATTTGTCCATTACCCTTCTAGTTTTCCATTGTGAGCCAAGTGCCACATGGATACAAAAAGAGGGATAAGGAAACAAATGATGCTTTTTACAGTGAGGATTTCCATACCAAGTTCCTTACGACGGAGAGACAAACCGGAGGAGGAACGAGCATGGGCTCATCTCTCTTTGTCAGACACACTCCTATGCCAGCTGCCACAGTTGCCAGCCTCCTACAAGCCTCTCCACAGTCACCTTCTTTTCTGCCCATCTGCCAGGAGTTGCCACTTTCCCAGGTCTGCCATCTGAGCTGCTCAGCCCAGCACTCCCTCATTCATTCCAGTCAAAACAAGCCAAGACAGCTAACGTGGCTTGCCATATAGGTGTTTCCTAACCAGGCTCACTGGGACTGGGATAGGTTGGGAAACCTTAAGGTGAAGAATTCCACCATCAGACACAAGAAGTCGCTGACCTCTGTCAGGAGGGCAGCAACCAGGTAAAGGAAACATCAACCATGGCGGCCAAAATAGACCATGTCATTGAGCCTTTACAATCCTATCTGCGATGTACCCACCCTGCGCAGGGCCACTGGAGCACCCATGCACAAGATTCTCCTCTTTCTGCAAATGGCCACATCACTCTGCAGCTACAATTACCTGTAGCTAGCGCTCGTTAAGTGCTTTCAAGATTAAAAGCACAGATACAAGTATTAAATATTGTAATTATTCTTACTACATAACATTGCTGCACTGAAAGTAGGGAGCGGTTGTTTTTCCGTGTTTGTATGTGGGAATACCATGACAGCTGCTCCTTTCTGTAAGTGAATTGCTGCCAAGGGCCTTGATAAGGGGTTACGCTTGAAGGAAAAGGAGTTTTCTTGGAGTGCTACATACCACAATGAAATTAAACTGTGCTCTTACCAGGCTTTCGCTGTCAGAGCTTATTCCTGTACGTGCTGATTACCCAGAGCTGCCTCTGGCTCCAGGAGGAGCACCAGTGACTCTCAGCAGCTTACCAGGGCTTGATCCTACAAGTAGCATGCAGAAGGAGACTTGCTTACCTGAGAAGTCAGGTCAGACAAAAAAACCTACAACCAGCCCCACAAACATCAAATCCCAAAGTCCATGCCTGTGTTTTATTCAGATCACCCTTGGGGCTTTAGGAGAGAGCTCTTCCAGACTAAGGCCAGGGCAGCCAGGGGTTTGGACTCCTTATTAAGAACACCTTCTGACCTTCCAGCACTGCTGGAAGGCAGTAAGCCTTCTGTTCCCTATACACTGCACAATTCCTCTGGCACTGCCATCACTAAACCCACATGGCCAGGAGGGGTAGCTGGGATAAAAGCCCATGGGTTTAGTCCATTCTTCTTTATTCTTGGAAACAGGCAGGAGTAGAAGGTTATGATAGCAGCATATAGTTGGTTATGACTTTGCAACTGCCCCAAATTATGTCAGGAAGCTGGGCTGGCACCTTGCTGGCTTTCCCTAGCCAAACATAAACAAGGCTGTAGTGAATTTGGGTCATGTCTGAGGACAAAGCTGTGAGTGACCACTTCAGTTTATGGCATGCAGTTAACATGTATTTCTGTGCACCTTTGGGCTCAGTGGCACAGCATATACAGCCAAGGGCTGTAGCACTTAATGAGGCAGTGCTTCTCTGCCTACACTAGGAACTTGCCTGAGCTAAGGCTGAAAAGTAACCGTACGACCTGCTGTTGCCATGTCTCATCCCTCCCTCTCTTATCCTGCAACAGCTCTGACCAGCTTTGAACCTCTCTGCATGAAGGGGCAAAGTAGACCCCACACTCCAAGAAGAAATAATGTCATGACCCACCTCTTTCATGCTGTCTGGCAGCTTTTAGAAAAAGATGGAAACTAAAAAAAAGCCTGGGGAGCACAAACCGTGCAAGAGCAGGTGACCCTCACTTAGAAGGACCCACCTTGCCTCCCTTTTCTGCACTGTCATACACCAGCAGGCGGTCCTGAAGAGGTGAAGCCACAAAAAGGGTGGGTGCTCCTACCTGAATAGAAAATATTGAAGAGAAGCAAGGACTTGAAAAACCTCTCAAAGAGGATAAGCATAAACACAGGCAACAGCCGCAGCTGATAGCATATGGAGGAGGTGTGGGCAGGCACCAGGCTGGCAGAACCCGGTTCAAAAGATATTCAAGTACCTGCAGCTTCCGCTGAATCCTACGGGGCTTGCAGATGCCCAACACCTCCCTAGGAACCCGTGGTACGTATCCATAGTCAATTCCCAGCCCCACAGAAGCCCTTAACTAATTTGAAATGTAGCAACAGCACTGAACCTGGGATGGTGGAAATCACGTGGAAAGAGGAAAGAGCTTTCTTGTACCTTCAGTGTTCTCTGCAGAGAGATTTGTCTGGAGACTTTCTGAAGAAGTGGAGAGGATAGAAAAGTATGAAAAAACATGTATCCATTTCATAATATTTTTAAGCTCACTTGGTGGCATGGGAGAAGGTAGCAGAGGAGGAAGGACTAACAAGAAAGAAGCTTGGGTGTGTCACAGGGGCAGGGAAAGGCTGTAGGAGGAAGCGTAGGAGGCGATACAGGCAAAGTCACTAAATTGCAAGGCAAAACATGGATTTTGTCCCCAAGCAAAACGCCTCTGTACTGCTGTCAGGTCAAGCTAATAAAGACAGCTCTTTAGAGACTCCACTGTCTGTATTTCCTCTTTCACCAAGAGGAAAAATAATTAATAAGCAACTTCTGTCTAGCAATCAGCAATTATTTGCATCATCATGTATCCAGATGGCAGCCTTCCTATTCATGAAACACACCTTCTATTTAGCAGTGCAGCTTCTGCTCATCCAGCTTGGTATGTAGCTGCCATTTACAATGCTGCACACCATGCTGCTCAGAAGGGGCTGAAGGTGGGCAGCACCCACTGCATGGGCTATGAAGTGAAACAATGAGGTTTCTAAAGTCTTGGGAGGTTGGCTACAGGCACAAAAGCCAAGCTTCAGTATTTACAGTCTTTACAACACAGGGTTTGCAATAGAACAGAAAGGTTGCTGGCAAGATGCAAATTCACAGTGAATCCAGTAACTGATAGAACAACTTCCTCTGTTTACTATGCAGAGGATACAAGAAAATTAAGTTAATCTGGTGCTAGTCCAACTCACTGCTAGAAAAACACCTTTGACAAAAGCTGACCTCTTTGCTCCTGAATAAATATTAGCAATTTGTTTGCGCATTGTTCAGCCAATTTTGTAGACAGGCAAAGAAAAATGAGCAAAGAACTTATTTGGTCATTTTTTTCCCACCAATTGTCAAATAAATTATTCACAAATACAAGCTTCCATCATTCATCTAGCACTAGACTAAACACTTTCTACTAAACTTGGTTTTCAGCATCATGTTTCAGTTTATAGTTACATTTTTCCCTAGGCAAAGCAAGCCAGGCATTAGACAGCTCTCATAGGTTTCTTCTAAACATATTTGATTAAGTCTTTTAAGAAGGAGTAGGTGGAGGAAATTGTGCTTTTAAATCAATGGGAACATTTCCATTCACTCCAATGGGAAATGCACTGGAAGAGATAACATTATTTTGAAGAGTTAATGAGCATAGTTAACTCTGCAAAAAAACAAACTAAAACAAAAAAAAAAAATCCACAACCCAAAAAAAAACATGCCACCATTGCACACTGCACTTTGTGATTGATGGTTTTCAAACTGAACAGAGTAAAGAACCGATTTTAATGCTGGAGCTGCTCAAAGCAGCAGCTTTTCCTACCACCACCCCACGGTGCTACCTGGCATATAACATGTGTACATGAAATCTAGCAACATCATCCAAGCTCCAGCCTTGCTCACCCTCCAGTGACTTAATTTCTCTGAGTTCATTCACCATGGTGGTGCTGAGCTGGCACAGGTGCTTGTCTTTAATTTCTCCAAGCCAGAGCCACAGCTGATGTAATTCAGCATAATGTCTTCAGGATCTGGCCTCATTTGAAAGGGAAAGCAGAGTATGAAAAGAAACATTTAAAAAAAAAACCAAAACAAAACACATTAATTCAAACATGAATTTCTGGACTGATGTATTGCACTCCACACAGCCATGCTAGGTCAGGAGGACACACATGCAAGTGACCTCTGAGATTAAATAACTCCATGAAACTACTACATTTGGAATTTCTATGGGTAGGCAGATTGAAAAACAGGCACACCTCAAGAGCACACCTTTGCTGCGGGTCAGCAAGAAAAGTCCGTGTCATCTTCTTCTTCAAAGAGGTTTAGGCAGCTGTTGCCATTCCTCTAAATTTAAAAGAAAGAAGGACATGATGTACTATTCAGTCTATGCAAATCCATGATGAACACCACTGAATGCAACACCTGTGCTCACCTCTGCAGGGAGTGATTGCTTTAATCGAGTGGTTACTATAATCTCTTATCTTCCAAAGGAAATAGACAATTTTTTTCCCAGCCCAGATGGTTCCAAACGAATCTTTGAAGGGTATCCCCCAAGATACTTGGGGGATGTGCTTATTCATTATTAGCACATCAGCTTGAGATCCCAGGCACAGTCAGGAGCTAGAAAATGTACAAATGTAGAACAGGAGGCAATCCCTACCCTGCTGAGATTACAATCTCAAAAGTCATAGGGGAAAAAAAACACCAAAATAGATAAACAAGCTCAGCAAATGTTGAAAGCTAGAGGTGTGGTGTAGGGCTTGCATTCCTTCCCTTATTCAGTGTGAAGATGCAAGACAAGCCCAGTCTCTGGAAGGAAACAGATGCGTGGAGAGACACAAAGCTCTTCCCATGGCCTAGGGAGGCTGTTTCTGTCCACTGCAACCTCCTTTCATGGAGCTCTCTCCTAGCCAGAAGAGTTGTTTCAGTTGTAGCTGTGCCCATTGGAAAAATTAAGGTCAGCACAACTAGATGTAAGCCTAATACCCTTCTCTCCTTCTGTACTCAGCACGTGTGGCAGGTTCAGCTCAGGGCTTTCAAAAGAACCAGCTTTTGGAAATCTCACTGTCTGCATTTTTTTCATCCTGAACCTGTGCTTCAATCTCAAGGCCTGAGTAACAAGGAAAGAGGCAACAGCATAAAAAGCTATGTGACTACTGCCAAAACATGTCACTTCAAGTCACCCCGTCCAAAACCATGAGGCTCTGGCCAGACTTGAGACCTATAAAATACAGACATATGTGGTGCAGAGTTGATAAGGACCTTCCTTTCAAATTTATCCCAAAGCCCGAGACATTATCTATTGGATCAGCCCCTGCGGGTACTTTGACGCCACTCTGCCTACTTTTTGGATCCCATTGGGATTTAGGCTGAAAACAGGTGCCAAGATGCTCTGACTCAGGCAGTTGCAGGCATGCCCAGCAGCAGAGCTACTGGTGCCTGGGGAACACGCAGGTAAAAGACGGAGGCACCGACCGAGGCTGGATGCATTCAGGGTTAGATGGTTGCCCAGTGTGGGGCAAAGGGACATTGCTGTGAGTTTGGGCTATGCAGTCTGAACTCCACTTATGCCCTATTGCAAGTGACAAAGTTCCCATCTGAAGCTGGCCTTTATACAAGCCATCCACGTTTCCTCTGCACTGTTCTCTCCACTTAATTTAAGTGCACCTAATCAGGAAATCTACCTAATTGGAATATCTCTGTTAAAAATCAGGGATGCTTACTAACAATGACTGCATCTTGATCGGGATGGTAATATCACTTAATTGGGATGCCTTCAGGTATCTTAGTGGTTTGGGTTTTTTATGTCTCAAGCTCAAGCTAGTCTTGTCTGTCTGCTCCTCATAAAACAGCTTTCAGTTCCTCCTTAGTAATGATACAGGCAAATGATGATGTAAGTTACTTTAACATTTTTTGCTTCTGGCTGTTAGTTGGTGTGGGAGGGGCAAATTAGCTGTTTCTGTGGGTGTTCTTGCCACAGGGATGGTTACGGTAGCTTAAGTCTCCATCCCATGCAAACCCTCCTTCTGCCTCCCTGGGCCTCCCCGTCACGCAAAGGAACGTGCCACACCTCTCCAGAAGGCTTCAGCTAAGAGGGAAGTGCTGTTTTCTGCCACCTGACCAGCCTGGTAGCAGAACTGGGGAGGGAAGCTACCAACAAGTGTCCTACCATGAGTGTTCTGTTTGCAACTTACTGTCTCAATGTCTGCAGTGTCCACAACTCTGAGAGCAAAACTGTGCATTAAAACAAAGCCATATATCTGCCTATGTACCTCACCAACCACACTTAAACCCCACAGTTGTAAAGTGCAATTACTTTTAAATGTAAGTCTCAGCTAAGAATCTCTGGCTCTGCTGATGGGTTATCAAGTTAAATAGAAAACTGAACTTCTTAAAATTATGCCTCGAGTGTCTTTACCTTCATGTTATGCCATCTTAAGACTTGTCTTTATCAAGTGAAGCACTTCTAAATTGATCATCTAACTTGGGGATATAGGCTTGCAATCTCTTCTACTTTGCAAAACAGAAGAATTGGCCTTGTTTGGTTTGGCTGGTGCCGTCTTCCCACACAATCATTAGCCATGTTGCCATCACAGTTGGCCAGCTGGTCTCACCGGGACAGGAACAGGGGCATGAGCTGTGCCATCAAACAGGCAGTGTGCCAGAGCCCCACACCCAGTGGGAAGGGAGCTAACACCACCTGAATGAAAAAGAATGACTGAAAGCCTTGCTCTTGGTTTTTTGAGAACAAAGAAATCTGTTTGAAAGGACACTGAAATACACACTGCCAGAGCTCTTCTCGTTTCAGTGCAAATTTTCTGTTTCAAATCATGCCTATCACCCTGTTTATGGATTCACAGGAACGGTACAGCACTTGTGGCCTTGTGGAGGCAGGAGGGAGAGGGAAAGAATTGGAAATGGCAGCAATAACATACTCAGAAGCTGAATGATGACTTCTTTTACCTTCAGGTGGTACACAGCTTGGTTTTGAGGGCACAGCCCTACGTGAAAGAGGGGCTTTCTAGCAGTCACAGACTGTGGAACTCCTGTAGCTGTAGGTTCCACATGCCTGTTGCACAGGATGCATTTAAAAATCCATCTTTTATGTGCATCCCCTGCGTTTGACCAAAAATAACAGATACATCATGAAAGCTCTGCTTTTAAAACTGTTCTTTCACCTCTCTTCATTATACTTCACTTTTTGCAGAGTGAAATATTCTTTTCTGTGTGTAAACAGCTACAACGGGTTACTTCCAGCAGCGCCCAGATAACTGTGCAGAGAGAGCACTTGTGGCTTCATAAAAGTGTGTATGCAGATATCTAAGTTTTATTGCTCGCATTACCATAGCTCCTAGGAGCCTTAAAGGAGACGAATTCTTTGGTATGATTGTACTTAATAGCCATAAATGCCTTATAAAACTCTGAAAATCATACGTGCATATATATTAGCAGGTGTGTATGTGCGCGGGTGTGTGTATCACACATCCCCATAGCCACACAACTGTGCAAAAGCGTCTGCCTCTGGATTTACCAGGCAGTTTTACGAAGCTGTTCTTCGGAGGGTGAACACGTCTGTAATTAGACAGCAAGGGGGAGTTTAAAAAACAGAAGTACTTTTCCTGGAAACCAACACATTTTCATTCGCGAGTTTTATTGGCAAGCCTGGCAGCCAACAAAGACATTCCTTGGCAGAATACGATGGCCTGGCCAGAGCTGGCACCGCTCAAGCGCTCACCTCCAACAACACGCTCAGCCTCGCGAAACCGGCACCGCGTGGCCGCACTTCCCGCAGCTCAACGGCGGCAAAAGGGCGGCGGGGAAGGGGTGCGGAGAGGGGCGGCGGGGATGGCTTTTAAACCTCTCCTGCCCCGCGGCGGGGGCCAGCGGAGAGAGCCG
>NW_009953786.1:4274670-4276593 GCF_000747805.2 Chaetura pelagica | reverse complement strand
GCGGCGGTGCCCGGTCGCGGGTCTCAGCGGGGCTGCGCGGCCTCATAAACCCTCCCCCCCCGCGCTCCTCCGAACCCCCACCTCTGCTGCGCACCCTTCCGATAAAAACCTCTCAGCCCTCAAAAACGAGAATGCGAAAGGCAGGGAATAATGTATCCAGGGGCTGATCTCTATCTGCCGCCTAATGACTTGCCAAGTACTTATCACTTCCCAGACTAGGAACTGTCGCTTCATTCTAATGTAAATAAATCCTTTATACAAATAAGTCTCTCTCTCCTCTCGGCTGCTAAGGCAGTAGGTAGCGATGGAGCAGGACAGGGCTGCAAAGGTTCACGGTCCCAGTTTCTATGCTCCCTGTGTGTTTTCATGTATATGACACCAGAGAATCCAATGGATTTAGCCCCCCCTCCGCCCTCGCCGCCCCTCCCAGAAAAAGGAAGGAAATAAGGGAGGAAAAGGAACACAAAAGGGACAAGGGACCTTGGAAAGTAAAAGAAAAAATAAAATCAAATAATCCATGTCTGGCTATCCTCTTGTAGGTTTAGGAGGGAGCTGTTAACACCCCCAGTCCCCCAGATGTTAGTATTTTACTGTAAGATGCCAAAGATAGAGAACCTACCAAATTAAAGGTTTCTTATGCGCTTGTTGCTTTTTTTTTTTTCCCCCTGTATGTCTGTGTGTTATAGTGCTCTGAGTGGCAGAAACAACACAAGAAGTTTCTCACAGCCTATTTTTTGTTTTTATTCCTAGTGTCGCGACATCTCTGGGACAGCAACCTGTGTCACAGAGACGATTTGTATGTACGACCGCGATAATTATCGTGGGGAGATGAAACGGGCGGGCTCCGACCTCTTTATGGTCTCTGTTCTCCCTTGTAAATTAAATGCGAAATTCGTTTTTATGTTCCGAGGGTGAAATTAAGGTGTTTATTTTCTGAATTACACAAAGTCGATGACCGCTGCCGCATTTGCTGTGGAGGGTAATTTATTTCTCATTCAAGTACGAGAGCCTAAAAGAAGCCAGAGGGAATGGAGCGCTCGTTTTCGTATTGTGTTATTTATGTCTTAAGATAAAAGACGCCCTGGATTGGAAAACTACCTCGGCTTATTTATGGAATCGTTAACCCACGTTAATAAAATAACAATCACTCCTGTTTGCTTAACTGAGCGCCACGCAAACAGACCTTGCCTTTGGAGTTCGACTTAATTGCACAGGCTGAGACGGCAGAGGTGCTGGCTGCAAGGACGGGAGGGAGCAGGGGTGGCTGTCACCTATATCCAGCTGCTATAAACAGGGCACTTTCGGCACAATAGATTTTTCCAGTGGTGAAGCACAGATTTGATACGATCGCTTCCCTCCCTGCCCCCCGAAAGGATGTCAGCGGTTTTCTCCTGCCATGTCTCCCGCTGTTTAAGGAACATGGAAAGCTGCATCCTGAGATGCAAAGAGCCGGGCTGGGTGGCTTGTTTTAGAGTTGCAGGGATACTGCTGTGATGTTTGAGCCAGAAGAAAAGAGAGAGAAGCGAAGCTCTGACTAGGTCTAAACATAAACAGCCCGAGGCTGGAAAGCAGTTCACCTCCAGGTCTTTGAGAGGAGAGGACAACCCACAGAGAATTGTTTGCGTCCACCTGGGCTTTGCGAAGGTCAAATGGTAGCCCCTCCGCCTACCGCTCCGATGTCATCTTTCTTTCTGACATCTCCGCAAATAAGGTTGCAAATGACCACACACACGAAGCCTCGGAGGGTCTCGAGAGGAGCTCGGTTCCCCTCGGCCCGGGGCTGCCCGTCGGGGCTCCCGTCCCGCCGCCGGCGCCTCTCGCGCGCCATCGGGGAGGCCGAGGCAGCCGTGCCCGCTGCCCGGGGGCTGCACGGGACAGGGGGGGTGGGCACGGGGGGCAGGGCGGCTGCCGCCCGGCGCCGTT
>NW_009953786.1:4274140-4274476 GCF_000747805.2 Chaetura pelagica | reverse complement strand
GGCGCTGAGGAAAGGCGGCTCTGCAAGGCGGCCGGGTGGGGGAAGCCCAGGCGCCGAGGACTCTTTCTGGGGGGGATCCAAACACAGCCGGGGGAAAAGTGATCTTCCTGCCTCCCTAAAACGGTTGTTTCCCCCAAACACGTACACACGCAACCCCCAAATCTCTCCATGAACCTTCACAATGGTAACTTTTGTGCCTCGACTAGAGAAACCAGAGTCCTGCTGGTTCAAGGTATGTAACCTAACACACGTTGGTGATTGCGTCAGTTCGCAATTATAGCATCAGAGTGGCTATTGCAAAAAGTATTAGACGCAAAATCCAGCGGATTAATGCCC
>NW_009953786.1:4253568-4255316 GCF_000747805.2 Chaetura pelagica | reverse complement strand
TTTTTTTCTTTTTTTTTTTTTTTTTTAGCAAAGCAAGAAACAGTTTTTGAAAATATAAAGTGTTGGAATTGACATCTAATCCAGTGCTTGCACATTTAATAATTCTGCCGTGGTGGGAGGAAAGGGAAAAACGTGTAATTAGGCAGGAGCAGGTGAAAGATTCCAGACGATGAAATACAACAGGCTAAACGGGATAATGTATTCACCATTAAAGGACTGACATTTATTACCAAAAGGAGACCCGTTATGTTTGAATATGAAAAGGAGCAGATATTAGGCTGTATAAATTACCTCCTTTACATTACTTGCATATCATTTAAAATACATATTTTATTTTAATTTTTAATAACCAACGGATTGATGTTTCAGAGGAAAAGCCAGAGCTGCTAAAATACCACCAGGCAAATGATGCGCCTTTAACACTTTCCAAATCCATGATCCCCAAAGCAATCGATCACAGTAAAAAGTGTGGAAAGGGGGCTTGAAATCAGCCAAAAGGCTCTTTTGACGTATTTGTAGTGTCACGAGATCAGGGTAGGTAATTAATCTCACAAACACACACGTCTTTCCCGTACAAATTCTACCCCATTAAATAGATTTAAGCTTGTCCCTTTCAACTGATCTATTATTAAAGCTAATGAAGTTTCAGAAGTCTAGGCTGAATGAAGAGCAAGGGGCTGGACTTCGAATATCTGAAATACTACTAAAATAGATTGCTGTGCAAATATGTATACGAATCTCCCCTTATTCCAAGTACGAAAAGAAAAAAATCTTTCTTCAAATATAACAGCAAATTAAAAGGAGAATCTAAAAATTAAATAACCAAGCCCCCACGCTCTGCTCCCTGTGATCTCCCGTTAAAGTGGTATTCTGATCAGATCCCAAATATTCTTTCTGATATTTAGACAAAGGCAACAGCAATGCAAATCAATTTTTCTTAGCAGAAATGGCCAGTTTGAGGAACATTCTCTTTTCTTTCTTTCTTTCTTTCTTTCTTTCTTTCTTTCTTTCTTTCTTTCTTTCTTTCTTTCTTTCTTTCTTTCTTTCTTTCTTTCTTTCTTTCTTTCTTTCTTTCTTCTTTCTTTCTTTCTTTCCTTCTTTCCTTCTTTCCTTCTTTCCTTCTTTCCTTCTTTCTTTCCTTCTTTCTTTCCTTCTTTCCTTCCTTCTTTCCTTCCTTCTTTCCTTCTTTCCTTTTTTCTTCCTTTCTTTCTTCCTTTCTTTCTTTTCTTTCCTTTCTTTCTCTTTACTTTTTTTTTTTTCCTCCTTCTTTTGACACACCTGACAAACTACGGAGTCCACTCGGAAGCAGATTAGAAACAAAGGTATGCCCTCTCCGTCTCAGATAAATTAATAAATAAGTAAAGCAAGGACCGGCTTTCCGTATCACAACCCACAAGGTCTGTAAAAATTACCTGACGGAGCGAGCTAAAGACCTCAGTACAAAGAAACGCGCCCATGTTTGTAAACAGCAGAGGCAGCGGGCGCTTGCTCTGCAGATGGAAAGAGGAAAGCCCTTGGTGGCTGATTAATAAAGAGCTTTGGCGGGCTCGTCAAAACCTTGTCAACCGGAGGAATGCAATCCCTTCAGAAGCGTTTGGTCAGGCGGGCGGGCAGCTGGCTGCAGGCAGGGTGGTGCTGCTGGGGCAGGGGGCAACCCATCCCGCACACACACGCACACACACACACACACACACACACACACACACACGCACGCACGCACACACACACACACACACACAGACTCCACG
>NW_009953786.1:4252518-4253129 GCF_000747805.2 Chaetura pelagica | reverse complement strand
AGCGCTCTGACAGCCTGGGCAAGGTGTGCAGCCTGAAACATCCAGTGCCTTAACAACTGGGAGAAGGGTATGATGTGTTATCAGGGAAAAGAAAAAAAAAAAAAGAGAGAGGAAAAAAAAAAAAAAAGGAGAGCAAGAGAGGAGAGGGAGGAAAAAAAAAAGGAGAAAACTCCAAGTGCGTAAAAAAGTTCTCGCCGTGGTGACGGATGCTCAAAAGTTCAGGAGTTTTTCCGATGCTTTCCAAAGCAGCCTGCGACTGAAAAAGAGACTGAAAAAAAGCGAGAGGGAGAGAGAGAGGGAGACCTTGCACTGGGAGATCGGGAAGGTGGATTTTTTTCTTCTTCTGCTCGCTTAAAAAAAGCCAACAAAACACATCCCTCTACTTTTGTCCCTCCTTTGCAGACAACTTGTTGCAGATCCCCGTGGAACAAGGAACTGGGAGCGTGGGAGCCTCTTTGCAAAGGTTTTATTTTCTTAATACTCTTTCTGCGTTTGGAAGTTGCTTTCTCCGCTGCGATTATTTTTTCCCCTCCCCCGTTTTCTTTTTATAAACAATTTTTCCCCTTTTTCATCCCCCTCCTTTTTCCCCCCTTTTTTTGATTTTTTTTTTT
>NW_009953786.1:4242499-4250416 GCF_000747805.2 Chaetura pelagica | reverse complement strand
CACCATCCCCCCAACCCCGCCCGCTCCCGCGGAGGGAAGGGAGCGCACGCGAAAAGTTTTGTACAGAGACAGCCCTAAAGCATGTCTTGGTTTGTTAAAGGACAGTGTTACTCCAATAACACGTAAGTTTGTTTTTGTTGTTTTTAAATTGCTTTGAGAAATACCTTTTTTTTCCCCCCGTCCCCCACCCTGCTCTCTTCCCCATCCCTCAAGGTATTGTCATGCCCCGTGTTTAAAAGGGGGCGAAAAGTCCAGCATAGAGTTCCAGCTTTCCCCCCCCACACACACACACCTCCTCCCTCCTTCTTCTTTTACATGGACTTGTTTTAAAATGTAAATTGCGACATAGTAATTTATTTTTAATTTGTAGTTGGATGTTGCGGACCAAACGCCAGAAAGTGTTTTCCCCCCTTCCCTGAAAAGTGACGTTAAAATTGACTGAAACGCTGATTTTTTCACTATATATATAAAAAGGGAAACTGTATTAATCTTATTCTATCAATATTTTTCCTTTTTTTTTTTTTGTTGAAAATATTCTGAAGGTATTGCATTGTTTGTTTATTAATAAATTACCATTCAGTTGGAATGATCCTTTACACGTCTGTATATTTTAATATTTTAAACGAGAGAGCGAGAGAAAGAGAGGGAAAAGGGATTTCATAACTAACTTTGTCGCTGGAACAGCTCGTTCCCCTCCGCACAAATTCCAAAGACCATTTAGGAACTGCCAGGTCGAAAAATCCCTTTTCAGTCTCTTCTGCAATATGTTCCACTTAGTCAGCTCCCCTTATCCGCTAGGAAAAAAAAAAAAAAAAAAAGGAAAAAAAAAAATATATACTTTCCCATGGCAGCTCTTAGTTGGCAAATAAACAAATACGTTTTCTTAGCAATTAATGGACAAGACTTGGAAATATTTGACCATCCCCAGTAGAATGACAACATTACGGTTTTTTCAATAATATGCCTATGTAAGGATATATTAAGCAGTCACTCGTAGGTAGAAGTACATGCACTAGATTTCTGCCTTGTGTAACCGTGTATATATCGAGCTATCGATCTCTGTGTGTGTATTTCAAATGTATTTATATTTAGGATTTACATATGTATCTTTATTTAAAGAAGGATGACATATTTATTTATAGCTCCATATACGCATTGCATATTAGATGCCAGATATTCTGTAGTATGTATATTCTTAAATACCATGTAAGCATATAAAGCACTTCTTTGTAGAGCTGATAGCAATGCGTGCAGTCACATCTGTGAAGCCGCTTCTGTAATACATATTTTTAAAGCCTTTTTTTTTTTTTTTTTTTTTTTTTCCTTCCAGATAAAGGAAGTAGCTGGATGAAAGGCTGCTTGTACAGTCTACCCTTTACACCTTTATAGTTCTGCTTTACTCCTGTCCTTTAGGGACGTTGCTGGTCTGTTGGAAGCGCCCTAATTGTTCAGTCTGTAATTCTTGTAGAAGGAGTTTGGGTGGCAGAAATTTTCTTACATAGTTGGGGTGTTGTTGTTTTTTGTTTGGTTGTTTGTTGGGGTTTTTTTCTCCTTCCCTCCCTCCCTCTTTTTTTTCCTTAAATCGGAAAAAGAAAACATAATTATTACCAGGGTAGTAGATGAGCGCTGCTCAGACTGACGTCTTGTCAGATCAAGAATCTCACCTTCTGGACAATTTGCAATTAAGAACCTACGGGCAATGGGGATTACCTTCCCCCTTTGTAAATAACCACCGAAATGCAATAAATTCATTAACTTTAAAGAATCTGCCTTGTCAGTTAGACTTGAGAAGAAGATTATTTGATTACAGATATTTAAGGCCTAAAGTTTGCTTTCAAGATAATACAGTTTCCTATCAGTGTCTCTTATCTAAAGGCAACACTTAGCAGTAATTGCTGTTGCATTGTTAAGGGTTACACTGTAAATAAATACAAAGGTATTTACAGTTAAACCTTATTACCTCGCTTTTGAAATGCGCTTCTCCTCCAAAGCGATAATCTAATACTCAGAAAACACCTTCTGCCCATCGAATGAAAAAGGGGGGGTGGGGGAGGGAGTGTCGTTTTCTAACGTTGGCTTGAAATATGTTTATTTAAGCATCGCATAGTCTTTGCTTTTCCGTGCTAGTACCTCTACGGAGATTACCGGCCTTATTTATATTTATTTGTTTGCTAATTTGGGTAAGGGAAGTTCAAAAAAGCTCCGTCGTTCGGTTTACAGTAAAGCTGAAGCGAAGAACGAGCAAAAGCCTTCGCTCCGGGGGCACGTTTTTCTCGCAGCTCCCTGTTTTTTCACCAGCAAAAGGAAAGAAAACGTTACTTATTCCTCGGTCGAGCTCACCTTCTGCTCCCCACCGTTCCTCCCCCAGTGCCGAACGGGGGGGGAAGATGAGCTGGAAGCTCCCGCCTCCCCTCTCCGTGTGAGCGGGGCTGTCGGGCCAGGGGCACAGCGGGGATTTCGCCGCCTCCCTCCTTCGCTCCCCCTCCTTGGAAAGGGGAGCCCGGGCGGCGGAAGCTCCTTGTGCCCCAAGGCGGCTGGGTTTGCCAGCGAGGTGGCTGCGTGGTAACGCTTTTCCCGCACTCCCCCCTCCCCCATCTCCGCCCGGTTTTTAAACTAAAAATTAAAGAAAGGAGAGGGTAGAGAGGCCACAGCATGTACTGTTTGCCTGTTATTTTTGTTTCGATCAGGCGCCGGCTTTCCTGTATTTTGGGTTTTCTCAGCGGTCTCCAGCGGCAGGCTGTTTGTGGCGAAAATAAATAGGAGGGAAAGTAGTTGTTAGCTCGGCTTGTTTAATCACCCATCGCATTGTCAGTGGTGCTGCTCCATTAGGGGAGCTGGGGGGGCTGTAGGGAGGTGGAACAAGTGCCGTCTCTAATCACTGCTAATGCGCCGGCCGCCCCGCTGCCCTTCGCGGCCTCAGCACCGCGGGACGGCCGCGCAACTTGCGCTCCCCCGCGGCCTTGGCTACAGAAGGGGCGGGCGGAGTGGGCTCGCCTGGCTAGGGGACTGCTTGTAGTCAGGAAGGGGGGTAAAGGGAAGTGTCCCTCTCCGCCGCCGGGTAGGTCGTTCCAGGATCCTGTGTCCCCGGAGGGGATCTCTTTCCTCAAGTGATACGCATGGTGGCGGCGGAGGTCCCCTCCCTGTTCTCAGTGCGACAGGCTGGGTTATACAATTATTATTATTATTATTATTATTGTTGTTGTTGTTGTTGTTGTTATTATTACATCGTCACCTTCATTATCATTTCGTCTCCTCCTCCGCACGTAAATTGTTCACAACGAAAATAACCTGAGAGGTGCAGAAGGTCCCCCTGGAAGGCAGTGAATCACGCGGGCTTAGCAGCGGGAGGTGCCCTGCGCGGCGCTGCGCGGAGATGGGCCGGGCGCGCTTCTCCGCCGGGCCAGGGCCTCCGGCGTGAGGTTTTACTGCTGCTGCTGCTCGGGGGTGGAGGGAGGGAAAGACCCGGCGGGCTTCTGGGCTGACCCCGGGCTGGTGCAAAGCGAGGGGGGGGGGGGTTCGCCCGCGGGCAGCGAGGCCCAGCGCGGGGCTCGGACCCTTGTCCCTCTTGTGCTTCCCTCCCCTTGAGCGCAGTGTCCTTGTCCCTTCTGACCTATGATTGTCTCCCAGCAGAACTGGGCCTGCCCTGAAGGCCAAAAGAGATGCAGTCCGACCCTGCACGGAGCTGGGCACGGGACGAGGGCCCAGGCAGCAGCTGGAAGGTGCCTCTGTCAGGCCTCTGCATGTGTGGTGGCAGCCCGTCCAGCCAGCGGGGACACTCGGCCCCAGCCTTGTCTGCAGAGTGGTCCATTAGGTGCCAGGTTAGCACGGCGCTTTTTGTTGTATTTTTACCTCGAGCTGAACATTTTCAAAACTGTTGCTTTGCTTTTCACCTAGGAAAAAAACCCACGACATTTTTTTCCCCATTTAATTCATTTAAGGGACCATTCCATTTAGCTGGTTCTGGTGGTTTCTGACTTGTAACTTGGCTCATCTGCCACTTAAACTGATGAAAACATGGGTAAAAAAAAATATATTATCCTTTCTAAGTTTCCTTCCCAGAATTTCTTCTTAAAGCAATCACAGTTCTTATTATGTTCTGCAAAAGTCATAACAAAAACCAGCAGAGAAGTGCATGCAAATAGTTGAGAGGACATGGTTTAAAATCCCTTCCCTACCTCCACAGACCAGGTCAGGTGGAGAACATGATGAGACTGTGCTGAGGATGGGAATGTTAAGGGATTGTTTCCAAATCGGTGGTTTACAATATTTGGGGTCCTTTCTGAAAGCCACCTGGCTCCAGAAAGGCACTGAGGAGTTACCACTGGAATAATTTTCGTAGTCAGGCTGAACTTCTTAATGCTATCGGTCACCCTGCGGCTGCAGCCTGTTGACGAGCCGGCTCTGCTACGGCAGCACGCTGTCCTCTGTCCTCGCCTCCCCAAAATACACGTTGCTTAAACCTTCGCTCTGTCCGGAGGCTTTGCTTGCACGTTGCGGGCGAGTCGCAAGCGGCGCACGCCGAGGCCGGTGCGGGTTTTGCGGGAGTCGGGGTGGTGCCGCACGGCAGAGAGGAGCTGTTGCGCGCGGGCTGGGGTGCGGGGGTGGGGGAAGGTGGGTGTGTGTGGAGGGAGGTTGAGCGCGTCTCGGGACCCACGTGAAGATGAGCTTGATGAGCTAACAACGCGTAGTCTTCATTACGTCGTCTTGCTTGCGTTAGGCTGAAGCGTGCGATGCCGAGGCGCGCACATGGCTGCGCTGGGAGCGCTGTGGTGCGGCTCTTGGAAACGCTTCCTCATCGTTTCCCCGAAATCTCTCATTTCAACAGCAACCGCTAATTGAACGTTAGCTTTCAATTAATTTCGCTTGTAAAGTAATTTAAGCCCCTCGGCGTGGTCGGTCCGTTTTTCCCCAGTTCCCTGTGTTGGGGCCGGGCACGTTGGCTAAATGCTTCCCTCATTTGAAGACCCGCGGGTGGGTTTTCTGGCAAGGGGGATGAGTAGCGCGGCGGTGGGCGCCGTCGGGTGGCCGAGCTTGTCGCTGCGAGGGGACGCAGGTGGCGAGCCCAGGCGCGCAGTCGGGGCAGCGCGGTAGAGCGAGCACAGGTTTACGCGGCAAGCGGAGCAAGAGGCGCTCCGGGCCTCAAGTGTGGCGTAAGGGAGCTGGCTACGCGGTGCTGCTCCCCTGGGACCCTCATGGGTTTCGATCCGCCGGCGTCTCGCACGCAAGCTCATGGGCTGGGAGGAACCCACTTACCCTTCCCGTGTGGATTTCTTTTTTTGTTATTATTTTAAATATATATGTATATTAATTTTCTTTTCCCTTTCTGCCTCGCCTGCCTGGCGGTTTGTCTGTGCTGTGAATCCACCCCAAAAGGTGGTGTGGTGCCCGCGGTGAACGTAGCCCTCCTGGTTTAATTACACTGGGGCTCATAAAGCCATTCGCTTCTTTCCAAAGTAATAAACAAACGTCGCGTTAGGTCAAGATTGATGGTGTCCATGCAATAAAAACGGGCCAGGTCAGGAAGGAATAAAATTCAATCAGAGCTCGCGGAATCATTTTTCAGGGGACAGAAAGACAGAAAGGAGACGGGGGTCAAGGGAGACGATGTCGCCATTCACACAACACACCAGCCGGGAGGGAGGAGGGCGAGGGTTAACGAGCGATTGTTTTTTATCAAGCGGAGCCTAATTGAACGAAACAATAGCCGCATCGGCGGGGGAGGGCCGGCTCCTTGCGCGGGGGAGTCTCTGCGGGGCCGGGCTGCGGTCCCTCATCCCGGCACTGCGGAGCGCGGCGGGCACCGGGGACCGCTCACCGCAATGCTCCCTCATCCCCCCCTAAAGACTTTATACATGCACCTCGGACAACGGGCACTCTCAGCCCTAGCCCAGTGGCTGGCGGTGCAGGCAGCGGTAGGAAAAGGCCGTGTGCCCAGGGGAGGAGGGCAGGACCCCCCTATTTCTCAGGAAGGCGTCCCAAAAGGCCTGAAGGGCCGAAGAAATAAGACCCAGCTTGCCCGGCAGAATCAGGGGCCCTCGGTGTCACTTGCAAGCAACCCCCTTCCCCTTGTGCTTAGTTTGGTGGGAACGCTGCTGGCGCCCAGGGGGTGGGTGCAGGGGGGTGGCCAGGCGCGGCGGAGCAGGGCCGTCGGGGGCCGCGGTGTGCGGGGAAGAGGCAGCGGCACAACCCCGTAGGGAAGCCCCTGCAGCCCGAGGGCTTCTCTCGTCCTGACCCAGCTTCTCTTGCTTCGTCAACCCGCCGGGTTTCTGCTCTGTGCGGGCTGGGAAGGCAGCGGGCAAACTCCCCCACCCTGCGGTGAGCCGGCAGGATATCTGGGAGGGGTTTCTCCCTCGCCTCCCAATCAAACACGCCTGTTGCGCGCACCTCTGCGACCTTCTAGGCCCGTAACTTGCGCCTTGGTTGGTATGTGTGTGCCGGAGAATAACAGCGATAAAAAAAATACGGGGCTGGCGGGAAGGCAGCCCGGGCTACCGGCTCAAAGGTTCTCTGGCTGGATGGGAATTGGGTGGTCGGCAATTTTTTTTGCCCCCTAAGTAAACACAGCTTGAAACGACTTGGGTGGGCAGAAGGGAACAATTTGTGAGCCAGAGAGCAAGTGAGCTGGGCAGGCAGCCGGCCCTCGATTTACCTGCTGGAGACTTTCACCTGACCTTTAGGTGTCAAGGGGGCTGGTCGCAGTGTATTACCCAAAATTCAGGTCAGCTGCTTTAGGCTGCGTTCAGCAGAATTAAAACAATAACAATGAAACCCTTAAACTGGAATCTCCCCTCCATTCCAGCCCCCATCACCTCTGGGGAGAATGCAGGAAAACCAACACATTTAGAACCATTAACTCTTAAAATAGCTGATTTTCCTCCAGTAGGAAAAAAAAAACACCACCCAAACAAACCCAACAACCAACACGCAAATTATTACACTCATGAGTTCAGGATATTTATATATTAGATAAATCGATGAATAAACAGGTCGTATCGCTACAGCCGTCGTCCCTCGGAAGGCGAGTGCTCGGTTTAGAAGAAATGCCATAGCCGTTTCCCCCCCACCGTTCCTGGAATTTATTTACTTGCCAGAACATTTAAGGGCCCAGTTTAATTTTCTTTTTTAAATAAATATTTGAAACAAGGAAAAAAGAATAATGCTTTCCATTGAACGATAATGTAAAAGTACTGATAATATCACCCAAAGCAGAAGAGAATTGTTTAAACAATGTCGGTGCTTGCAAGATTGCCCAGTACAAATATATTCGCACTGCCTTTTTAATGCGAGTTTCTACTGGAACTCCTGTCTGTGTGTATGCCTTCATATATGTATTTTCTCGCTCCAGCGGTGTGATGTAAAGCTGCAGCTCCAAACTGGCGGAGGGTCAGGTCGCCCTGGCACGGGGGTCCCCCGCGGCTGTTGGCGCTGCCCCTAAGGGCTGCAGGACGGGGCGCACGGCGCTGGCAGCAGGCAGGGAGCAGAGCGAGGAGTTGCTTGCCGCTCTCCCCTTAGCGAGGATTTATGAAAGTGCTGGCGACCGGCGCTTCTAACCTCGCCTCTCAAGGATGGGATGGATTTAAAACCGAAGAACGAATGGGGGGGAACGGAGCATGGAATGAAGCGGTGCGAGCTCATTAGCAAAGCAAAGGTTGCAATTAGCGTCTCTTCCTGCTAACGGACCTCTCTCCCTCCCGCCTCTCCTAGCCCATCACCAAATAATTGCAACGTATCTGTTAATGTTTGTCTTCCACCCGTCAAAACGTTGGAGCCCTGCCTGCTCCAGCGCTCCTTTCTGCGTTTGTTGTGTCTGGAGACAATGTTCCGCCAGCGAAGTATCCGAGGTGAATGGGGGTCACAAGGGGAGGCAAGGAGCGCGGCCCTGCGAGCCGGCTGGGGGCCTTCCCTCGCCTCCCCCCA
>NW_009953786.1:4242183-4242447 GCF_000747805.2 Chaetura pelagica | reverse complement strand
GCGCCCCCCCCCGCCCTCCCCCGGGCCCGCCCCGTGCCTGCCCTCCCGCTTGGGCGAGGAGAGGAGGGAAGAGGATGTGACCCTTGTGTCCACCCGGGGGGACGCGGCTGCTTTATGTGGGGAGGATGCAGGCGGGGGACTCCTCCGTTCCCCCAGCTTACACTTGAGTTTTGTTTTTCTTAATACCCTTCCAGCAATCGATCAGTCTCCGTGCGTGTCTAGGGCTGGCAGCGGCGTTACGTCCCACCGCTTGCTTACCCCGGC
>NW_009953786.1:4238810-4240430 GCF_000747805.2 Chaetura pelagica | reverse complement strand
GGGAGCGGCGGCCCGGGGGGGGCGCGGCCCCGCAGCAGGCGGCGGGGGCCCCCCGACAGGCAGGGCGGCCTCAGGCTGGCTGGCCCCTGCGAGCGACCGGCCTTCCCCTGGCAGAGCTGACGCTCCGCCGCCGGCAGAGCTGGGCTGAGCTTCCCTTGGGCGTGCCTGGGAGCAAAAGCAAAACCCACCTTGCCCTTTGCTTTGTTCGCTGCAACCGGTGGGGACGCTTGTGAAAGAAAAGGTTGGAAGATGCTCGGTTATTTACTGCTGGAGCTGCCCTTTTAAATGAACAAAGCTGTAATGACCCCCGATAAGACAGGAGACGAGCAGAGGGGGGATGTTATCTTTCCGTACCTGCGCGCACAAAACGCTTGACATACACATTAAACCGATGTATGGATCATTAGTCTGTAACTAGTGGATTAAGTACTTCCATAGATATCATCTCCCTACATTGCCGCGTGGTTTTAAAAGTTTTTATTTATTTAATTCGTTTTCAAGAAGTGATTCCGTGGTCACTGTAAAGAGCGGTACTTTAGGAGGAATTAAAAACCGGGTCGGAAGGTGGTGGTGGTGAAGCCGAAAAGCAGTTCGGACCTTCGCCAAATTGTAAAAAAGCAGCGGGGCAGTGTTGGGACTTACAATTTGTCCTGTCACGACCATTAAAAAAAAATAATAATTAAAGAATTATTTTTATTTATTTTTACAAAAGCAGAAAAAAACCAGTCAGCACAAGGTCACAGTGGAAGGAACCCTTGGTCTGGAATTTTTGCCTTCTCATTCCCTTTCCCGCTCGCCGCCGAATATAGAGACCGAAAATGGAGAATAAAACCCCTTTTCTTGAATGTGCCGCAGTTAGCGATGCCAAAGAAAAAAACCTCCGAGGTGGAAGGAAAACTGGCAGCTTATGTAAAGGTTCCCAGCCCTCTGCAAGATGTGTGAACTAATATTCAGATGTACCAGCAAGCCTCCCAGTGAATCACTGTAAGGAAAAAAAAAATACTTCCGAGTAATACAAAAATCCCTTGTCATAACAGCGCTTTAATACTTTTTAATTATTATTCTTTTCTTGCGTGCCCCACCAAAAATCCTCCATCCGCAGACCGTGACCGTTTGTCCGAGGCGCTGCTAAAGGGGGGGGATCAGCCCTCGGTGCGGCTGGGCTGGCGGAGCTCGCCCCCTCCCCTCCCCTCCCCTCCGCCACCGGCTGCGGCCCAGGGCCGGGTGGCCGGGGGAAAACCGCTGGGCACGGGGGAACCCCTCGGCCGTCGGGGGGTCCGGCCGCGGTCTGCAGAGCACGGACGCAGCCTTGTGGGTGTCCGCGGCACAGGGGGAAAGCGCGGAGCAGCGGGGCGATGCAGGGGACCCAGGCGGTGTGAACACTGCCGGGAGGGAGACCCGCACCCGCGGGGAGGGGGGTTGGTTGTTGTTATCACTCTAAAAAGGCGCAGCCGCGGAGTAGTCGTACCCGTTCGAAGCGAAAATGCTCCGGGAGGCTTTGTATAAATATACCCACGGTGAAGGGGGTATATACACGCGGGAGGCGAGAGGCAATGTGTGCGCGACCTCCAGGCCTCCCCGTGAACGGGACGCCCGCGACCCACTCGGCCTTGGCTTGCG
>NW_009953786.1:4190868-4238605 GCF_000747805.2 Chaetura pelagica | reverse complement strand
CCCTCTCTCTCCGGCAGCCCGCTCTTCGCAGGCTGGTCCCGAGTCCCCTTCCCGTCCCTCCGCACCACTTCTTCCATCATCAAACTGCTCCTGAGGGCAGCCGGAGCCACGGCCCCCAGCCCCCAGCTCAGCCCCACCGCCCCATTGCTCCCCTTTTAAGAGACGTGTCCCCCCTCCTAACACAAAATAAAAAAATAAGCGGTGCAGTGGGAGAAGGTGCATCTCCCTCCCGTGTCTCTCTCCCCTGCGTGTCTTGCCCTTTGCTCGTTTCGAGACATAAAGCTAAGAGTGATGGGAGTAATCGGTGGGTAGAAGATTCTAAACCAACGGGAAGTGTTCGGGCTTGACAACCTCTGGACAACCCGGGTAGCTTGGCACGAAAGCACAAAAATATTTACTCACCTTGAACGTTCTTTTTTTTTTCTTTTTCCAAAGCTTTTTACAATTTATTTTGTTTTTATTTATGAAGTCATGTTTTGAGATGGTTCAAGCTCTTGTCCAAGGTCTAATTATAGTAAGCAGGGAGAGGATGGAAAGGGAATGGGTTGATTCGGGGTGGGGGGACAAAAATCAAAGCACCCATAATCCCTGGATCGGGAAGGTGCTGGACAAAAAGGCTGTCTGTGATGCACACACACTCTGAAATGAAGATCTGGAAAAGGTTTACAAGCCCCCTCTGACTGGTTTGAAAGCAATTCCAGCAATTAGGAATTAATTCGGCATTGGCAATAGGCAATTTCACTGCAAGTTACATCGAGTTATCTAAACGTTTACAAAGTTCAAGTGGTGGAAATGGGCCGCTGGGGTGGAGGTAAGGCTGCAGGAAAGAAAAACAAGGAGTGTTCAGGAAAGGCGGAAGAGGGGAAGCTGTGGAGCAAGGGCAGGAGGAGTGGTGAGCCCATGTTAGCGCCAGAGGTTTGCTGCTGGTGCTTGGAGAAAAGGGGAGTTGGGAGAACAAGGGACACTCGGTTTTTCTTTTCAACTAGGAGAAAGTACTAAAAATGTGCTGGAGGTCCTAGGTAATAGAAAGGTGAGTTTTAATTATAAAAAAGGAATTCAGAGGGCTTGCTGGCTGATCGATAATTCAGGTATAGTATCAGGAGGGGTGTGTTTGTGACCCCTCCCAGTTAATGGCAGGAACCAGAGTTAGTCCAGGCAGGGCTGACCCTGGGATAATGTGTGGGAAGAGAGGCACTGGGAGGGTGTGGAGGGTGGGATAAAACTGGGCTTTTGCACACAGGCAGGCCAGCAATAAAACCATCATGGGGAGGGATGCCCACCAACCCTGGCCCCAGTGACTCATGGCAATGCTGGCTGTGGGGTGCATCCCCAGTACAGGTCCTGCGACACCCACTGGGCCCAGAAGTGGCTTAGGCATTGGGGTTGTTCCTCATGAGCTCCACGTCGGCATCCACCATCTCCCTCACCAGCTCCTGCGAGGAGGGAGAGAGGTAGGTGAGAGCCCCAGTGCAGGGGACGATTAGGCACTGTCAGTCACGACAACACTCCCGGGCCCCAAAACAGGACAAGGAGGGGATGGGGCTTTGCTGGGCACTTCCCACAGCGGTCCAGACCTGGCCCCAGCTCTGTTATGGGAGTGGTGAGACACTCTTGAAACTGGCTTGTTGAAGTCACAGCCTGTGTCTCCCTGCTGGCGTCTCCACACAGGTCTTTTCCAAAATGTTGTAACCTGCCAGGCCCTTTGCAGGGCAGGTTGGCAGAGCCAACAGGGGTGCCACATACCACCATGGTGGCTGCTGTCTTCAAAGCAAGAAGCAGTGCATAGGGAAGGCACTGAAAATGAGATTTCTTGGTGTGCCCAAGCCACTCCATGCAAAGATCCCTTCCCCTCCCTGTGGAGTGTGTTTAGAAGACACAAAACCCCAGCAGGTACAAAACATGCCGGAACTGCCACTCACATCAAACGTGACTCTTGGCTTCCAGTTCAGCTTTTGTCTGGCTTTGGTGGAGTCCCCTTGCAGAAAATCCTGCAGGAAAGAAGATAGAGGTGATGTGAGAAGCATCCACTGTTCCCACTTTGAAGGTTACCCCATTGCTTGTGCTTCCCCACTAGCTGAGAGCAGCTGGAGCCAACGTTGGACTCCTCTGAGGACAAAATATTTCCCTTTAAGATGCAATTTTAGTGGAAGCTCATATGCCTATAAATCACCAGGAGGCAGCATCCTTTCACCAGGCTGTTTCAGACTGAAAGAGTTATTATTTGTTTTTGTGTGCGCGCGGGGTCTGAACTCCAGCCTTACAGCCGTATAATGGTGAACATTTTATAAGAAGTTGTCATATTTCTTAGTCATGCTATTGAATGAGCTATTTCAAATTCTTTTCTCCCCCTTTGTTTAAATAATGTAAATCACAGAACAAACATGACAACTATTATTTTTCAAATAAAAATGTGATCACAGACAGATGATGCTGAAAGACTGTTATGAATATGGGTAACCACACACAAGAGTAGTAAACACTCAGCTTTTGAACGCCTACATCTTTGTTTTCAGAATATTTTGAGCATCCTACATGGAAAAAAAAAAAAAAAAAGTCTAAATATCTCATCAATGGAAAGAAATTATCTCAAAACCATTACAGAAACCAAGACTTTGGTCATATTCGACTCACGGTTCAAGTACTCTTAAAAGCACTACCACACCAAAACAATCCCATGACTAGTCATAAAAAATAACACAACAAAATTAGACAAAGAAGAAAACCTAATTTGACTGCATTTCTAATTGAATGAAAAAATAGGCAACACACAGAATCTTCATTTGAAGTTCAAATACTGTGTTTAAATAGTTAGCTTTTTCCAACTGCATGTGCTGATTTAATAAAATATATCATCTCTCCTCACAAGTTTCTTCTCTGTAGCAGTAAAAGCCAAAATTATTTCTGTCCAAGTTTAAAGGAAACCAAATGAGCCCAACTTCATTACAGAACAAGAAGGCTAAGGCCGAATTCTGCTCTGGCATTTGACTTTATGGTGGTAACACAGCAGGCTTTCCTGAAAAACGCGCGGACCAGCCTTTCTTCTCCGTCTTCTACTCTTTGGCCAGCGGTGGAGCTAATGAGCATTTTCTGGCTGGAGTTTTTTAACTGTACTGCCACACACTACGTTTTTCAGATGCTATCTTTCGTGCATGTGTGGTTCAGGTCATGTTAACTTCCAAAATCACCTTCATCCTGTACAGTAAAACGTAGGAATTTCTTCTTCATAACTGTGCTCCAGTTAAGAAAGCTAGACAGCTCTCTTCCAGGAGCAAAGGAAATCCACCAAAGGAAATACTGCACCAAAGAAAGGCATGTGGAACAAACATGTCTGCTGAGACTATTCCAGGCAGTTTTTTTACTAGTTCAGTCTTCAGGCTAAAAAACATTTCAGCCTGCCTTCAGAAAAGAGTAAACAGATGGACGAGAATAAAATTCTATGAAAATAAAAAATGCCACGATTTCCTTAAATTAGACTAAATTATTTCCTACTGCAGCCCTATAATGGGTTTTTAGAAACTGCAGCAGACATTTGAGGCCAACTTATGCAAAACCACATCAGCTTGAGGGATCCCCTGGAGGGTCGTGTGAATATGGATTGCAAAATCTGGTTTGAAATGGGAAAGACTCCCACTAGCTTTGATAAAATTTGGATCAGACCCTAATGTGCTCATGGAGGTATGCCTTTTATCTGGAGTTTGGTTTAATGTACATTATATATGTGTGTATATATGTGCCTGGAAACCAGGAAATCCTTCTTAAAATAATAATTTCAGTATAAAAACAATTGCCTTTTATTCAGTCTTAATTCAAGCCATTAGCTAGAAGTTAAGTGTCTTAATATCACCTAGTTTTATGTCATAAAAGTAATATCATAAAACTTTGGAGTTTCATTTTTATAAATGCTATGTAAGTAATAATTTTATTTACACAATCCTTGTATTGAAAACATCCTTTGAAACTGAGCCTATCTAGGATACAGGCCTCTGATTTTTGAAAAAAATGGACTGGGAAGAACAGAATGAATTGCCATTGCCTGCTGTATGTAGCTGCATTCTGCTTTTGAGCAGCTTGGGAGCAGTCTTTTAACTTGCTTTGACAAATACTTTTTGTTAAAGCAGTTTATCTAAAAAATACTTTACCTAATTCCAGCTCTTCATTCAAAAACATAAACTCTCAGCTGCTGAATAGGCCAAAACGAGATTGGGGGAAGGTTGCAAATCAGTAAAAGTGAAGTTACTTGCAGTGCTGAATTTTACAGAAATTACACAGATAACTACTGTATTAAATAAATGTAAGTATAAAAAGAAAATTATTTTTCCTTTAAAAGCTCCCACGCTTTAACAATGCTACAGCAGAGGTATTATGGCATAATCAGTGAGAGAGAGAAAAAAAAAAAGAGAAGAAGATTTAATATATATGATAATACAAATTCCCCAGCTGACTTAGGTTAAATCATTTTAAATGGCTCTCCTGAAGAAGTTTGTGTACTTTTGAGAAATGCTACTTTGTAGCAGGATTTACTTGAAAATAGCATCATGGGCAAAACATCTCCTAAGGACTTTTAGAAAGGTTCTCTTACGGAAGTTAGTAGGTACAGAGATCACATTAAATCATAGTATTAACACCCTATTACATCTAAATTCAAGGTTTGATTGTATTCTTCACAGTAAAAGTTTCAACACTGAATGGAAATGATGACTGGAACAAAGCTATCCCTGATTAAAGGATTGTATTGCAGTCAT
This sequence comes from Chaetura pelagica, assembly GCF_000747805.2. Taxonomy (NCBI): domain Eukaryota; kingdom Metazoa; phylum Chordata; class Aves; order Apodiformes; family Apodidae; genus Chaetura; species Chaetura pelagica. The sequence goes on along the minus strand of NW_009953786.1, from coordinate 4,233,863 downwards.
ATTTCCTGTATTTTTCTACAAGTAGCTCATAATATGAAAACAATAAGGTAATGACAATGAAATAAGAATATTTTAAAAAGCTCCTCATGGAACAGAATGGCTGCTTGTTTATATTATTCAAGCCTTTCACTGAAACCAGAGATGCATCTGTAAGGCTTCCAAAAAGAAAAAAAAACACAACACAAAACAAACAACCCCAAACCAAACAAACACAAAAAACCACAAGCAAAAAACTTCTGGCATGATGATCATTAAAAGTATATTGATTTTTCAGTGTCAAGGCTTCATGGCTCCACTTTCTGAAGGTACTACTAGATCCGAAAGCAAAAAAAGAAGAAGTGAGGTTTCATTAAAGAAAACTTGATTTTTTTTAATTTTTTTTTTTTCTGAGGTTTGGGTAGGAGAGTGTTCTTGAAAAACAGCTGCTGCTGAATGTGAACTGCCCAGGATCCTGATGGAAAGGCACCTGATGAAATTACATCAGTTCATGTTTTCTGTTCCTGCAGGATAACTTTTTCTGTGGGATTGTACTTTACATACTGACAGAAAAACAAAGGCATTTGACTCTGTGAAAACCTTGAGGATTTAGATACTGCATTGGGACTTTGCAAACCTGAAAACACTGATTAGGGCTTTCTGTTGTGGGTGGCTTTTTTTTTTTTTCTTTGTTTTTTTTTTGCACTATACATAAAACCAAGTCTTTGATTTTACTTACTCATTTGAGGAGGAGCAAGACCTTATTCTCCATGCAAATACAGTAAACATAAGTGAATGGAAATGACAAGTTCTACCTGCAAGCTAAGAGTTGGAAACAGCAGCCAGGTAAATATTTAAGGGGCAGGAAGATGGAAAAGACAACAGTCAAATTCTCTGTTGCCACTTCATATGAGAGTAAACTCTCCTATAGCACTTCACTTTCATATGCACCTTGCTGTCATAAGACTGTCTCTCAGAGAAAAGAATGGGTTTAGCCTATGTGAGCTGTTCTGTTTTAACTCTTTTGTAAATGAGGCTGTGTAACTGTGTAGAAAATACCCCATTATTACTAAATCTGATCTGGTTTTATTGTTCAAATGCACACATGCAAATGCATACAGATAAACAGAGAGAAATGTTATACAATGTGACATTTTAAAATTTATTTTTAAGACCACGAGACAAAAATGTAAAATATTTTAATGTAAATATCACATTTCCCAAGCTCTTGTTCTGAGTGTCATCACGACTCCTATTTTGACTCGCACAGTGATTGATCTGGTTTCACTGTGCAATGTATCACTGTCTCATTCAATTAACTTCAACTGAAAATGTAAAGCCTTGAGACACTGTGAGAAAAAGGAGATAGCATGGCCTGAAAGAAGGCCAAGGCTTCCTTTATTATTACAGCTCAGCTGATTCCCTTGAAAATGTGCCTTCAATGAAGCCAGTGCGGAGCGCCAGCTTTTGCTTTCTCTTACACCAGAATAAAACTGAGATCAAGTCCTCAGTAAAACACCTGTGATGGAATCGTGCCCAGCTCTGCTGGCTACAGCAGAGACAAGGCTTTACCTCTAAAAATAAACATACTTGATCTAAGCACACAACAGTTTTACTGCATCTGAAGAGCAGCCAACGTTACGTTCACAATCAGCACGACTGCTTGGAAGATGATTTGTTGCATCAGAGCTCCCATAAGTAAAGAGCACAGACCCAGCCTGGTGGAGGCTCTGGCTTGCTTGTTGTCTTGTGCTTCTTTGCTCAAGAAGTTTTGTCAGGAAGGATTTTTAGAGTCTAGGGGCCAAAGCTTCCTGCAAACCCTGCTTGTGTTTTATTTTCCTCATTTCCTTCTTAAAACTGTTGTCTTTCAGCTTTAGCTCATCCCATTAAAAAAAAAAATAAATTGAAAAATTAAACATTGCTACTTAATCAGACAACATTAGCTTACAGTTTTGGTTTTTCACCGTTGTACTCAGTAATGTATATATAAAAGCTTATCTTAGGAAATAGTCTTTTGTGCAGTTTTTGAAGCATTCTTCACAGCAATTTTTAATGAGGGCTTGTGCAGTGCTCCTCAGCAGTAACATCAGCCACACAGTGTAAATGGGTATCTGCTGCAGCTCATTGCTCAGGAAACAGCCATGTTAAAGTGTTTGCTGCACATAGTCAGATTGCATGCATTGCTTACTAGGCAATTCTTCTACCATCACCCTTATTCTCCATTCCCTAGTGTCCTTCTGCACTTGCCACCAGGCTCTGGGATGTCCTGTCTTAACCCAGACACCACATTGGAGTGCAAAATCTTTGACTTCATCTGAGCTACTCCCTGTCCACTTGGTTAAGAAAAGTAGTAAGATCCTGCCAAATCAGAGCCATGGAGCCTGTAAACACACATGTTGCTGGTGCAAAATTCAACATGCTGTTCAGTGAAGCTCAGATCCAACCCCAGAAGGAGTCACAGTAATAAGCACTGTGTTTTCTGTATGCTGCTCTGTAAATGCTTCTGGAGATCCATGAGCCAGAGAGCACTGGCTTGATTTCTTTGCAAAGGGTAGTGTTTGTTACAATATCTATAGTAACAGGGAAAAAACAGTATAATTATAAAGCCAGAGCTATCTCCACAGTAGATATGAGGAGACTGAAGATAAAACATGTCAATGAGCAAAGCCCAAGCCTAACAAGGAGCACATCTTCAGGAATGAGGAGCAGTAATGTGTCGTCCAGTTTTCGTTTTTTCTTTCCACTGTTCTTAGAAAAGCAAAGTTGTGGAGCAGTTAAGGTACCAAGGGAATAGAAGAATGCCAGTGAATTTGGTTCCTGATCTAAATTTGTTTTAATGCAGCATGAACAGACTGCTTTAGACTCTTGGGTCAGCAGTCTTTTGCAGAAAGACAGTATTGTTTGCAAAGAACCACAGGAAAAGGCAAAAGGCAAAAGCAACCAATTGGCTGAAATTCATGTATAACAAAATGCCCCTTAAAATAAGAGGCATAATGTTTTTTTTCCCATAGCAAGTTTTCCTGTGCAAGTCCCCTCCCTATTCAGAAAGCTCAATTTTTACTAAAACTGTGTCAAGGGGAAAGGGGAGAGGGAAGAAAGACTTGAGGAAAGGGCTGATTCTGCATGTCTGATGGACCTTGGTAGGCTGCAAGTGCTGGGCATCTTTAGGGTAAGCTCTTAGCTCAGGACTGTGCTGTCCTCCAGCAAGTAAGGTGTCAACACAAGTCAATAAAACCTGAGCACAGCCTTTGCTTTTCCACCAGGAGCTTGGAGTGTTAAAACAGTGGCTTTATCTTATTGTTTGGATAATCTTTAATTTGACCAGCTTCCAAAGGGTTAAGGCAAACGAACTCGGAGCAGCAATAAACATCAGGTCGATAATAACAGTAATGGCGCTCCTTTCCCTCCTCCTCCTCTTCCCATCCCTCCCCTGTGCCTTTTCCACTTCACCGCTGCCTATCAGCCCCAACTGATGCCAAAGCCAGACCTCTCTTTCAATGACAGGCGGTGATAAGATACGTGAAGAAAACAGCAAGCTGTCTGGTCTGCTCAGGAAGTCGGGGACGGGAGGCATTGTCCATCAGCGGGGCCACGCGGCGGCCAGAGGCCGGGAACAATGCTCTGCTCCGGGGAAATGGGCTCATTCAGCGCCGGCTCTGGCAGCCCCACCGGCACAGCAGATAAAATGGTGAAGCAGGGGGAGCTGGCCCCGGGTGCCTGGGGAGCCTCCTTGCCAGGCCCTAATCGCTTGGATGGAGGCGGTGCCCCGGTTAATAGAGGGCAGGCTGCAGCTCTGGTGTCCCTGGGAGAAGAGCATGTGCAGACCTCATGCCAGGCTGCAAGTGCCAGCGGAGCTGCAGGCAGAGGAGCCCCTCACAGGGCTGGGCATTACTCAGATCTGTTCACTGCCAAGTGAAGCCTGAGAAGACGTCTTGGCCAGTGCCGTCCCTTGGGCCAGATAAAATTCCTCCCAAATTACAACCCAATATCCCTGAATTTCACTTGCTTTGGATCCAGAGCTGAGCTCGCTCATCAGGAGCCATCCTGCATGGGAATTGACATAGCTCTGTGCCAGGGCATCCTGCTGTTAGTTGAGCCACAGGTGCTTTTCAGGATTCCAGGCATGAGGCAGGCTGAAGGGTGTTTCCCTTGCAGCAGGGAAAGCCCTGCTACTGCAAACAGAATTCCTGCACTGGGTACTTCCCTCCCTCTCGGTTTCCCCCAAGGCCTAGCTCTGCACTTGTGGGAAGACATGGAAGGTGTTGCCCAGCTTGGATTGTTTCTATTCTAGAGGAATGTCTCTGCTGAAGAAGCAAGGGACTTATGGAGCAAGAAGATCAGACCCACTGCACTTGACAATGTATAGCCCATAAATGATCATAGTTCCGCTATTAGCGCTGGACACAATAAACTCTTTCAGATATGGCACACCCAGTCATCCAAACACACACATCACAGCTAAAAATCTTTAGTTTGTTTGCTAAAATGCAAAGCAATACTTAAATGCTATATGCTTTTATGAACCAAACGAAGCTTTTCCAACTCTTCTTTGTAAACGCTGGTTAAAGGTGGCACCACTCCCATTGGCTGTCATCACCCTGTAGCCTAGCTGCTGATAGGAAATGATGTGTGAGCCACTCCTCACATGTTGCAGGCTAACCTGTGTGTAGAAAGGTGTCTGAGTAACCTGGATTTTGCAGGATATTTCCACATTTTGTCTTCTCAGCAGAGGTTTTGGGGAGGTTGTACAAAAGCACATTTTTTCAAGTCTCCTTGGCCAGGTAGTAAAGAGAATGCCTGTGTGTCACCTTCACATCTCTAAAAATTGTGTGAGGGATGAATCTCTTTCATATGGAATGGAGATCAGCTGCTGCACAGGAAAAGAACAGTATCCTTCACTTTTCACTGGTACCTCCAAGTTCTGCTTTTGTTCACTATTAACTGTGTTTGTCTCTTGCTTCCCTGAGGCCTCACAACACTTGCTTGTGGGGCAGCGTATGATACCCATGTCTTTGTCATAAGTGGTTTAGTTGCCACACACAGCATGCATTATTTAAGCAAGGATATGGTACCTTTTACAATTATTAAATGCGATTCTCACAATTTTTTTAATCAACTCTGATTATTTTCCTCATTGCTCCCTCCCCTTCAAATTTTTTACAAACGTCAGGAAATCAGTCTGTGAAGCTGATTTCAGAGGGGTTTACCGTGTAGTAACGGCTGCATTTTCTTGCTGGAAACAGAATATGGCCCCTAGGGTTAGCTGTCTTCACTGACTGACATGTTAAGATGTATAGGAAAACTGATAACCCCAGAAAACCATGCTGCAAGGCTACTCAGTTTCTTCTTCCACTAAAAAATACTTCATTTATTATTGGAAATGTTAATAGACTTGGGTATCATTGCTAGTCAAATACCAAATGATAACCAACAAAACAATAAACATTAGGACAATGAGCTTTTATTCTACCTATAGATGTTTATCTATCCACCTTTAGGGCATTAAGCAGCACTTTAATGAATGCGGACATATGATTAGTGGGATATTACTGCTCCATAGGATGAATTATTTATCTTGTACAGGATGCATTGTTTTTCATGATTTTACTACCCCTATGAATATTCACATCTCTGAAAAAATCAAGGCATTTGTTATGTTAGCATCAATATTATAATATTTGAAAAAAAAATATTGAAAGGTGTGCTCTTATTTTTGTCTTAATTAAAAACTTAATTTATGTAAAATATTTTTTTCACCTAAAGAGCATGTCCTTGGAAAATTCTACCTGTAATCAGCAATTGCTGTCTTTACCCTGCATTCAGTGATCGCCTCACTACTCTGAGGGCTTGGCTGTGGCTTGGGCTGGGCAGGAAAGATGACACTCCCTTCCTTACCTGTTATATTGATATATGAACCTCTGTAAACCTGAAGCTTGCATTAAGACAAGGGGGGTGAGGAGGTTGGGGGGGAAGTGGAAAAGACAGCAAAGGGATGCTTCTCTCTTCCTGTTTTCCTTCCCAGTCTGGATTAACTAGTACCAAAGAGTTAGCATGGAGGATGGTTATGTATTTCTCATTGTTTGAAAAACAGTTGTAAAATAGTCCCTCCTTGCAGTTTTGGAGGGTGTGGGGGGGAAGGGATTGAAGAGAGGACCTGCCACTTTCTCTGGGCAAAGCAGTTACATTCTGCCTTTTACTGCTGGCTATTTTTTTAGAAGCAGTCTCCCTTTACACAGTCATAAACGTGACCTAATTTGGGACACATGACCTTCTCTCCAGCCCCTCACTGCAGCATTCCCATTTCTCACTAAAACTCCCATCTGACTTGAAAACCCTTTTCAAGACACAATATACAGGAAGAATTTTAACTGTGAAAGGTTTAAAGGGAGCTTGTTGAGTGGAGGCTTTGTTACTTGAGGAAAACAAGAAGTCCATTTTAAATAGAGTATATGGAGGGAACTCAGGATAGATACCATGGGGCTCCTGTCTGCAAAAGTGAAGCTATTCCTGCCCAAACAACTCTAGTTACAAAGCAAGTAATGGTCCACAAAAAGGTTAAAATAAAACAAGGTAGGATAATTTCTGATTCTGAGTATGTCCCAAATGTATTCTCTACTGTGCTCGATAGAGAAGGAAGTCCAAGCAGGGGCCTTTCACATGACATCATAAAAGCCTAATTTATCACCAGCCACCAAACATCTAGAAAATCATAACATCCTTTCAGGAAAACCATGTGCAAAATAATCAGATTTACTTTGATGAAAGCTTTAGCGCTTGGGTCCAAGTAGGACACTACAAAGAATAACCCTTTGCAGGTACTAGCATACAACAAAGCAGGTCACATTTCATGTTTCAAACTCACGATTTATCCATGACAGGGCTCATACTTTTCCTGCCCATAAACAAACGTATTTCTTTTCTGCATATGTGTTCAGCTATGACTGCTAAGATAAAACACTGGTCACTGGTGAGTCCAGACAAGGTAGCCAGCTGCATATTTCCATTACAGATGAAAATTATGCTGTTGATGCAAAAGCAGGCACTGTGCACCCCACCCCCTTGCTTCATGCTGCTTTGCAAATGTGTTAGGAATATGGGCTGAGAATTGCCACAGCATCTCACAGCTTTTGAAAGGGTGCTCTGCAAGTCACAGCCTGAGGTTCAGGAGCATAAATCTGACAGAAAGGTCAATTTGCTTCCTTTCTTCTTGTCTTTTAAGTCCATTTTATGAAATCCCAAAACTGACCTGTTAAGCCTAAGTATTCAAGGCCAGGTTGGATGGGGCTTTGAGCAACCTGTTCTAGGTGTCCCTGCCCATGGCAGGAGGGGTGGAACTAGACAATTTTTAAGGTGTCTTCCAATCCAAACTATTCTATTATTCAAAGATAACCTGTTTATCTTCACTGCAGAACCTCTGAACCTTTTGACTATCTGTACTAGATGTGCATACTGCCATTTCCAGTTGGGGCAAAAGATAGTTGGGGTGAAAATGTTTATCATCAAGGCTACTGGAGGGCTGCTATTACATTGGTATGTTAACAGATAATGAGGAAAAACTGAACTCCATAAAATTTACCTGAAACTCTAAACATGAACAAAATAAAGCCCTCCCAACACACTCAACATCAAGGCTACCCTGAACTCAGGGGTGCATTCCACCTGACAATCTCCAAAACACTCTCCAAAAACACCTCTGTCTGTCCAAGGCTTTCACTGTTCTGACTCTTCTGCATCGTTGGTTTTTTTTGGCAGCCAGTGTAACCTGACTGTATTGATGGAAAAATAATGCTCAGCAAGCAGCACATATCCATAAAATCAATGGGTTTCACATTTGCAAATGAAATAAAACAATTTGGATTTTTGTGTTGATTTGATAGACAAAACAGAACATTAAGTAATGAATGAATGGCTACAAATACCAGCTACATGGCATAGCTGTGGGGTTGTTTTTTTTTTGGTCTGTAATGTAAGGTACTTAGTGCATGTTTAAAGACACACAGATTCCAATTGCCATTCAATTCACTGATCCTCCTGCTTAATATTCTGACCCTTAGGCTCAGGCTGGTCAATGGCTACAGGTTCTTCTGGTCTGACTGGAAAAAAACCGGATTCTCCTCACCATTCTTGGTAGTTTGTTGTTGCATGTTCCCTGATCTTTGGTAATAAAAATAACTTCCTATTACATTTCCTGCACAGGAAAGCCTAGGAAAAAAAAAATAAATGAATAGTTTTTCCTATTCTGTCTTTCACTTTCTCTCAGAGCAAACATTCAAACAACCAAAAAACCCTCCAAGAAATAGAGAAGATTAATAAACCTATTTTATTTTCTTTTAAAATACATTAGTGTAGTTTTCTCTTTCATCCTTCCATTTCCTTAGCTATTTAATTTCTCTCACTTTCATTGTTGAAATATTTCACATTTTTGGCTAATCTATTTTCCTGTAAAATTACCTTTCTCTTTTTATTGTAAGGCATTCTTCTTTTCTAATTTCATGTATATCCCAAGTTCTCTCTTTTTCTCAAGATCTTCCAATTTCTCTTTTGACCATCATTTTCCTGTTCTTCATAAACATCCTCTTGTACCTGGCCTTAATTCCCCCCATCTCTTACTTTACCCTTTAAATATGTCACCTCATTGAGATTTTGTTCTCTTCTCATTTCCACTAGAATGACCTTCTCACTTGAACGCTTTTCCATTTTTTCCCAGGTGTTTTCTATGCACTCTCATAAACTTGTTCCTTTTCTTGTCCAGTGGTTCTCTACCATGTACCAGTGACAGCTTTCTCTTCACTCGGGTTATGAATTTTGTGTAGAATATTGCAGGGCTTGGGAGACAATTTATATTACCACTAGCACAGCAGAGGTGTGCTGACAGGGCTGAACCTATGTTGAAATAAGTTTTAAAAAAGTAAAAAGATCTCCTAAAGCTTACAGCGCCAGTTTCAGTAGGGACAAAAAGCAGATTGATTTACTGCTATTACTGTTCGCTTTATTTGCCCATAAAATGCCACAAGATTTGGCAGTGCTTTCACCATATATGCTTTAAAAGCATATATAACATGCTCTGTTTCTTTCCAAAGCATCACCAAATGCAAATATCACTTCTTGAAATCTGTCCTCTCAACAACCTTTTTCACTTAAAAGCTTTCAATTAAACAAGAATGGAATTTTTGATCTGTTACCAAAAAAAATTTCTTCATTATTTCACCCTGCAGCAGTTGAATATGAAAGAGCATTACAGAAGGAAAGCAGTTAGCATTTTCTAATGGTCCTGCCCTACTTACCATCCTTTAGTTTCTCAGTTTAAAAGCAAGCAAACTACTCACACATACACAGCAGTAGGCATGGGCTCAGAATACTCCAGTACTTTCACCTGTGTAATGTTTAAATTGCGAGATGCCTGATCCATCACTTGATTCCTTTACAAGGAAAGTGTCTCCTGAGACCATTCACATAGGAATCATCTATTGCAAAGTTTTGATATGAAAGACAGAGCTGCTCCTGAGACAAGCAATCCTATTTTTCATTCATGTTTTGGCAGGGCAGAGATGCCAGGTAAGAGTCCCATCATACATTGGACAAACACAGAAATGGGAGCCCTTCCCCTGAAAATTGATCAAAGTCAAATATCAGCTCCTGAAATATTCTGTTAGAATTCATCTACAGCTTGCAGTGCTTTTCCAGTGCAGGTCATCAATAAACCTTATGCCTTGGTTGGCTTTATTTGATGTATTCCAACATAATGGGCAATATGTATGAACACATAAGGCCATGAATGTCTACTGAGGATCCAAAAAGCAGCTAAAGAAAGCTAGATAAACATCTTGGCAGCTTCATTCCACTTGTAACCTGAGCAAGACTTCAACTAGATGTAACACCATTTACACAAAATAGAACTGCTTGACAGCAGCACTACAATGACTATGAAGGACCACCAGAGAAGAAAGATACAGATTTTATACAATTAATCAATAATAATGACATTACAATGGCAAGAAAGTACTGTCACTCCCATTTTACAAAGCTGGGAGGCAGAATGATTTAAAGACTAGACAAAAGCCTTGGAATAAGGGGGAAAAGCAAGAAGAGAACCCAGACTGTATCCCACCCCTTCACTCTGATATATAGCTTACTACAGATAAAACATCTGAAGTATTCATATTACAGTGCATCTATCATAGTTTGCTCTGAATAAGTACTTGCTATTGATTTGTAGTGAGCAGCCCCCCAGCACAAAACTAGTCCAAGGATGAGTGGACATACAGCACCTTGATGCAGTAGGTAACTTATTGAACTACATATTTCTTATTCGTCTAAACTTTCACTTCTATTTCTGCCCCTGGATTTTCTTTCATAGCTTCTTTCACATAAAAATAAAATACTCACCCTATTAATATTAAAAAATAATAATTGCTTGCTCAACTTTTCCCCTCCAGGCCCCTGTTATTGACTTGGGAGAAAGAAACTCATGAGTTTATTGGTTTGTCTTCTGCACATTAAAGACTTAATTTTCATCTTTTCAAAGACTTTCTTTACATTAAAAAGGTCAGAGCAAAAACTTTACATATTAAAAAGTTGAAATGTGTGTAGTCATGGGATGCAGAACTTTATGCTTTATGAAAACAAACAAAAAAAGGATAATATGATATGAATTACAGGACTGCAAAAGTTGACAACACAGAACAAAAAAAATTATTTCACTCTACTGTCGTTCAGGCAAGGATTCATTCTGTTGCTTGCAATGAAAGACCCTACTGTGTGCAGAAGTGGAATACTTCCCTTTTTCCTAGAATTCATTTTCACCCCTTTCTATTTGACTTCAAAACTTTTTAGGAGTGCATCATATCATGTACTTTAAAAAAATAAATAAATAAAGGGATTAACTATAAAGGGATTAAAAAAATCTCCTCAATACTTTATAAACTTTTGCCAAGATACACACAAATTAATAATTAAATCTTCACTTAGTTTTAGAAGCATCAGAAAAAACTTAATGTCTCATGATGTAGTATTACCTGTTCAGCAGAGCTACCCACAACATCTCACTGCAGTAGGACACAACTGAAGCATGAAACAACCAACCAAAAGCTTTAGTCACCAAACAAACCCAAATGAAAATGATAGTACAACTTGTTAATGAACTTCTTAATACATGTGCACATGGCATATGGCGGAACTACTAATTTTTTTGTGGTCTTGAAGTTTGATTTGAAAGTACAAAGACTGAAATTGTTCCCCGATATAAAAAAAATGATATCAACCTAGATGAGCTGTCTGACAGTTTACACTAAAAAGATCCAAATAAGCCAACTGTATCTTTTAAAACTAACCCAGTATATATTTTAACAGTGTATATTGCAGTGAAGTCCCATGAACTTACTATTCCATACAGGTAGCAAACAGAAAGTTCTGACTTTTCATGGCATCTTTTGGCATAATTTATATTTAAATAATAACAGTCAGGAACATTTTCATCAACATGAAAAAGAAGTTCAGATCTAATCTAGAGGCAGCACCGTCTCCTGACACTGCCTGCTCTATGCTTGCTTGAGCACGTAGGCAGCAGCTGGCACTTCCACAGCTTGATCATTATGATTGCTCTTCAAATTATGCCTGTCACACAGGTTAGGAAAACATGAGTAATTAAACATAAACAGCGTCATAAAATAATAGTAAGAAAAAAATTAATAATAATCCAAAAGAGTGTTTGGGGCAACTCCCTAAAGTACCTTGGATTTCTGCCTCTTCTGCTCAGACAGTTTTCCTCTGTGTGCTTTTTAATTATTTCCTTATGAATCCTTGAAGGCAGAGAAGTTTGTAGAAGAGGGAAAAAAACACGTATTAGAACTGATGAGAACAGTGATATGCAAAAGAAAAGAAATGCCAATTAAGTATTCTCTGAACTACTACTGCACCCTCTGAATCGCTTATGGCAAAGACACTGCACTATAACACTGCTAGTTCCAGATATGTCTATTTTAAATGCAAAATTTCAGAAGGTGCTTGTTCCCTACTTGAACCATGCACTAGAACTGGTCACTGGGTGCAGTATCTCTCTTCTGACCCATCAGGTTATTATACTAAGTTCAATATTCAAACCATACACAGGTCAATGCAGAAATTCTCCAGTCCTGCAGCCCTAGCAGTACATGTAGATGTCTGCCTCCTTTTGCTCAATAGTCAAAACCCAAACTAATTCCTAGCTCAGCTCTTTTGCAAAACCAGCATGAAAAAACACAGCAAAAAAGTCTGAGACTTCAGACCATGTTATTAACAATCCTAAGCAGGTTGTTGCAGCCTATTTTTGTGCACATGGTTACTGGAACTGAACATGCAGTTCTGGTAATTGCATATAAAAATGACCAGCTACATGACTAACGGGACATTTCCCATCTGCATTATTGTGTAGGAACTGTGTGAAATGTGTGAGCAGTTGTGTTAGCAGACATGCAAATATTAAATAAAAAGGGCATTGTTTCCAGCTGCTTTGCACTTGGAACAGTTATTCATGTATCTAACCAAAAGGTGCAACCAACTCAATTACTCCTACTTGGTCCATGCTTTGCATGGCTATGAATTAGACAAAGTACAACATAGGGAAGGCTCGTGCCTGTCTACATAAGAAGAAAAATAAGTGCAGCAACATACATAATGTTTAACACATTCAAACCCACATATTAAAAACACATTTAGAGATGGTTCTTGTTCTCATTGAGTAATTTTTGCTCAGGTGTATGCCTTAAGTCATGTATTTTCATACAAGCTTCAGAACCTCTCTGAAATAAAGCTCTTCTTCCCACAAATCTAAGTGCTTTCTATATTCAAGATGAAAATTGTGTAGCTTACAGTGTCAGAGGTGCTAACTAGTTTATTAAAAATAGACCATCAATCCAATGCACTGGCTCATACTATCTAACAGAATGCTTTGGTGGGGAATTCCCATTTCTGGGGAGGAGAGATTTGCATGTTCTCCTGCAAAATCCCACTGAAATCAACAGGAGCCTGGCCAAGCAGTGACCAAACTCGCTAAATACAGCCAAGCTTTGTAATGTTCATGCTCACTGCTCGTAGCATCCCAGCTAGGTTAAATATACACATTTGACAGTAGGAAATAATGAACTGTCTGCATCTGCCATTATTCTTGCTCTTTATGTATCTCCTTGATTTAGTTCTCTTTCCACTAGCTTGACATTGAGACCACTAAACTCAATGGTCTATTCTCTTCTTGACTTCAGGGTTTGGTTTAAGCTCTTTTTTTCTTGGCATTGACAGATAACATAGGATTCATACCCAGGTTGGTTCCTCCTTGGTCCAAGTGTCCTTGAACATTCTCAGTAATGATTCTTTTTATCTTCCCTTTGATGTTTTGCTACTACGTTTTTTTCCTTTTTCACCAATACTATCCTTCCCATCTCCACCTCTTATCTTCCTGCTCCCAAGATCAGTGCAAACCCCATCTTCTGGTTTCCTAAGGCTTTTCTACATTTTGCACATATGAATACAAATACTTCAATCTTTGGTCACATCTCTGGAGAGGGTGTTAAGTTGGCTTCCTCCACTAATCAGCTTTCCAGCAGAGTCTTCTTGCCAGGACTGGGGAAAATTATACTCAGATTCATTCATTAAGATATAATAAACTCTATTTACTATTTATCAATGTGCCTTTTTTGGGGAAAGGAAAAAAAAAAAAAAAAAAAAAAAAAAGGGTACCTGAAACCAGGAGCACCTCTGGCTGGTTTATAGACCCAAAGTCTTTCTGGAGTGGTCACAAATCTCCAAGATATCTCTGCACATTAAGTTTTGCTCTTGAATTTCTAATTTAGCTGAAAGATGTGTAAAAACACATGCAGTCAGACAGCTCCTTGGCTATACATCTAAGGAAGCTCAAAGCATAAGTTATTACTTCCAAAGTCAATTGTAACTTATGCTCACTAAATTGGCTCCAGATCCACCCTTTTCAGACAGTAGTATAGGAATAATTTATTCTTTTGGTGAAAAGCACCCATTTTAGCTAAACCACACCCCCAGCTGGGAGTCTCACCAGCAGAAGTGCCAAAGGCAGAGGGATTCAGAGGCACACAGGGCTAGTGGAGGCCAGTGGAACAGGGGTGAATAAAGCACAGTATGTAATAGCATCTGTCAGCACACTGAAACGTATAACCTCTCTCTAACATAAGGGGTCTGCAATACAAATCCAAGAGGAAAATTTGTTCCTGTGGTTCAATCATCATGTTAGACAAAGAGGTTTCCTCGCTTTTAACAGCCAGGCAATTTATCCCGGAAGTCTCACGGATAGTGGTGAAACCACTGCAGCCTTATAGGGACCTAATGTTTTGATCTGTGTCCTCAATGTGTATCTTGTTTTCTCCCATCAATACAACGCTGAAAATAAATAGGACGCAAGGGGTTTGAAAGATGTAATTTTAGATATCTAACTCAGAGGCCAAGTTAAAAGCCTAATCAATGAGGAAATACAAAAACTACATAAACCAGGAGCTTTTCTCTCTAACTACACTGGAAACCTGAGTTAAATGACTTACAGGAATTCAGCCCCTTCCAATGGCAGCATTGACTTGAAGTGCTTTCAAGTCCACCAGCAGGTTAACTTCCCCATGAGAGATTGCTTCACTAGCTATCTGCAGAAACACTGACCTACATACCTTGCAAAGGTTTTTGTTTCCCCAGGTGAACTCCTGCACCACCAGCTCTCCAGCAGGAGCCTGCTCATATGAGGTCTTTAATAGCAGCAGCTGCTGAAGGGAAAGGGAACTGCAGAAACACACTTGTTGCCAAACTGTGCATTTAAATGGAAAGAGGAGAAACAGATGGGGAAATCACTCTTCAGACGGTGTTTACTAGCACAATCAGCACCTGAGGCAGCACTTATTCAGGTGCTGAAATTACAGAGGTAAGTTTTATGATGAGAAATCTATTCCTCATTTGACAGCTATATTTCTCATCATGGATCATAAAAAGCAGATGATCCATCAGATAGCTACTTGATTGTAACATGCACCACAATAAAACCGTCAACTTTCTGTTTTGTTTTACGACCCTGGTTACATCTGGAATGATTTCAAGAAGAATGCTGATGTTTGCTTTAGGTACAAACTGACTCAGGGCACTTCTGGATTGCTACTTAAGTGGTAGTAGATAATAAGAATAATGATAAATGATAGCAGAATTACCTCCAGTTTTGCTAGCAGGAAGATCACATATTACCACCAATATAAGTTTATTGAATATTTTTCTTGGACTGGACCATAAAGAGGTTTCTTAATTGTCTAACACCTCTCTCTTCAGTCAAACTATTCCTTCCAATCCTCTGTTTCCTCTTACATTACAGAACTTTTCTTCAACTGCTAATTCAATAATATTAATGATAGTAATAAAACAAGTATTTGTAGTAACTCACAAAGTTCCATACTTCTATAGTAACAACAAAAAATTCTTATCTTTACATAGTATTTGTTGTCAGGTAATTTCTAATTCTTGTTATCTTAGAGATAGACAAAAAGGTGAAACCACTCCTCCAAGGTTGCAGAGGCAGCCTCAAGTAAAATTCCTGATTTATCTAGGAGTATATAGTGGAAATGCGAGCTTTGCTGTAATTCAACACCCCAAAGAGACATGTTACCAAAAGCAATTAAAGCTCTTGAAGATTGTTATGATCTCAGCAGAGCACTCAAATTGGAAAAAAAGTTGTCCTTACTGATGTGCAGTCTGCCTCTTCGCTTGGCAAGTTTACAACCCCACAAAACTAAACAAAACAACCCTCTTGCACAACTCTGCCAGGAGGACTTGCAAGTTCTCTGGACAATTTAGGTTACTCTTAAATTGTGGGATTGATCCATCGCATGTTGAAATCAACAACACCCTGAACCATACCTCAATATTCAAATCAGTTCTGCATGGAGGAACAGCATTTCTGTAACCAGCCAGGACATTGAGTCACTTCATTCTTGACCTTAACTAAGTGGGTTAAAGCAATATATACTTCATATTGCCCTGCAAATGCTCAGCTGTGCTTGGTATTGATGAAGACTTTAATTCATTTCAAGTCCCAGACTTCAGCCATTTTTTTCTGACTGTGTGATAAAATTCAGATGTTTTAAAAAGATCCTTCTTCCCTACATGTGCCCACCCAAGCAGCAGCAGCAGGGCTTCTGTTAAAACCTCACAATGAAATTTGGCTTTGGAGAAACACCATGCGTGGAAAACTTAGTGTAAACAACAACTGTTCCAGAAAATTATGAGTGCACTAGCCTGGGGTAGGAAAGTTGTAAAGGATCCTATTTTGCCAGCTCAAATTCAACAGACCTTACCAAGCTCCCACCTTCTTAATCCATCACGAGTACAGACACTTAAAGTCTCTTATTGTGCTGTCCAGGCCTCTCCACTGCAGTTACAGTGGTCTGACCAGCCCTTCAATTCTCATCCTTCCTCCAACCTGCCTCTACAATCTTATTTCTGCCCCAACTGAGTGGGAATCCAGGCTGTCCTTCTACGGGGCTGGTGAACTCATATGCTCTGGACTGAGCATCAGATTCACACTGTGCTTTGCTCAGTTACACAAATGCCTTTTTCTTTTGCAATAGTTCCAGCAGACATACAGCCAGCTCCTAATGGGACTCTTAAGTGGCAGATATCTGTCCCCAAAGCCAACTGTGCTTATGTGTCTCCTAAACCAATGACCTACTTGTTCTGAGTAGCTAGAAACAGAAATAAAGGAATGGAGCCCATCCTTTTCTTTGGTACTTTACCCTACAGATACTGAGTGGTGGCATGGAGAAAGAGAAACAAAGACTAAATGATGGAGAAAAGGGCTGTGCTCTGGATCCAAATGGACAAAATGGGCAGGAACGGGGAGTGCACTTATTAAATAAATGGGATGTCTCCCTGTTGAGAGGTAGGTGTTCTCACTGAATGTCCTAGAGGTGCCCATGTGTCATTAAGATGATAAAAGGAACTTTAACACCTGCCTGGTTCTGTGCAAACAATGCCCTATTAAGACTTAGGTCATACCCCATGTAATAAACTACTTATTGGATGGAAACAGATCCACTTGAGGGATGAGATAGGGCCTGAACTGCAGAATGGAAAAGAGGCAGCAAGCAATACATCCTCCTTTCCCCTTTCTGGTTAAAATTAATGTAATTAAACTAAGGAGTGTAACTAGAAATGGGGAATTTAAAAAAACAATGAATGTCTTACCTGTATCCACAGAAGGTAAGCAAGATGCATACGTGTTGCTACAATCAAAATGTTTCTACAATCTTCAGGTTATTTAATAGGACTACTGATTCATCCTGAAGATGAGCATTGCTATTTCAAGTTGAAAAATACTTCTATTTAATCATATTTTGTTGTAAAGTTCATCTCTGAAAAATAGGCTTATATTTACAAAATCAAGAAATACATTGGCAGCACGTGCTTTTAGATGCTTCTGCTATTGCAGGCAGCGTCTATCAGAAAAAAACCAAACACCAAATAACAAAACAGCAACCTTCCTTTTCCTTCAATACGGTTATTGAATTTTATATTCCAGTAGCTCTCTACAGGATGTGGGCAGTGTCCTCACAGGTAAGAAGACAGAGGCTCCTATGTTTTATAAGCAGAAATTCCTTTTGCCAGACAATCACAATTGGATTTTAAGGAGCTAGCCTCCATTTATTTGCTTATCTCTTTAATTGTCAATAAGATATAAGCTTGGATACTCTTTGATCAACTCCAAGCAATTGGAAATACATTTCTATTTCTTTAAAATCAGCTTATTACATTATACTGCTTGCAGCTGGGGAGGGTCCTGCTCCTTAGTACAACATTCAAACTCTCTCTTTCAAGATAGCTGATTTCAATAACAAGATCTACATTTTAGTATAATGACATTCTGCACTAGGGTTTACTACTACATTTTCTCCTTCAAGGCTCTCTTCCCACCCCTGCAGCAATATCTCTCTGCCAAACCAACCCACTGTTCTCCTCATATTTTAATTGAGGCTAACTGGATCCATCTGCCACATGACTCAGGGATTACTCTGAACCTTAAAGAAAAGTCAATTCCTATGCCAAGTCTCAGAGATTTCAGCCCTGCTTTAAGAGAATGCTGTTTTCTGTTAAAATTTTATATAAGGGAAGTTTGAATTTTAGCACAGATGTTTGCACAGCAGTGAAGAGCTGAATGAGACACTTGACACATCTCTGCCAAGCAGCCTAAAGTCAAAGGTAATGAGCATATGGCTGCTTCTCGCTGCCTCATAGCTTGCTTGCTCTTCTTCATGATGCTGAAAGGTCCGTGTACATTTCTACAACTCACTACCCTTCTGTTTAGGCCTGGACCTGAGAAGCATGCTTTGGCTCTCACAGAGGTTGTTGCTGTCCTTGTGCATTATGTAGTGTTTATAAATGCCTGCAAACAGAGATGGGAAATAGGCCAAGTGTTTAAAATGGGCACTAACGTGAGGAGGCATTTCTACTTTTCCTTGCTGACAGCCAAAAAGAAAGCAGCATTTAATAAGTAGGAAGTGGGAGTGGGGAGGGTGTGTAGGAGAAACAATGTTCTGACAAATGGGAGCATATGATTACTTTTTTTCATTGGCAACTGAAGAATCACTGTATAATTTTGACATAGCTTGGCCACTGACATTTTGAACCGAAGCATAAACACATAATATCGTATTACTTCAACTGCTATTATAACATTGCATACAAGTAACTCCTGCTGATTTAATAGTGCTTGGAAAAAGTAATATAGTATTTGTCTCTATGGAATAAAGTTCTTCAAGATCCTGGCAATTAGCTGAATGAAGAAACAGAAGCAACAAAAATACTAAAACTGCTAAATAACTAATGGGAACCAAAGTCAAGCAGCTTCCCCTATGCCAAGAACCATAGAGACCTGATCTTGATTTTTGGCAGTTCTGCCTTTAACAGAGCTCCTAGTGGTTTGTAGCGGACTGCAAATTAGGATCTGTTTCCACAAATTCAGTCTCGTTATTTTACCTAAAATGCAGTTTGAAGCAGCAATGAATTCAAATAAATTGTACATTATGGAGGTTACCACTGAATAATTTACTAGAAGTATGAGAGGTATTTGGTAAGTCCTGCTAAATGCCTTGGTCTGGACAAATCATGGGTGAAGAATTTTCAAGTCACTGTCAAGTGCTGAACTGTTCCACTCAGCTCTAGAGATCTGTCTTCCATGTTCTCCAAAAGACTTAAGTGCAATGACAAAGCATGACAGACCTCTCCAAATATTTAAGCAACAGAGAACAATGGTATGAGACAATACTGCAAGACAGTGTTGCATGCAGGGAGTGTTGCTGGCCTTGAAGTTACCTCTCGAAGTGTGGTAACACCCTAGGGTGTCTCCTGCCATTGCATCATTCAAATATGAACTGGAAAAAAAGAAAGCCCACACCTTTAAATAAACCTATTTTCTGTGGGAAATTATTAGTAGATGGAAGCTGGTGGAGAAAGGACTTTGATTTCTGCAGCTTTAATTCCCATCTGAGTTCCATGTGTGCTCATAAGGTGGCATTTCCTGAAGAAAAACCAGTATGCTAGGTCATTGTTCAGCTTTCAGTCACTTCATCTTCCCAGTGAGCGTGTCCCACTTTGGGGGTCACCTGCAGATAACTCCCTGCAGAAAAAGTGGACTTTGATCATTTTTCTCCTGCATTGCTTGCATGGTCCTGTGGGTATCTGTGGCTCTGATCCACCATGAAGTTTCCTCTAGAACTAGTATAAATCCTAAGGTGAATCTAGCCAAGTATTTCAAATATCTTAATTCCACTGAGCAAATATTTTCAGATATCATCCTAACTCAAAAGTTTTCCATGTTTGATTCCAAATGAATATTTTCTGTAACAGTGTTTATATTTGGCTACCTGCCGAATAAAGCCAACGGGTTTCTATGGAGCTAGGCGGGGGAGGAATTAGGCCTATTCTCTTTAAAATACATTGTGCTTGAAAAGATGTGACGTGATGTCAACTGGCCATGTTTTATCTTGAGTTGTTTCAGATGAATAGGGCCTGTTTTCTAGGGGGCTGAAGTACATGCATAGGACCTCTGCTTCCTGGGAAGTGGAAAAGAAATGCTTCTCTTTCAACTGCAGCCATCTTCCTGTATTGAAACCTAAACACTCTGAATGGTGCTGTAATCAGAAATAGCAGACACACGAGTTTATATGTTGGATTTGAAATAGATGTGAAGTGGATCACTTTGATTAAGAGAGCCATATTTCACCTGCTAACAGCTGAGAATTGCATTCCCCGTTCTTCTGCAGAGGCAACTGAGACTGTGCCTTATTGTTGCTGAAATTCTTACTGAGAACACCTACTCTGCTAGTGGTGTTGCATGTGAACTGGGAAGAAAACTGCTGCTTCATCATGGATGTTCACTGCTAACCACTTGGAAAGGCACACAGCATGAAGCCCCCATCGCTGTGAATAGCACTGTTATCTGATACAGCCAGACATGACACAACCAGTCATGGACAGCGAATAAATGTTTCATCGAACACCAGAAGTGCACCTAATAAAAGTAAATGCTGGGATGTCTGTTTAAGTGTGATTTTTTATTTTATTTTATTTTATTTTTTTAATTCGGCTTTTCAGAATGTGATGAGACAGCTTTGTTTTGCTGTCATTATTTGCTTCTAAGAGATGCATGTTGACATTTTTTTCCAAAGTAAAATCTCTACAGAACTGGTGGATTTTGCTTTGTTACTTTCACACAACCAGGCACGTCTGACACTGTGCACTGTGGAACCACAGCTGAACACCATAACTGTAACAGGTCAGGATTCTGGCTTGATTTCAAATACAAAGCTAGTCAGACTTACAGGTATTTCAGATATATTGTAGGCTGACCTTACATGACTTGCAATTTCATGAGCTCTAGCAGTTAATTGATGCACCAACTTTCTTCCCTAAAACTGTATATAAAGCTACTTTATGATACCAATTGCCTTTTGAACTTCTCAAAATGGTTTAAATTGATAGAATTTCTTGTTAGGTTTTTAAAGAAAACCACAACCTTCAAACGAATCAATCTTCCATTTAGCAGACTACACATAGATTAATATGACTGAAAGAAGAAATACACCCTGTATCAGAGTCACACAAGGATACAGTCATGCACAGAGATATAATCAAAATAGCAAAAGGATGCAAGCGTGTTTTAGCATATTTCTATTTCACTTCTCAGGTTTCTGAGCATTGGCTGCATATAGAATGACAATACATTTTCTGGCTTCAGTCTTCAAGGGTTACTGAAGCATTCCACAGTGATACAAAACTGTTGGAGTGTGCAAAATACAAATACTTTATAGAGTATCAATAAACCAAAAAAAACATGGCATCATGACAGAAAAAGGTAACTAGCCAATACTTAGACAGTAAGTAGTACCAAGAAAAGATATACTATTGACCTGAAGTTGCAATAATTCAATAAAGTTTGTCAAAAGGGGGTCCCAGGCAGAGTTGAAAAGTTACTTATTATTTTCAAATATCTGTAGAGTTGATAGAAAATAATTTCCCATGAAAATTATTTTTCTGATTCTTCAGTTCTAATTTGTAAATAAATAATAAATAAAAGCTTGCAAGATACAGTTGTCTGTGGACTCTATTAGTAGTTAACAGGTATAGGGAGGGGGGTTTCTATTTACAGAGAAAGTGCCTGCAGAAAATGGACCTGAATTATTTAATCATCTTTGGCATGAGAAAAAAGTTCACCATGAATTCTAACATTTATTTGCAAACACACAGGCAGTCCATTATGACTACTATGTGTATGATGTCAGTGTACTTTTAAATTGTAAAAGATATGAATGACTTAGCTTATAAAATAGCCCCAAGATGTCATTAGGAAGCTCCAACAGTCATTCCCCCTTTAATTTTCCACATAAAACACTTACAGCCAAAATGGCTCTGGAGCAGACAGCTATGAAAACAGAGTGGCAATGGGAAAGCCCTCCTTTTGAACTCATGTGAGATAAAAGACAATTATACTGGCTGCACTGTTGGGTTGCTTTTGTTTTTGTTTTGGGGTTTTTTTGTGTGGTTTGTTGTTTTTTTTTTAAACTGCTTACTTAGCATACAAATAGTGCAGCTGGAATGAGGCTTGCTGTCACCCTAGTAGGCAGACAGGTATATTGACTATGGAAAATACATAGTTCATGGCCTGTCTGCTTGGATTGAGGTGGCTCATTGCATGTTGGGACCCGCATGGACTATGGGACATGCCTTTGTGTTAATGCCAAGGGTGGCAATATCCTCCGTTTCATGTAAATACGATACAGCCCTTGGGCTTCTAGCAAGCCACCAGAGCAGCCCACAGCTCTCTTATGAATTTAATACTACTGTGATATTCTACAGAAATCAGTCAAAAGGCTGCAGCTACCTTAGTGTCATCCGCAGCATGTGGGATTCCATAACCTACAATTCTTAAGTATGCATATTTATGAAAGCTGCATGCACATATGCACAGAAGAACTGGAGCTGTGTCAATAACTTCTCCTAACCAAAACCTGAAAAAATGAAAAGACAAAGACTTAGAATTGTCTTTTAAATACAATGTGCAACAGGCTAGTGAGACCACTTCCACCACTGACAAAAAAGTCCAGTCCTGCAAATGTGTCTTGCTTACTACAGTTTTCTTGTAGTCCCTGTGTGATATTGGCAGGTTAATGATTTTTTTTCTGCTTTTTTTCCAGGCTAAGCCATAAGTTTCTCTAATATCACAGTGGGTTGTCATGGAAATTAGTATTCTACAAAATGAAGATGGCAAATAACTCAATTTCCAAATGCTATGTTCAGCAGCCAGATATATTTGTGGATTTGGCAGCATTTGCCAACTCTTTTGCACATTAATAACCCTACTCACATGGTTCAAATAAATGAAACTAGGATAAATGAGATTAATTTGCCAATAGCAAATTACATTCTATTTTAAAATATGAATAAACCTGTACCAAATCCACGTGCTTTTGTATATTTCCCACATAATTTTCATGCACGGAAACACTACAGCAGACTATCCAAGAGAACAAAGTACAGTATGTTCAAGTAACTGAAAATGAGAGGAGTGTCCTTGGTCGGGGGTACCTTTCCAAGAGCCTGGAGACCACAGACAGGCATGTTGCAGGGCCCAAGGAGAAAAAGCAACCATGAACCTCTCACACAGCTCATGCCGCTTTGGAGAGGAAAGAACTGTGTGTTAGAGTCAAGATGCCCAGCTCAGACTGAGGGGAACTTAAGGCTGGATTAACCTACCCTTGGAGGTTTTGTTATGTATCTAGCCAGTCACTGGGGATATTGGCTACTCTATCCAGTGGAAAACAGTCTGCTCTAAACACAATGTGAAACCAAAACAGGTTATTTCTTTTTCTGTCTCTTTTGTTCATCACATATTCAAACTGCTCCTCTGAACTTAATTTTGTCCTCAATTATTGTATTTCTCAATTTGCTATATAAAGGTAGTATGAGTATTGCACTTCAGCTTTCACTGATGGACAGTTTTTTGATCAATTTAACTTTTTACTTCAGTGCCATAAAATGTTCCTATTCTCCTCTCTGAGGTCTTCATATATCTTCTAATAAGTCATGATCTATTCTTGTTGTCCCTCAAATGTTTTTATTTCCTGCATTGCACACCTCTTTTCCACTTGCCATGTTCCCACCTAAATGACCTTAATTTATCTACCTCGTATGCCTTTCTTTTACCATCTATTCCATTTGCCCTACTGGAACTTTAAGATTTTTGTTGGTTCTTCCCTTCTCCGTTTCTCTGATGAGTTTTTTCACTCCCCCTTATCCATTAGGACTTCTCTTCTCACCCTGTTTTTTGTCACATCACCCTTATAGCAAGGGTGCTAGCTACTCCCTCTTCCAAGTGCAAAGATGGGGCCTAATGTCAGTGGAAGCAGAGGGAGCATGAAGGCTGGCTTCTCTCCTCGGTCCTTCACCTGGGAGGAGACACTTGGAGCATAAAATAAGAAATGGGTCAACAAGGATGCCTTACTTGGAACTGACAGCATGGGTTAGACCATCCTTCCTGCAGATAATTGCATGAGACCAGTTGCAAGACCATCCATCACAAGCTCTGGCTGCAAAGAGTAACTGAGAACACAACTCCCTCTAGTGATAAATCCTTCCACACTTTTTGGGACTGGCAAGGCTTGTGGATGAATGGAAACTTCTCTTGATAAAGTCAACTGGCTTGGAGGCAGGGTGGAAGCACCCTGTCTTTAAAGAAAAAATAGGCTTGTTTTAAAGGTTATCACTAGGAAAACTACATGGTGGCTATTAAAAGACTTCTTGAAAAGCAATAAAAAATAAATAGCAGAAAAATGATGTACATTCTGACATTGCCAGTGTGGAAGCCCCCAATAGGAAATATTGTAAACCATTTCCCAATCTGCTTTTATACAGGCCTAGGAATTAAAAGAATACTTTAGTGTTTAATGCTTAAACCAAATGTTTAATTTTGAACATCCCATAGAGTCACACTGCAGTGTGGAGGTTGCAGTTAAAAGCCCAGATTCCTTCATCTTCCTGACATTGAATCTAGAGTATAACAAAAACATTTTGAAACTAATGTAGAAATAGTTCTAACTGAAGCATTAACATAATTTACTTCAGTCATGTTCATCAGGATCATTTATATCTTACACATGTGATGTGTAAATATTAAAACTCTCTATACATATACAGTTGGATTTAATATATTCTGTATAAAAACACATCCTTATGAGGTATGATTCATTGGTGTAGCAGTTGGTATTTTAGCTTTTCCAGTATGTTCAAAAGCAGTTTATATGTTTCAAAGTATTATGTATATAACCATTACTGCTTTAAGTAGGGCATCATCCCATCTGTATGAGAAGATGTATTACACGTGCTAAACTAAGCACTGAAACTACTGAGACAGTTAAAAGTTGTGGAAGAACTGTAAGCCAAGCTTTGGCTGACTGTTCTCCATGCCATTAGAAAGGGGTTTGCTGCCTGATTTATAATTATGCACAGTAAAATGCAAGCATCAAGACAGAAGAGTGTAAAATGCTACCTCTTAACATGTGTAAGAGCTGATCTTACAATGTGGTGTGCCTTGGCCCAGGAGCAGGACTATGCTACCTCAGAGTTAGAAGGCAGAGCTGGGAGTCAGATCTCATGGTCTGTCCTGCTATTGATCTGTGGGCAAGTTGTCTGGTCTCCCTGGCTTTGGTTTCTCAAAAGGAGTGGCAAGCCTTACCAACCTAACCTGTATGTTGAAGTTTCTTACTTAATGAATGTCTGAAAAACACAGAGATCAGTTGACCACTAAGAATTATCCTATGTTTGTTTGACATGAAGGAAGGCATCCCCACTGAATACAGGCTGCGTATCTGTAGACACAATGGAAACACATTGTAAAGAACATCCTTGCAAAAACATGGGAACAGTTCACATGCATGTGCAGAGAAAATGGGAAAAATGCACTCCTCGTCCAGAGAAACATGGCACATCCTTGTGCCATATGTGATTACAAGGACTTGCAGGCTGCAATGAATCTGGGTATATTCATTTGTGTCCCACATTGGCTGTTATAGATCTTCTTAGTGTTGTTACGCACAGACAGCCCACCCACACATCCTTTTTGAGACAAAGGAGAGTATAGTTATTTTTTGGATGTCAGGCAACTGAGAATCTACTTCTCTGCTTTGTGTGCAACCAAAGAAAAATTCAAGGGACCTTTGCTGAAAACAGTTAGATCAGATGATCACAAACCTGCTAGCATGTGAGATCTTTTTCACCTCAGTGTAAGCAATATACTTGGGATAAGAGACAGTGTTGATCATCTGTACCAAGCGGTTCCTTCTCTAACCACAGAGAATGCCATGAGTTAGCTCAGATTAATTAAATTCAAATTGATGGTATTGACATGGTGGAAGGAGAATGCTTGATGGTCCCCGGAAGCAACACCTCTTATTTAGCACAATCAGGTGCCTGAATATGTTGAATATGAATTGAATTAAATATTGTGAAGCTTTCCCTGGAAAAATGAAGACAGTGTGTGTAAACTGTGATGGATTTCTAACTCTTACAACATGCAGTGACTTTCATAGGAGAGAAAAAGTATGTCGGTGACATACAAGCCACAGCATCACCACATTTCAAGCACCAGTCTCAAAGCCAGGTGTTACAGATGTCTATTGACAACAAGCCATTTCACTTTTTTCTGTAATGATTATTGGAAATTATTTTGGCTGGTAAAAAAGAAATAAAAATGACATGACAGAAAATTTTGGGTAGTACAAGTAAGGCAAAGAATGAAATACCTTTTGTTGACAATTCAGCCACCAAAATCAGACATATTTTGTAGGAAAATGTCTTCCTTTGGGTCTGACTTCTGATCAGCAGACCAGACTTGCTTATGATTAAAATTCCTCAGGTTGCCTTGAGTATATCCCTTCTCCTAACAAGTGTATATTTTGGGTCCTGCCTGGCAGTAATCTTGAATATTTAAGTTGCCACACACCGAAGTGGGTAGTACGAGACAGGAAATGCAGAACTGAACTTTGTGCTTTCTCACGTTAGAAGAGCAGCTCAGTTCATTCTTCTGTCTAACCCATTTCCTCAGCATTGTCCTGGGTCACTCGGCGCTCACTGAAAGCAATTCCTGACCAGCAATCAGCTGCAGAGGTATGCACTAGGAAACCATGAAACTTTATCCTCGACCCAACGTCAGCCCACAAGCTCTTGCAATGGACTGCACTCCTTCCTTCAAGGAAGACATCTCTGTCTGGGTTACGCTGGAGAAAGGCTCTTCATCAAGTGACTTGATAACAGGGGTGATCAAAGTCTGGCTGTTGTACCTTATCTATCGGTGATCATAATTCAGGGCTGAAGCTGCCCTTCAGTTTGCTCCTCCCTACCATTAAATTACATTCAATCACTAAACAGAGAATGCAGCCCATGCGCTCACAGCCAGATGTTATCATTACAGGCCTTTTCTTATAAACTGATGCTGAAACCCGAGTGGTTGATGAGGCTAGCTAAGCAGTTGTACCTTTGACCTGATTGCATTAAACTTGCCCTATCAATTTAAGCTTAGTATAAACACCATTTCCCAGAGTCCCTCGTGACTTCAGTAGTGAGAAGAAGCTGACTAAGCCTAAACATTTTTTAACAGCAATCTTGTCCTACAACACCAAGGGGATTTGCCATGTATCTGGGGCTTTATAAAACCATATGGACATGCTGAAAGAATTAAAGTCCTTTAAAAAAGCAAAATTGATGGTGACAGTCCTTTTAGAAAACCAGTTTGTAGAATGTCAGCACAAGAGGAGTTGGGAACAGGACTAAAATAGTTTTTAAAAATACAACAATTCTGTGTTTATTTCACACAGTTGTTCCTGAATACTGAGATATAGAGTTTAAAGCCAAAACAAAGGAAGAACTTTTCCTAAACTGAATTCAACACCAATTAAAAAGAACTACCCACCCAGCACTCCACAACTCAAAGCCCTTTCAGATGTATAACTCATCTGAGATCTCCCATAAAACACAGAGCATTCTTTACCCTACCATTTCAGATTTATTTTTAATAAAGCTTGGTCTATTTCACATTGAGAATAATTCAGTTAATCCTATCAAAAGTTTCTATGTAGCAGCCCATGAACTATGCAGCATATGATATAGCAGATGGCCAACAAAGCTTGGCTAGGCTGAGTAAAGGGGAACATGCCTCTAACAGCAAGCATAAGAATGAAAGTAACATCATCATGCTTAAGTCAGTTGTATTGCCTCCTATGGAATGATAAAGCAGTGGTTTGGTGCTGCAAATGTTGGTAGAACAATGGGATCTAAGCCAGAAGAATATGGATCTTAATCTCATCATGTTGCAAGTGCTCTGGCCCTGATGCAGAGCAACACGCTTGAAGTTGAGCACTTAAGTATTCCTGCTAATTTTAGTGGAAGTGCAGAAGTAGTTAATGCTCTGCAAGACTGAACCTCTCATCCAGAATTAGAAACCAAGAAAAAAAAGAAAAGAAAGATCCAAGATTGCCACTAATTTTAAAACAGAAGCTTTGTGGCATCTGTTGGTTCAACTAAACCAGTCAGTGGATTTGCTGCTAGAAGTGCAAAGAGGAAGTGCATGAAGGAAAATTTAATGATTTCATGCTTATGGATATTCATGCAAAACATGACTCAAGAGCACTGAAATGTAAAGCATATAAAAAGCCAACAAAAAATTACTAACTTGTTTTACTGTTTTGAAACCTAACAAAGCAAAAATATGCATGTGAAAAAACCCAACAAAACAAAAAAAACCCCACCCAAACAAACATGCAAGCTCAATCTAACAAACAACTACTGCTACTTAAATAACTATGGAGACTTTTTTTCAAAAACTAGTTTACCTGAGTTTCTACTTTGGTTACTCTTAGCAACACCATCCAGCATTTGCTAAATTAAATAAATGCCCATATTCCACTGTGGGAAAAAAATACAGGTAAGGAAAAAATATCTGGGATATAATTTTACATAACACAAAGGACAAAAGTAATCTAGAACTTGATGAAGAATTCTTTCATGATTAAAATTAAAGCAGGGTCCTTTTATGCAGATAAAGAAAGTACTCATTTAAATGACGAAACCTAAAAACAACATTAGAATAAGATGTGCACAAATTGCTTGCTTTGCAGAAAGCATCCCTGTTTCTCTCCTTCAGGGATCAGATGAGACAGAAAAAACCCAGTGACATTGACTCTGTATCCAGAGAGGAGAAAAAAGTATCAACTCTTTCTGGCAAAGTTTCTAGAAGAATTTTATTTACCTAGCCATGCCCTATCACTACAAAAGATATTTCTGTCTCATAGCTTACAGCACAATGTGGGAGCATCTGAGCTTTCACCCTACATTTACTATTAAGAGTGATCTAGCTGTGACACCATAGGGCACAACATGAACTAATTTATCCTTCCGATAACTGGAGTAACAGCTGAGCTGATGGAGGTGACATATAGCAGAGTAATAATAAAATGTATAAAATGGGATGGCAAAAGATGACAAAGGTAAAGTCTTAGGCCAGCATTAAGTTTCTGAGGGGGCTGTCATTATCAGCCTTAAAATAATTCTATAATATCAAAAATATATACAAACAAGCTGAAGAAAGATGAATTACAGTTGGAAAACGTCAGTACAAAGGAGGCTCAGATTAGAAAGAAACAATTGGCTCAGTATGAAGGTTGCCATCATTGAAAAGTGCTGAGACTAAAGAGGAAAAGCTTGAGAAAATCCATGTAGAGATGAGAAACAGAAGGCTCAGCATTTTAAAATAACTGGTGTAAAGAAGAACCTGGAGGTACCAGTTCATCACAGGTGACTGTGAATCAGAAGTGTGATGCAACTGTGAAGGGACATACAACCTTAGTATGTGTAGTATGAAGTGTTTGTAGCCAAAGTAGGGGAGTATCATTGCCACGGTATGAAGTGCTGATTGATGTGTCTTTTATTTAGAATACTGTGTCATATTTATATAATATTCTTGGTAGTATTATTAGAAGAAAAAAAATTGGAATTTGAGCAGGTATAGAGAAAACTTACAAGGGTGGTCAAGGGCTGCAGCAACATCTTATAAGAACACAAGTATGAATTTTCTTTGTTTAGTCAACCATACTAAAATCTGGGAGGTGATGTAATTGTGTGTTATACAGTCACTTGGGAGAAGATGTTAGAGCATCACCAAATGAAAGAACTATTTAAGCGAAGGTCAGTGGTATAAGAGCAGATGGATATAATCTTGCAAAAATTGCTAATACAGTGGGAGGTTAGAAGAAAATTCCTAACTATATGATTGGGCAGATTCAGGACTGTTGTACAGTGGAATTAGCTGGGGCTAAACATCATTGCGACTTTTAATGTACAATTAATGAAAAGGGTTTTGCAATGTGATACTTGCTCCAGAGATGAAGCGTAGGTATTTTGCAACTTGCTGTTAACAACATGGCTATAACATGAGCATCAGCATCTGGTAACCCTTTTATTCTTCTTAATGATTCAATATCTTAAATTTACACCATGCTTTTCAACCCAAAGGATCCCAAAGAGCTTAAAAAATTTCAACTGATGTGCAGTCTGTGAAGAGAGGGCTTCATTCACTGTAGAAATAGAGTTGTAGTGCAGGTGAGAGGCAGCAGCTGTTTAAAGTGTGGTTATACTAAAACTGTAAAGAAGTGTTTACATTTTATAATAGGGAAGATAAAGTAGTCTTTGGGGGGAGAAAGTATTTTTACTGGAAAAATGTAAGTATTCCGTATTTCCTATTTTTGTCTCCAGGCAGGACTTCTGCTGTTGATGTCATGAAGGGACCAAGGTGCAGCAACCATAGTAGACCGAAGGCAAAAAATATTTCCCCTGTTCATGCTTCTACTATCCATTAAAATAATTTTGCTATGTGTAATGTTACAAACCCATCACTACCCTTATATTTTAAGGGCTTTCCTGCCTTCTTCAGAGGATACTATCTTGAGAGATTCATTAGGACTTGATCAAGATAATCCCTCTAAATCAAAGAGGATAACAAAGTATGTTGGTGTAGGATCTGCTAATGGGTAGGAGAACTGCTGGCTACCTTCCCTGAAATGCATGACAATTCCTCAAAATCAAAATGGACCTTTGTAGGCTACATATAAAGGCCTGGCCAGCTGTCAAACCCAAACCTCCAAAAATAATGAGACTGGCTTGAGTAGAATTATGCTATGCTCCCTCCACCCTAACTTTGTGATTACTTTTGATTTGTTGGTGTTAGTAAAAAATGAGAATTTTAAAATTTCTTTTTCAATGATGGTATGACATTCACACTGGATAAAATATAGACAGGACTCTTAAGGTCTGTCATGTTGCTATCTTTCACCAAAAGAGACTGCAAAGAAACGTCGGAGCTTACAAGAGCAGTGTTTAAGAGTTAAAACCTAGCATCATCAAATTCTGTTTGACTTGAGAAAACAGGCAGGACAGCACATTGGTCATCCCATTAGCAGATATAAGTGAAAAAAAGGTATATTAAAGTCAGTTCTCTGTAAAAAGAAATCCCAATGCAATTGTGATTCTTTACAACTATAAAACAGAAGGAGTATGAAGAAACTGATGAGAGGGAACTATTGTTACTGGTAACACTTGAAACAGCAGACAATTACTAGTTGTTGTAGGCTTAAGGTCTATTGTTTAGGAAGCCCAAAATGAGCAGTAAAAACAACAAAAAAGAAAAACTCTTCTTGAAGAGTTTACAGTAAAAGCTCAGCATACTTGAATGTTCAGAACAACATGAAATCTAGATAAGGAGAAATCAGTGCCATCTTAAACTTGGAAATAACATTCTAAAAATAAGCCAAATAGGGAAATTTCCCTTTTAATTTTAAGGAATGAAAGTTTCTCTACAGAAGAGATGAAGCAGAGGAGGGCTTCTCCCTCCTCCCCCCTTTTATTCTGCATTCCATCATTCCAAATGGAGAAGTCATCTGCAGGTCACACCACTGCCTCCGGTGCTACTTAAACAACTTAAAAAAATGTATCTTCACACGGGCAACACGCACAAACCATGTAGGCTGAATTTCCACGAGGGGTTGTTATCTGAGCCCCTCGCTGCTGCCCGACCCCCCATCCACTTCCTCCTCCTGGCTCCCACACTCCCAAGGCTGGTTCGGCTCAGCTGCCCGGCTGTCACGGCACCGCCGCGGGGCTTGGGGAAATTTTAGACAAGCTCACTCATTTCCAGGAGGCTGTCCTCCCAATGAATGCATGGCCCTCAGATGAGTCCAGGGCATCCGCTCACCTGAACATGGGCTTCTTTGTGAGCAGCAGTAGTTGATAGGAGGCCCATAAGGACGGGATGAACCACCACGTCACTCAGCAGATTACCAAGAAAACTTCTCACAGGAAAAGTGCTTGCTTTTTTTTAGGCTGCTGGTGGGCTCAGCTTCTTCCCACCACAGAGTTGCTGGGGCTTCACCCAGCCTGTCACAAAGGCTGCCCAGCGGAGTCCCAGCAGCTCTGTAGCACACATGCCCACTCGCGGCTCCGTTTGCTCTTCCTCTCAGGACACTGGGTGAAAAGTTGTGTCCTGCCACCTCGTGCGTTGGAAAGGTCCCTCTTGCCCCCTGGCCTGTTTTCATACCAGCCTGGGTGGAACAGAGGAAGAATGGGACACAGAAGCTGTGTCCCTGGCTCCCGGGTTCCTCCCCTGGGGTGTTATTTCTCCACAATGCCCCAGCTGCTGCCAGATGAAAACTGCACTGTTTAGAAAGTCCTAGTCGTCCCGTATTTTTACAGCCGGGACTCAAAACCCACAGGCTTTTGGCGTCTTTGCCAGGTGTACATGTTCTGCCATCCTGGTGAAAGTTCATGCCAGACTGATCTGCTAATGTGCCTTTGAAAAAACAGAAATGTGGCAGTTTGCACATGCCCAGCAGAGACCTGATAGTGATGGATGGCTTCAATTCCTGGGCAGTCCAGCCACCCTGAAACATCTGACTTGCTCTGGGTATTGGCTAGACAAAGCAAGCAGGTAACTCCTCTCTCAACATACGAAGAAGAGGTACAAACTAAGATCTTTCAATGCTTGCATTACCTAGCTTCAAGATATTTGACTTCGTACCTCTAGAAAGTTCCTTTAACTCATGTGTGGTTTCTATTTATTTATTTTTTTTTTAATTTATGTTTTTCTTGTTTATAATACCCTGTGTACACAGACAGACAGGCAGTTACTGTTTTGTAAAGCAGGAGATTCCGGCATGCTCTGCTTGCATTGAAAAGAATCCATATTCAAGAATGAACTGGCAGACAATTCAGTTTGTTGGTTCATAATATAACTGGATTGCATGGGGAAGATAAGAAATCAGTGATTCTGCCTAAGGGAGCAACCTTTAGTATAAAAAGAGGAGAAGGAAAAACAGACTAAAAATCTTAAAAAAAAAAAACCCTCGTTTTTGAACTAGAAATTGAAAAGTAATCCCAAACCATAAATTACTGAAGCATGTGAATACTATTTAGAACACATTTTAAAATTAAAAAAATTAAATACATTGGAACTAATTTTAAACAGGTTTTGCATGGTGTAACACCATTGATGTCAGCAGAATAATTTCCAAGTTATAAATTTGTTAACATAAGGTTAGTGCAAGATTGCAGTACAGTGGATGAGAATTGCTTTGAGATGGAAGACTGTATGCTAATGTTGAATAATCTGCTAGGATATTATTTGCTTTCTGCCTACACAGCCAAGCTACATATTAATTAATGCTACCACAGAGACTGTCATCTCCTAAGGCATAAAGCAAAACAGTAATATTCTAACATTAATAATAATTAATATTCTCTCTTATGACTATTGTTCAAATAAAAGGATGTTGGATTTTAATACACATTTACCAAGACCATGTAAAAGGCAAAGTTCCTACTCTACTTTGTTGTTCTTCTGTCAAACACAGACAATGGCTGGTAAATACCTTTGAGCTGCTGAGGAAAGATTGGGGGTTACATCTTTAGAAAGCAATAGCAACCACTTCAAAAATTCCATTTGGCTGTAGTTCAAAAGCCAATGTAAACAGCCTGGCCATGCATCTTAAACAAGGCTTATTCACACTTTATGCCAACAAGAGTTGATGAAACAGTCTTCAACAGTCTGGTTTTGCCTTCTCCGATAGACACACACACGCACACATGCAGTGGCAGTTGCCAAATATACAGCCACAGCCTTGCATGAGGCAGGGTCAGGAAGCACCTCACCAGCTGGGCAGGTGCTTTATGGACAGCTGGCCTGGCTGCCAAACTCCTCCATGGCTTTGGATAGCTGCAGCAATACTTCCAGCTCTCGCAGACTCCTACACTGAATTAATGAAATGGCATCCCAAATAAAACCTCAGCAGCAATATTAAACACTGGGAAAACTCCCAATAGTTGAACTGGACCATGACTCAGCTCCAGAGACATGAGGTGATGGCTGAGTATGGGACAAATACTAGGTCACAGAAACCAAATTAAGAATGGCATGTGGAACAGAGGCTCAAAGCTCAGTTGTTACCTATGTAAACTAGGGCTGCATTTATTACTTAGGAAAAAGGAAGAAGGTGGAAGGACTACTTCTCTATCAGTGCAACAACAGGTAGAACTGGGAACAGCATATTGACCTTGCAGGGTAAAACATGCACGGGAGCAGAGTTCATTCTAGTAAGCTGAGGTGCTCACATAACTAAAGCAGTAATTAAGAACAGATAGCAAAGAAATCACTATCTAAAGCAAAGTGAGAGGGCAAAGCAAAAGAACAAATACCTGATGGTGGTGCCATGGGAATGAACAGTAAACCCTTGAAAAGTCACATGGCAGGACTAACTGAAGAAGATCCAGCCTTATATGACATTTTATGTAATAATTTTTTCATGGTGACAATGACATTTAATATAAAAGATAGCAGTAGTCACAACAGTACATCTAAATATAGCCATTTGAGAAAATCAGAGGGTTTCTAAACAAAGGACATCTTGAGAAGAACCAAAACTGGGAGATCTGACATGCCAATAATGTCACAAAGGTCAGGATGCTGGAATATGAGGAAAATGAAAAGACATAGCCCATGAAAAGTCATTCAGAGGAATATAAATGACTCAAAAATGCAGGAAAAAAAAATAACTCATAGAGACTAGGAAAAAAAAAAACAACCGATGTCACAAAAGGTTTGAAAAAGCCTATACTTCTCTTGGATCAAGAGTACTACAATGCCTAGTGCGATACACCATATCCTCAGGAATGAAAAATAAAGGGTGATTCAATAAGTAGTGGATACAATGGATGAAGAAAAGCAAGTAATACAGAAATTCAGAGAGGAACAAATCTTCAAATCTGATAGATGGCAGCGGGAAGCAGTAGCAAGATTTCATTTCCACCCACTGCTACCACAAACAGTAATTGAAATAAACAAACAAACAAACCCCCATTCAATTATTCAGACCACTTAATTTAGAGTTGTTTGTTTGTGGCAGAAGACTGAGATCTTTTGTTGATATAACTGAAATTATGCCAGTTAAAGGTTAAATCCTGCCTGCTAGACATAACTTGAGGTGTGGAGAATCATGTTACATGTCTCAGAGAAAACTTAGGGCTCCAAACAGCCCTCAGCCATCCTACGGCTGGTAAGGGCACTCCCTGCTCTCTCCTCCTGAATTCTCATTGCAGCCCCTGCTTTAAATGTCATGATCCCAGATCTTTCTGAAGCCTCAAGATGTCATGTGCCTTGCAGTACAGGAACCATAGTTTGTCCTATCACATTGATGGTTAAAATACATTTATTTTTGCATATTCTCCATCCAATTTTAATGTGGCCTTAAGTTGCCATCCTGACTTATGTTCTCTTCATTATCTCTTCTGTAGGTAACTGTACACTGCATGCTGCACATTGGCCAAAAATAAATATAATGTGAGAATTGCATTGAATTGCTTTGATTGAAGCATCATGCCCTGCCTTATCAAAGATATCAAGACCCTACTTTGTAATTTCCCATTTCCATTTCCAGACTTATACTGTGTATCTGCTTTCTCTACTGAAGTATGATTTGGTGAATATGCCTCAGTTTTCTTGAAAGCTGCTAAAAATAGCAAAGAATATCTGATTCTGCCTAGCAGAGTCACCCCATTTTGGTGAGTAGTCCATCTGAGAAACATTCTTGAAGACAAAAGGGCAACTCCCATATTTTCACGATGGACTTGTTAGTGGGTGTGATTCACCATTTCCCCATTCCATCTTTATGCCAGTGTAATTAAATCGATGGGGGTTACATCAAGATAAAACTGAAGATCATAACGCAAAGGCGAGTCAGATCCCACATGCTACAAAATGTAAAACGACCATTTCATAGAAGGATGATGAGAATTTGGAACTCACTTATTGGAAAACATGTGCCTCACAGTGATTCTTCATAATTTTTGAATTGCCATTACAAAATCAGCATAGGTTGGTTCTATCGTTAGTCAGATCACAACTGGACAGGAAACATGCCAATCCAAACCTTCAGAAAGATACTTCATATTTACTCATGAACAATGAATTGGTCTTCCAGAGAGGAAAAAAACCCAGGCTGACAATGGACTACATTGTTCTTTGATGTTGCAGAATGGACAAATCGCAGGTGTATTACGTAAATACCTGTCAAACTGACAATTAGTATCAATTAGGCTTTAATCTGACATATTACATTGGGTGCAGCAAATGCAAAATCTGTTCAAAGTAGATCGTAGATATGTACCCTTCAATTAGACATGAGGTAGGAGGAAATTCTACTCTCTGGGAAAGAACAGCATTTAACTCTTGAAGTGCTAGAGATCTCTATGGATGAAAGCAATCTATTTGAGGATGGCCAGTCCAAAATTTATTTGATTCCTAGCAATTTCAAAAGCGTAAGTGGCATTTAAGTATTCAGTTGGAACTGTTCCTTCTCTCTCTTCATAGCCACGTACTCGGGTGCACAATGCTTATCAGCTGCTTTCTTCTTCCACATAAAAAGGTCAGAGTTGAAGAAATAAGAGAGAGGTATCTCTGGACCAGACTTTCTGAAACAATCCTGTTGGAGTAATAAAGTAAGAGAGTACTAGCAAATCTACACAGGAGAGGAAAACAGGCACTCTCTCATGATGTGTCTCAGAACAGGAAAATGGACTAGAAGAACTTGCATCTCTACATTTACATAGATAAGACCTATAGACATAGCTTTCCCAGACTAGGTATGTATGTGTGACCATGTTTGAAAAACCTCTGCAGTTTTTTTCAGGCTTTACAACACCAAACAGATCCCTACAATCAAAATGCCAATACAGTAATCTCTCCTCAAAGTGAGAAACTGCAAGTACATCACCAAAATTGACCCACAAGATTATGCCACAATGGATTGTCCTGGGGTTGATTATAGAAATAAAACACACAGTAGACAGATTGTCAGTGAGATTCCCAAACAAGGCAAAAATGCACTCATTACTTTCTACCTCAAAACCTCAAGAGAGAGCAGACATGACTATCATATTTTGTGGCCTATGAAGAATACATACATGAAGCGAAAAGCACATTACTGATCTTCCTTCTGGAGAAAGCACCTAACCTGTGCAATATTACTTCTACTCTTACATAGCTTTCACAGCAAGATAGGATACTGTCTTAATTTTTATACTACACTTTTTATGCTGTGTAAAGTTTTTCTTACTCATGGACTTCTTAGAGAGCTGGCTGAAAGAAAATGCTCACATAATTTCTCATTAGTCCTGAAACATGCAGATAGAATTTTGTCTCTTGCCAGCTACAAACATAAGCTAAAAATGTCATTCATCTGACATCCCACAAGCCATGCCTCAGATTCATAAGAGGTTTACAAAAGCAAACCTTCATCAGGATGTCTTTAAATCAGCAGATATTCCTGTTAACAGAGATTTACAAAATAATTGCACTGTTAAATAACCCTGATCTCATTTAATAAACATTAAACATAATCTCAAAATTTTTAATCAGGGCTGAAATAAAGAATATTACTGAAAGTCTCTCATTTCATTTGAAAACATAGATACCTACTTTTCCATCCAGTGAGTTCATACTCTGAGATGATGCTACACACTGCTTTCTGAACCC
This sequence comes from Chaetura pelagica, assembly GCF_000747805.2. Lineage (NCBI taxonomy): Eukaryota > Metazoa > Chordata > Aves > Apodiformes > Apodidae > Chaetura > Chaetura pelagica. The sequence goes on along the minus strand of NW_009953786.1, from coordinate 4,196,239 downwards.
AAAGATGGGAAGGGCTCTGTACCTCTCAGCTCAGAAAGAAAGAAAGGGGAAATATCAGGTAAATATGTAAGAGCTCAAGTTTCAATTTAAAAGAAGAAGGAAAAAAAGAATGTAATACATGGCAATTAATTTATAGCATTTATTGGATAAAAACTGGATTAAAAAAGGAGTAAAATAAGAACTTCACACCTGACCAAGAAAGCCACTGCTACTCAAGAATACAGGACTTGTATTTTTGGTTTGCTGTTTCCACAACAGAGGCTAAACTCTTGCTCTCTCTGCTTGTGCAATGAAGTACTGTTGACTTTGGTGACCTTCTTATGTGAAGGAAGTGAAGAAGAATTCAATGATTCCCATGGTTGTCTCTGGAGGGGTTCAACTCATGTCATTGGTAACTCAGATAATCATCGTTCTGCCAGAGATTATGTTAACAATATTATGTAATGAATTATTTTCCCACTGCTTTAGGTATATACAGGCTTTAATTCACTTTTACAGTAAGCCTTCTATGGCTGCCATATAGTATAGGATCTTTGACTGTCTTCAGAAGCAAGAAAATCTCCCTCCCTTCTTCTACTTGGCACTCCTGAATTCGTTGTTGACATTCAGCTAGGCAGAATACCTATTGACATATTAATTTTTCTGCCTTTTAGGATGACAAGTTCTGGGAATCCCAGATAACTGCCAAAAGAACACGCCTGTGCCCCTTGCACCTTTGAATATAAGCAGCATAGGCGTAGTTCTTGCTTACACCTTGAGACAGCTCTACTGCAGCGTTTTTGAAAAGCAGTGAGAGAAGCTTTTCATTTCGCTTTGTATTTTCACAAAGCATTTCAAGCTGCTGTCCTGACATGTCTGAGTGAAGCAGGAGGAGGCCTTCTGCCAGAGAGCTCCCTGCGGTATGCACCCGCCCGCCGCTCCCTGCTCCCACCGACACAGTCAGGTGGCCGGGTGCTGCCTGCCGGTGCTGTGCGTGCCTCCCAGAGAGCAAGGTGAGGACAGGGAAGGAGACTCAAGCCACCTCCTAGAGCCATCATAAATTCATGTGTGTAAAGAAAAAGGAAGAATATAAAAAGAAAAAAATCTCAGGATCTCTGTTCTGGTCACGCTGAAGTTAATGACCATATTTTCAATAAGAGTAGTAGAAGCTATGTCATCAGTATTCCACAAATCCTTGCTTTTCCAAAGCCACCATTATTTCTTTTTCTGTCCTCTGTCTCTCAGTATTACTTTCCGGTATGATGACTGTGCTGTTACTAATCAAAGTTGCATTAAAAAAGAAAAAAGAAAAAAAAAGCTAAGCCACATGTACTTTATGACCTTTCGATGTTAAATGAAGAGAAGTTACATGATACTGCACTCTGAAAGCAGTCTGACAGAAACAAAACTCAAAGTTTTGCTCCATTTGTTAGAGCGATGTACAGCATCATATATACCTATTATTACTGCATAGCTCCATGGCCAAAAAGTAACCTGAGGAGAATTCATACCACATACTTCACATGAAATATGAGCACAGGTCTAGGTAATATCCACCCTTCCACTCCATGAAGAATAGAGATTCTGGGATTCCCAAAGGCTCTTGAGGTTTGCTAGCGAGTCGAGAGTCCAAAGTGAATGGCATTCCCAGGAAACACCCACAACACAGGACAGACAGTCTGGCCTGATGCCATTCCCTCCCAATTACAGATATATGGCAGTGTCACAACTGTGGCTGAGGTATGCCATACACTAGCCATTGATGGTAACACAGAGAGACAGAGCATTGGGCGGGCCTGTTACAAGAAGGAAAGAGGATTTTGTATGTTTGGGGAGGATAGGGAACAGATTCCTGTGGGCAACACAGATCAAGGTCCACCTGTCAATCCACCAAAAGTACAGCCAGATCCATGGTCTACACTGTGAGGCCATTGTCCATTGTTACATTATCAGTACATGACAACACAATGGCATGAACAACACAAAGCACTTGACTGGCCTCACCTTAGTGTAAATTATGGCATTTATCTTACTTTCTTTTTTGCTGTAGTGCTCATATCCTGAGTCCATTAGCTGCTGTATGTCAAGCATGATCTACATGTTTACTAGTTCATAAAAACATCAACAATCCAACACAATTGTTCTTTTATGTACCTTTCCACAGACTATGACATATATGTCAACTGGGTTGACCTCTGTTTTTTTTTACAGATCTCTGTTATTTGGCTTGTTTTAATCCTTGCTCCACAAGCTACTCATAACTTCATAGTCAACTTTCCCAGTTTAACAAGGGAAAACTGCAAGAACTGCATTTCCATGTTTCAAACAAGAGTTGCTCCTGTTTAACCTAGGATTCCCCAAGAGTTCTGCAAAGACCTGCTGTACCTAAAGGCAAGATAGTAATCTTATTGGAAACAAAGCTGCATTTTTCTTTGTGGTGTTTTTTCCTTCAAAGGACTTAATCAGAGGATGAATTGTAACATCCTTAGCACCTAATGCCAAGGCTATTGATTTTCTTTTAGCTCATGTAAACTAACCAACTTATGATTTCATTTTTGGCTGTACAGATCTAAGGACATGATGCCAAATGATGAATTTCAAGTAGTTAGTAGATGCATTGTCCCCCACTAAGCTAGCAGTGGTTCCCAATAGTGGATACACATCAGTAACTAAGTGAAATACATTCACCTAAACTACTTTCCTGTTCTAAAAAGGAATTTGAAAGGAAACATGGTCAAAGTTGTTATAATTAACTTCCCTTTTAACATATTTAAAGTATACTAGTAAGTAATCTTCAGTTACTTAACTGGTACCACCAGTTCAAATTCACCTATTCTGTGGTTTTGCTTGCGTATCCCATATCCCTCCTAAGATTTTAACCTTTTACTAGTTATTATTTTAGAGGAATGTGAGAAAAATTTAAACATGTCAGACACAGTGTTCAACACTTCTAATGATCTATTACCCTCATATTATTGAGTCCCTGAGGAAGTTGGAAGACGTCATTCAATCATCAAGCTATCATTACTATGCTTCAGCTTTAATCTATAGTGCCTAAGTGCCTTGTGCTTCTTAATTAATATTCTAACACTTTTAGGGGGAAAAAAAAAAAAAAAAGGTGGGTGGAAATAGCTCACCCTAACTGGCCTACAGTTTGTCATATTTGGAGAATAGATTCTGGCTATCCAAGCTAGATTACTTGTTCTTGTTTTAGCTAGAAATGTATTTCCCAATAATTTCTAGAGATATCTTGGTAAATTACTTAAAATAGAGCTGTATTATGTTACGAGAAAAAGAATACACTATGTTAACACAAAGGACTTCAACAAACAATAGTTGTTGATCCAAATCTTCTCAATATATGAAAAGAAGTGCAAAGCTAACAGCTTGTGCACAAATACATTATTATTTATGACTCTGCCTTGCAGTACCGCTGCATTACTAGCATCTCAGTTTCTGCTTACCTCTCCCAGGCACTTCAGAAGCATAACACTATTCTCTAACAGTATGGCCTTATGATTACTTTGCTCTTTGGGTACTTCGTTGTCTCTGTTGATGACAACGTTCAGACTGTTTGTTGTGTGGGCAATAATACCTCAAGTAGTGATTCAGGATGTCTATTTTCCAGTGTCCTAAATTCACCAGGGCCAGTGTGGGTGTGTATGAGCCCACTTGTACTTCTGTGGGCTGGAACACGTCCAATATGCAATGAAACTGCATCTTAACTTAAGATACATAAGTACCTAAACCACAAGAACCTAATAGCCTATGGCTTATATGCACAATGAGCATGTGCTGACCAGCTTGAAAGCAGCACACAGTAGTTGCTGTGGCTACAAGAAACAATATTCAGATTTTGTGCAACAGCTGAGCAGTTACAACATAAATCAAAAGACATAGGAGATCTGGGTTCTGTTCCCTTAACATCCCAGGAAACCTTGCAGTGGGAAACATTTTTTCCATATCTGACTTAAACCATTTTTGCTGCAATTCAGGCTGTTATTTTTTGTCCCATTCAGTCAATCCAGAGAACAGCCTATTCCCTTCTCCTTTACAACAAACTTCTACCTTTTGAAAGACTTATTGTGTCTCTTCTCTCTACTAAACAAATCTCTAATCCATCTTTCCTTAAAACTTATGTTTTCTAAACTTTGAATTGTTTCTGTTGCTTTTCTCTTAGTCAATCGACCTACCTGCTTCTGCAATGTGGTGTGCAAAACCAGACACCACCTCACACCTTGCCACAGCTTAGTAGAAGGATCAATACACATTTTAGACACAATGTTCTTTTTTGTCAGTTTCTGCAGGATGTCTGCTTTTCCACAATAGTGTGACAACACCGACAGGTTTTAGATGGCAATCCCCTATCATCTCCCTGAACTCTTGCCTGGAAAATGGCTTTTTAGCTCTTGTTTTTCACCCTATACTGGCAGATTTGACATCTTCACCTTAACTATGGTACTCAGCATGTGTTCTTGTTGAATCATACACTATTCATGTCAGAACATTAATGCAATAGTCAAGATCACTTTGAACTCTGAGCCTTTCCTCCCAAGTAGTATCAGGTGGCTTTCTGACCTTGAATGTTAAGCTAATCCCATCTAATGCTCTTCAGATTCAACAAATATGCTGCCTAACCCATCACTCTTAAAATACTGAAGAGACTTTTGTGAAACCTCATTTGAAACTTGTTTGTAGGTTGAAACTCTATACAAAGTCAGAGTATTGCTTAAATATTTCTTTGTATAGATCTATTTTAAGATCTTCTTCTTCAGTAAATCCTCTTCCAACCAACACCCTCCCCTAATCACAAATGAGTCAGGATGCCACTTAATCAACCAACAAACAGATTCTGGCAAAAAGAGACAGGATTTACTTTTTTTCTGGATGGAGAACATTCCTATGCAGGTTAAAAAGCTAAGTCAACAAAATAGTACAAAAGCCCAGCTCTTGCCCACAACTATCCTTTATATGCAGACAATTGACACCAGGGTGTGATTTTTGGGAACGGCCCACTGGGTTTGGCTCCCAGCCAAGCCCAAGAAGGTACAAGCACTGCTCACGCACCCCATCTTCTAGAGCAGCATACAAACAGGCAATGCTTCAGAGACCCTCTCTTGCCACCATCACTTCCTTTCAAACAACTGTCTCACTTTGCTCTCACGACAGGTATACCATGTAGACTAGAGAGACACACTTCCAAGTCAGAAAGAATGTAATGTGTTGAGCACTGAAGATGTCTTCCCATGCCCATTGCAGATTATGACACTTACCTAACAGAGAAGTTCACAGGGCCCTGTAAAGCCAGCTTTCATCTTTAAATTGCAATCCAAATGGAAAGAACAAGGCTGTCTGTATGTTAAAGACCAGCTCAAAATCCACTTGCAGTAAT
>NW_009953786.1:4181720-4190834 GCF_000747805.2 Chaetura pelagica | reverse complement strand
AGAGAGCAAAGTCCAAGCACAAGTTGCTTTCCAGCAGCAAACTGTATGAGGAACCTTGGGGGTCTTATGGTTCCCAGTATTTTTATAATGATTTAATTAATTAATTTAATTCAAGATAATGGAGACGTTATTTGAATTGATGAAAATTGCAGAAAAGAAATAAAAAGAATGGGTTGGACTTTTTTTTTTTTTTTTCCCCTTATGTTGATCAGTATGAAGCAGTCTTTTAAGATGGCTTCCAAAAACCTTCTGAGTATACACATATCTATATATATATATTTATATATTTTTTTTTTTTAAGGGGTATGTGTAGAATACTTGATTTCTGTTTTCAAGACAATCAGAAAGTATTACAGGATTAGATTATGGGACCTGAGGTCTATCTGGGGTCACAGCGAACTTATTCACACAGACTGTCATTTTACTGTGAAGGGGAATAATTTACATTTGACTACACCATTTCCTGTTTGTTCCTTCATATGCCACATTACCCTTGTCTGCTTTCATATCACAAGTTCTTCAGGCTAAATACATTCTTTACTATTGCCTTGTGTGATGCCAAATACATTGCTGGTACTTAAAATAAATAGCAGTAATACAGGCTCATTATCATGCAATTTAAGCCCTGGCAATCTACACTTGATCCAGGAAAGCCAGTTTTTTTCTGACACTATCTGTGCTATCTGGGGAGGGACTGTGCTAATACCTTCCATGTGTGTTAAAACAGTCCTTGCTAAGAAGGTTTTCATTCTGGCTCTGAATCTGATTTCACATACCCCATTTCACACTGATGTAACTGTTTTCTTCAGTACAGTTGCATTTCGTACAGGGCTTTCTCCCAGTGACTCTCCACCAGCCAGTGGGAAAATGTGAAACGTGGTTTCTTGGGCCAATGTGAACAAACCTTATATGATTTTTTTTCCCCCCTTTAATAATAGATGGTGCTATGTTGTGATTACTTCCCAGACATTGGCTTCTGATTCCCCTTGGGGCCTAAAGGAATTTCCCATTTTCCTATTATCCCCTTCCCACCCAGTGCATTGGTAATTTAGGCAAATTTTGTCTTTGCGGTATTTAATTTAAAATTTAATTTAAACAGCTGGAAATGGGCCTATGCTATGTGGATTGTGCTGGAGCACAAACATGTTTGCAAGAAAACAGTGCTTTGGGTGCCCTGCAGCCACAGGCTCCCAAGACAGACAGGAAATCACAGCATTAACCTGATGATCAAGATACAGACAGTAGCATCTCTGTGCCACAAGACTCCTGGTATTCTAAGTGAAAGTCAGAGGCAATGAAAAGAGCTTAAAATACAAAAATCTGTCAAGCCAGAAGAAATTTGTCTTATGCTTTTCTGTCTATGCACATATAGAGATGTATACTGACCTATACAGGCAAACACATCCTCTTCTTATAGGTAAACAAATATGGATAATATAAATATAAATAGATTTCTGACTTCTCAAAGAAAAAACCTGAATTCTGAACTGATTCATATTACCTTGTGATGTGACAACATTTTATTTAATAGCAGTACAAAGCAATACATGCTCTGAAGGGGCTAAACTCATAAGAAAAGCTCCTTTTGGAGTCAGTTGCATGTATTACATCACTCGTGGCCACATGTGAAAGTTATTTGTGTATGTACTCTGAAACAATATAAGGGGGGGTAGACAAAAGAGATATTCCTCCCACACCCTGCATGCCAGAATCTCGTTTCCTATCCTCAGCTGGTGCTCAAGAGTCTGACTCCAGCAATAACAGTCTCCCACTGAGATTAAAGCACTGGCAAACACAGCTTATCTTGGTTAATGTATACTTAAGTTTTGTGTGTATTATACATGCATATATTTACATATGTAGGCGCACACACACATATGTATATATTTATATCTCTTTCTCCCTCTACTGATACACATATTGTGTTTATACACATTTATAAATATGATATGTAAGAAATCTTTTGCAAAGAGGAAATAGTCCTTGAGTGGGAAAACACCATTTGAGCCCAGGCAGATATGAAATTTGACTTCAGCAGCTGCCCCTCACTCCCTGCAACTCAATGGTCACAACTGCTCTTGCAGATCTCTGGTTCCCTCCTGCAGGGAACACCGGAGTCTGCTTCTCCTGCAGAGGTGTGACTCCCACCTGGCTGGTCCTGACTGCTCTCTCCAGTAGTGTTCATCCCTCCACCTCGTGTGAACTTTGCTGAGTCTGTCATAAAGCCTGAAAGGCTCAGAGAACTACGGCAACCAAAGCAGCAGACCACATTTTTGTGGGACCTTCAAGCAACCATGCCTGAAAGGCACAGGACAGACACTGAAGATGCTGCTTGGTGACTAGTTAGTTCAGGGCTTCTTGAGGAATTGCAATGTCCATCAAATGTCCCGATGGGGACAAGCATAATGGTAAATGTGACTCACTTGATGATCCTCTTTTGATGATCGATCTGTGCAGATGTATTTAGCAAGGGAAAAGAGAGGAGAAAGTGATCCAAATTTTTTGGGTCATAAACAAACACTTTTGTTGACTGTGACCAGTAGAAGATTTAGCGGGACACAATCAGCTCTTACTTACTTCACAGTAAAGAGATAGTAATGCTCCTGAAGAAACAAACAAACAAAACAACAAAAAAGGAATAAAACACCTCTGCTAGCAAATGGTAACTCATTAGGAGTATAAAAATACAGGCACATATGCCTATGTACGTGTAGTTGCCAGTAGTGAAAGGTTTTTATTTCAGATTTATGTGACATCTGTTGATCACCAGAGCAAATGAGTTTCCCCTGAAAACTAAACGGATCTGTACAATGCATATACACTGGTGCTTAGAAGATACAAGCAAACCAGGAACTTTCCTACAAGGGAAGTGCTAAATCTGCCAATTCCTACTATTGCATCATTTTGGCACAGAAAAAGGGAAGGATGGGATGTCCGTAAATAAAAGCTGTTATTTTAAATCTACTAAAAAACTCAGGTATAAATACACACCAGTGAGTCAGAACAGTGAGATGTAAGTAGGTGGGGTTTGATCATGCCCTATTTTAGGTGGACACAAATTAGAAGGAAGCAGGAAATTTAAAGTGTTTAAGTGCCTCAAATTCCACGACCAAGTTGCAGACCTGGAAGGAAGTAAGTCAAAGAAACAGATCTGTTGAAAGAGAAACAGCAGATAGCAAGAGTATTACAACGAGCACTAGCAGAGACACCTTTCTTACATCCACTGTATCTGTTTCCTTCCACCTCGCCGTATGACGGATTTCATCCATTAGTCTAACAAGGTGAACAAGTAGGACAAAACTTGTCTGTTGATATTTTTTCAGTTTGTTCATGTTGCCACCTGAAGCCAGACAAGATGCCAGCCAGCCAGTACTTTAGCTCTAAGTCTCAGTTCTAATTAACCTTTCCCTTACAAGCCCTACAGCTCCTCCATCCTTTGGGATGTCCACCGCTTACATAAAAAATATTGCCAAGTTGGCCTATGAAATAATCTCTTTACATAACTTTTCATAGGGTTTAAGGTTCTGATTCTTCAAGTGATAAAGTGAAGATGCCAAGAAGAAAGGCCAAGTTGTATTGAAAATCTCAATAAAGAAATGAGAAAGATGAGTGTCTTGCCTACACGGAAGCTGAACAGCAAGCATGGCACTCACCAGCAGGCAGATTTGATGGCACCTTCTGAAGGCTGGGTGTGTGTTAAACACAACCAGTTCTCACAGTCTGCCTCAGCCAGACCAGAATTTACCAGCACACTGCAATTCAGGTAAAGGATAGCCTTAACTTGCATTCTTCAGATTTTTGTTGCCCTGTGAGCAGCTGAAAAATAGCCCTGGAAGGCTGAAGATGTGAACAGATAGTCCTCAAAAGTCATAACTTCACACTGATGAGTTGGATTGGACTAATTTATTTCATTCTGCAAACTGAAAATCCCACACTATTAGCACATTTAAGAAAATTATTGGATAAAAGCAGCAAGGATCAGCAGGGATGGGAATTGTCTGTCCTTTAAATAAATCTTAGTGTCAGATGCAGAATGTGTGAAAAGCATTTAATGCTGCTCCTTTAGTGCAGCCGAGCCATATTAAAGGCAACTTTCAATTTTACAATGGGCTTTGTGCCACCAGAGATATCAGGGAAGGGAGTGGGAGCGAGAAATGCAGCTTAACTAACTAATGAGTTAGGGCTATCCGCTGTTTTTGGCAGAAAAGCTGTTGCTTAGTTAAATATAGCAGTTATTCTCCTGGCAGTGCAGAGGTGAACACCTCATGAAATGAATTAGTGACATTCCTCTGGTTTGATTTCTCATGATCTGTAAAATTTTAAAACTGATCCTAATTCCCAGATCTTGGACTTTGCGCCAGATTCACCAGACAGGAAAATATTAATCTGCTGGGATTTTTCAAGGAATTTTCTACATCTAGGGATGCTGAGAATATGTTCCTCCAGAATAAAATAATAGCTATACTGCTCTCACCCTTGCCTGCAAACACACTTTTAAATTCTGTAAGTCTATGGTGCCTATTCCACTGACTCTTCAATGGCTTTCAGAGAACAGGGGTGGAGGTAAAGCTATTCCACTTCTTTTCATTAGCCTACCCATGTGCAAATCCTATTTCTCTCTGTTTTTTTTCTCTTTTAAGACCAACAACGACCTTCCCTTTTCTTGATGTTCAATCCAGAATTGGAAAAACATTGTCTCTACAAAAACTTCACTAAATTGCAACTCCATGTGAATCCTGCTTGGGACTTTGTGTCACTGCTTTGACTGCCTCTTCCCTGGGCTTACCTTGCACCAGGGAGAAATCAGAATATGTAGCAGGAGAATGGAGCTCAGCATGCAGCTCTGCAGGCCCGGACTTCAATACAAGTACTCACAGGACATGAAGGACAAGGTGAATGCAATACAACATACTGAATAACTGAGGAACAGACTGAGATTCCATTTTCATGCTCAGAATCTACTTCAGAAACTGTGAAAAGGAAATGGTTAGGTCTCTGTAGTTGTGGCAATCTATCATCTCATGGCTACTTTGGATCCCAAAATACATTAGCCTGGTTCCCCTGCATCATATAAAAAGGGAAAACAAAAGTTGTAATAAATATGGAAGCTATTGATGTCTAGCAAGGAGACCACATCTAATATGACCAAGTGACACTTGTGCAGCTGGGAGGAGGCATAAAGTGTTTAATGACAAGGTTCACAAAGCTTGCTCAGCCTGTGGATATTTTCCAGGAAGAGCAGGTCTGAATGGGCTGTGTCAACAAAACCAGCCCAAATCCTCATTCCTGCCTTAAAATTGCACAGAAAAACGAGTCAAAGAAGGTATAGCAATTAATACAAGCTAAAGATGCTCAGATCTCTTCAAAACTTGATTGTACCTTGCTTATTTCTACGTAGGGTGAAAATTAAATGCTGCTGTCCATATAATATTGAGAGTTGATGCAGAGTGGGAGTCAGGCTGACTTTAGCCTTAAGCATGCCCATTTAAAAATAATACAAAAAAACAGCTAAGGTTAATCCTGATAACAACATTTTGCCTCCTCAAGGCAGACATGATGTTATAAATGTAAAATTTCCAAGTTTTGTGGGGCGTGGGGGATTCCTTAAAACTGACGCATCCCTTCCCTTGGGCATTGTCAAATCTTAAACTAAACTGGGAAGCTAACACTACTCTTCCTACACTAGACAGACTCAAAAGAGAGAAGATTGTGCTGGAAACATCTATGTTTAGCTCTGCCAAGAAAGTGTTTTCTCAAAAAGAAATTACACTTTCAGTTTGCTTTGTCCCAGACAAGTAAACAAATTATTAACTCAATTATTTTCCATTTTGGATATGGCACCAATCACAGCTTTGCTCTTAGGGGACTTACCTTGAGGAGCCCCATGAAATGCAAAATAAAATACTCAGGAAGTCCATAGAGGGAATTCAGTACAACAAATACCTGGAGCAAAGATTATAATCTATTTCCCCTCTACAGAGTCAACAAGACTAAAGACTGCCCACTTGATTGTGTCCTTTTCCTCAGGGCGAGTCAGAGAGGCAAGTCAAAGTTACTTGCTCAACAGAAAACACAGGAAGAAAGAAAAACAAAAAAACAACAAAAAAAGCCTCAATTTGCAGTCTGGATGGGTCACGGCTGGTGGCAGATGTGGTGGGCTGGTGGTACACGGCATTTCTTACTGTCTGACTTTATGTGTGTAGAGGCTGAGAACCCAGAGTCTGGCCCTCTTTCTGAGCAAGTCAGATTACATTTAACCACATAGCCACACTGCCCCATCTGTGACCTCTTCTTCTAGATTGTGGAAGGACCCACCCTCTCAGTGAAAGACAGTTAATTGCATCTCCATGATAATTTAGCCTGAAGACTGCTAGTAAGTAGAGGCTATCAATTGTGTTGAAGTATGACTGCTGCTTTTTGTGTTCCAGATTACTATCCACCAAGGATTTCCTAATGCTGTTGGACTCGAGCCCATATATGCAAAGACAATCTGAAGTGTTAAATGAGACACTTGAATTGAATTGTAGCTCTTGCTATGGCCAATGCAGATTATTTCCACTGAGGAAAGCACCTCCTTTCTTAATTGCAGGGAGGTGTTTTACTTGCTCATTTTATGGCCAATTTTTGCATCGCACACGGAGATAGCTGTGAATTCACAAATGTAAAGTAAGAATTAAAAGGTTTCCAAGGTTGCAAAGAGCACAGTAACATAATAAAAACTTGTTTAAGAAGCCAAGCATAACGTATGTTATGTTACACCAATCCTAGATCAAGAGTTTAGCACTGAGTACACAGAGAACATTAAAGCCACAGAAAGCTTCTTAAATTGAAAATCTTGCTGAAGCAATTGTTATTATTATTTCACTTTCCCAAAGAACATTTTAATTCTTGATAAATATAATCCCTTTCACCTCAAAATGCAAGCGACTTGGACACTGAAAAACTTTGATCACTTTAACTCTGAAAGTGTACGATGAGTCCTCTCTTTGTCTGCACAGATTTCACACTTCTCTAGTCCAAGTCAGAATTGTTACTGAATAGAGATATGATTTTGCACTTGTGCTATTCCATGGCACCTAAATAGAATTTGTTATTCTTAGCTCATGGCACCCCAAAATAAAACACTGGCATTTTATCTGAAGGAGATCGAATAAGGCAATCAATAGAAAACACGACTTAGTTGCCACCTTAGTCACTACTGGAGAGTCATGCCTGGGCAAGGCTACTTGCAGAAAATACACTGCTTTTCTTTATCATGTCAACAATGCCCTTCAGTCAGTATTTGCTAATTTGGAAAACCAAGGTCACTTCTGACAGGCTGATATTACGAACCTTTAAATAGGGTAAGACTTATCTGCTGAACTGCAGACCTTTTCAGAGTTTTCCAGCTTTTCTGGCAAGCATTTAATCCCTAAGGGCCAAGACACCAGCCACCCTTTCCTTCCTCTGTGAGTAACCCTGGAGGGGATGCCTCGCTCACAAATTCCATCCCAAAGCAGGACTCATGATCCCAGAAATCTGTCTGAAGGCCTAAGGTCCAGTGTCCCTCTAAGCCTAATATTAGGATGATTACTGTCAGTTGTTAATGAAGGACTGACTTTGGGAGTGAATTAAGCCTGATATCACTCACTTTTGTGCTTCAAAACTGACTTTTGATTGGTCACAGCAAGTAAGTGAAAGCATCTGAATAGCAATGGAGCTATAGCACTCCTGCAGTCACACAGAAATGGAAAGCTTTATAAATTCATTCTTTTAACCAACACTTTGGAGCATCTGTACAGCAACACTCACAAGCCTTCTAATTGCAGCACGTGTGTGTGATGTCTTGTGTGAAAATACACCATGCAGGATTTCAGCCCCCACCTGACTGTGATAATTTCCATACTTTCCTTCTTTGGCCCCTGAATGCTGCAAGGTGGTCTATGACAGGCGCCAGCACCACAGTACGATACAATCAGTTTCACTGCAAGAACTCAATTTGTAGTGTATGTCAAGTGTTAAGAGATTTGTTTCACAGCCCACAATTTATGGTCCTGTCAATTCAACGTATTTTCCTAAGGGGACATACACCATTGCTAAGGCTACCTTCTCATTCTCTGCTAAAAATAGGACCCAAGGTTCTCATTTCACTAATACGTAGAGCACTACCTTGGAAAAAGTGTACAAGCAGGAAGAGTAAATAATGGGATGCACTTAATTTGATGCTGCCAAAATCCAAATATCCTTGCAGCCATGTTATAACGCGCAGCATCATCAAACATTCCCTAGATCTGCTCTGCTACAACACAGACGCCAGTTACTTTGTTATTTTTGAGCGTAACACCAAGAAAATCTGACAGCAAAAATCAGTAATTACAAGTGTGATATATTCACTTAGTACAATTATCTGTTGTTTGTCTTTTCTACTGCTGAAGCTGTCGCTGCTTAGCATCTTTTTTCAGCATTCCACTCATTAGCAAATACCCATAAACAGAGGTATTTCTTTTTAATAGTGCTCCCTATTAAAATTCCCTTATAAAATTCTACAGTTCTCTACACTCACGGTCCCTAGCGCTTTGTTTTACAGAAGTGCTGGGATAGTGCTCTGGGCAATTACTCAATAGTATTGGAGTACAGGAGTTGTTAACCTATGGCTCTGAATCAGCAGACCTATAAATATACCTTAGAACGTTATTTAAAAGAATGGTAAACTTCCAAACATCTGTGCTTCTTCAGATAACCTTCTGCAAATATACCCAGGAACTTTAGAGATGGGTAATGGAAACATGCATCAAAAGGAAAGAACCAAGTAGAAATAGTCACACTGGTGGTGATTCTAGTAATGGGAAAAAAAGTCATTCAGCTAAAAGCAAAAGATTTTGTCTTTCCTTCTATGCAATAAACAGCAAATTTATATAGGTGCTTTCAGTCCGGTCTGAAACTGTGTGAAATACCTTGTCAAACAAACCTTAGAAAGTACCGATTCCGCTGTGAAGTTTTGTCATTTTCTGTTTTGTAATCTTGTCCTTGGCAAAGCATAAGAAACTATACAAGATACAGACATCGTAGCTCTTTAGAGAGTGTAAGGAACACTTTCCAAAAGGCACTGCTGAATTCTTATGAACCCCTCTTTCC